>NW_026652284.1:12729394-13222436 GCF_009828535.3 Hylobates moloch
AAAAAAAGTCTCACACTGTTGCCTGGGCTAGAGCGCAGTGGCACAATCTCAGCTCACTGCAACCTCTGCCTCCCAGGTTCAAGCAATTCTCCTGCCTCAGCCTCCCTAGTAGCTGGGATTACAGGCATCTGCCACCATGCCCAGCTAATTTTTTGTATTTTTTTAGTAGAGACGGGGTTTCACCATGTTGGCCAGGCTGGTCTTGAACTCCTGACCTTGTGATTTGCCCGCCTCGGCCTCCCAAAGTGTTGGGATTACAGGCGTGAGCCACGCCTTCGTGCCTGGCCAGATCTTGTATCTTGTGACTTTGATAAACTCACTTTGTAGTTCTAAGAGTTTTTGGTAGATTTTTTGGGATTTTCTATATATTATAGGAAATCATGTTATCTGCAAATACAAACTCCCTTTTTCCTTCCTTCCTTCCTTCCTTCCTTCCTTCCTTCCTTCCTTCCTTCCTTCCTTCCTTTTTTCTCTTTCTTTCTTTCTTTTCTTTCTTTCTTTCTTCTTTTTCTTCTTACATATATGCTTTTCTTTTCTGTTTCTTTTTTTTTTGGCCTTATTGCACTGTCTAGAACTTCCAGAACTATGTTGAATAAGAGCTGTGAGAGCATTTATTCTTGCCTTGTTTCCAACCTTAGGGGAAAAGCATTTGGTCTTTTGCTATTAAGTATAATGTTAGCTGTAGGTCTTTTGTAGATGTTCTTTATCAAGTTAAGGAAGTTCCTGTTCTTCCTACTTTCTCAGAGTTTTTTGTCATAAGTAGTTGTTGATTTTTGTCAAATGCCTTTTCCTACATCAATTGATATCATCATGTGACTTTTACTTTTTAGCCTGTTAATATGGCATATCACATTTAATAATTTTTGAATCAGAAATCTTCCTTGCATTCTTGGGATAAACCCCACTTGGTTATGTTGTGTAATTCTTTTAATATATTTGCTAATATTTTGTTTGTTAAATTTTTTTTGTCTATATTAAGAAGGAATATTGACCTATAGTTGTCTTTTTTTGTACTATCTGTTTGGCTTTGGTGTCAAGGTAGAACTAGCTTTATACATTCAATTGGGAGTATGCTCTCCTTTTCTGTTTTTTGGAAGAGATTGTGTGGAATTAGTGTTAATTCTTCTTTAAATGTTTGGTAGAATCCTCAAGTAAATCTATTTGGGCCTGGAAATGTCCTTTTTGGGAGTTTTTTTAACATTATGAATTTCATTTATTTAATAGTTATAGGGCTATTGAAATAATCTATTTCATATTGGATGAGTTGTGGTAATACCTGTTTTTAGATGAAATAGATCACTTCCTCAAAGTCATCAAATGTATGCATGTATTCACAGTATTCTGTTATTCTCCTTTCAATCCCCTGTATTATTCCTGATGTTTCTAGTTCTGTCAGTCTAGCTATGTTTATCTATTTTCTGATCTTGTCAAAGAACCAACTCTTTTTTCGTTAATTATCTATATTATTTTCTGTTTTAAATTTCATTGATTTTTAAAATCTTGTCTTTATTATTTCACTCCTCTTGCTTTGGGTTTCTTCTTCCTTTTCTACGTTCTTGGGGTAAAAGTTTAGATTATTTACTTGAGAGTTTTTCTTTCTTCAGGTATATGCATTTAGTGCTGTAAGTTTCCTTTTCAGTTTTAGCTGTGTCCCAGAAATTTTTTTATATTGGATTTTCACTTTCATTCAGTTTAATGTATTTTTAATGTTTCTTGAGACCTCCTTTTTTGATTTATGGATTATTAAGATGTATGTTGCTTAGTTTCTAAGTATTTGGAAGTTTTCTTCTCATCTTCTGCTTTTGATCCCTCTGACCACATACATATTCTGTATGATTTTATTTTTAAAAACTGTTGAGGTTTGTTTTATGGCATAGGACATAGCGTATCTTGGTGTACGTTTGGTGGGCACTTACAGAGAATGTGTATTCTGTTGTTGGGGTGAGTGTTCTAAAAATGTCAGTTAGAACTTGTTTGTTTGCAGTTGATATGATTTGGCTCTGTGTCCCCACCCAAATCTCACCTTCAATTGTAATGCCCATAATCCCCACTTGTCAAGGGCATGACCAGGTAAAGGTAATTAAATCATGGGGGTGGTTTTGCCCATGCTGTTCTCGTGATACTGAGTGAGTCTCATGAGATCTGATGGTTTTATAAGCATCTGGCATTTTCCCTGCTTGCATTCACTGTGTCCTGCCATCTGTGAAGAAGGTGCCTGTTTCTCCTTTGCCTTCCGCCATGATTGTAAGTTTCCTCAGGCCTCCCCAGCAATGTGGAACTGTGAGTCAATTAAACCTCTTTCCTTTATAAATTATCCAGTCATGGGCAGTTCTTTATGGAAGTGTGAAAACAGACTAAGACAGTAAATTGGTACTTCAGAGAGTGGGATGCTGCTACAAAGATATCTGAAAATGTGGAAGTGACCTTGTAACTGGGTAGTAGGCAGAGGTTGGAACAGTTTGGAGGGCTCAATAAAAGACAGAAATATGCAGGAAAGTTTGGAACATCCTAGAGAATTGTTGAATGGCTTTGACCAAAATGCTGATAGTGATATGGATAATGAAGTCCAGGCGGAGGTGGTCTCAGATGGAGAAGAGAAACTTGTTGGGAACTGGAATAAAGGTGACTCTTTCTATGCTTTAACAAAGAGATGGGTGGCATTTAGCCCCTGCCCTAGAGATCTGTGGAACTTTGAACCTGACAGAGATGATTTAGGGTATCTGGTGGAAGAAATTTCTAAGAAGCAAAGCGTTCAAGAGGGAGCAAAGCATAAAAGTTTGGAAAATTTGCAGCCTGGCTGTGATGTAGCAAATAAAAACCTGTTTTCTGGGGAGAAAGTCCAGCCAGCTGCATAAATTTGCATAAGTAATGAGAAGCCAAGTGTTAGTCATCAAGACAATGGGGAAAATGTCTCCAGGGCATGTCAGAGGTCTTCAGAGTGGCCCTTCCATCACAGACCCAGAGGTCTAGAAGGGAAAAATCATTTCGTGGGCCAGGCCCAGGGCCTTGATGCTTTGTGCAGTTTGGGGACTTGATGCCCTGCATTCCAGCTGTGGCTAAAAAGGGCTGACGTACAGCTCAGGCCATTGCCTCAGAGGGTGCAAGCCCTAAGTCTTGGCAGCCTATATGTGTTGTTGGTCCTCCAGGTGCACAGAAGTCAAGAATTCAGGTTTGGGAACCTCTGCGTATATTTCAGAGGGTATATGGAAATGCCTGGATGTCCGCGCAAAAGTTTGCTCCAGGGGCAAGAGCTCTCAGGGAGGACCTCTGTTAGGGCAGTATGGAAGGGAAATATGGGGTCAGGGCCCCCACACAGAGTCCCCACGAGGGCCCTGCCTAGTGGAGCTGTGGGAAGAGGGCCACCATCCTCCAGACCGCAGAATGGCAGATCCACTGACAGTTTGCACTGTACTCCTGAAAAAGCCACAGACACTCAAAACAAGCTCATGAAAGTACCTGGGAGGGGGGCTGTATCCTGTAAAGCAACAGGGGCAGAGCTGGCCCAAGACCATGGGAGCCCACCCCTTGCATCAGCTTGACATGGATGTGAGACATGGAGTCAAAGGAGATCATTTTGGAACTTTAAGCTTTAATGACTGCCCTATAGAATTTTGGACTTGCATGGGGCCTGTAGCCCTGTTGTTTTGACAGTTTCTCCCATTTGGAACAGGAGCATTTATCCGATGCCTATACCTCCATTGTATCTAGGAAGTAATTAGCTTGGTTAATTTTACAAGCCCAAAGGCAGAAGGGACATGCCTTGTCTCAGATGAGACTTTGGACTGTGAACTTTTGAGTTAATGCTGAAATGAGTTAAAACTTTGGGTAACTGTTGGGAAGGCATGATTGATTTTGAAATGTGAAAAGACATGAGATTTGGGAACGGCCAGGAGTGGAATGATATGGTTTGGCTCTGTGTCCCCACCCAATTATCACCTTGAATTGTAATCTCCTGATATGGTTTGGCTGTGTCCCTGCCCAAATCTCGTCTTGAATTGTAACTCCCACAATTCTCAAATGTCATGGGAGCAGCCTGGTGGGAGGTGATTGAATTATGGGGGCAGATCTTTCCTGTGCTGTTCTTATGATAGCAAATGAGTCTCACAAGATCCGATGGTTTTCAAAACAGGAGTTTCTCTGCATAAGCTCTCTCTTGTCTGCCACCATGTGAGACGTGCCTTTCACCTTCCACCATGATCGTTAGGCCTCCCCAGCCACGTGGAACTGTAAGTAAGTCCAATAAACCTCTTTCTTTTATAAATTGCCCAATCTTGGGTATGTCATTATCAGCAGCATGAAAACGGACTAATACAGTAAATTGGCCAGTAGAGTGAGGTGTTGGTGAAAAGATGCCTGAAAATGTGGAAGTGACTTTAAAGCTGGGTAACAGGCAGAGGTTGAAACCGTTTGGAGGGCTCAGAAGAAGACAGGAAAATGTGGAAAGTTTGGAATTTCATAGGGACCCATTGAATGGCTTTGCCCAAAATGCTGATAGCGATATGGACAATAAAGTCCAGGCTGAGGTCGTATCAGATGGAAATGAGGAACTTGTTGGGAACTGGAGCTAAGATGACTCTTGTTATATTTTAGTGAAGAGACTGGTGGCATTTTGCCCCTGCCCTAGAGATTTGTGAAACTTTGTACTTGAGGGAGATGATTTAGGATATCTAGCAGAAGAAATTTCTAAGCAGCAAAGCATTCAAGACGTGACTTGGGTGCTGTTAAAGGCATTCAGTTTCAAAAGGGAAACAGAGCATAGAAGTTTGGAAAATGCATGGCCTGACAATGCAATAGAAAGGAAAATTCGGTTCTCTGAGGAGAAATTCAAGCTAGCTGCAGAAATTTGCAAAAGTAACAAGGAGCTAAATGTGAATCCCCAAGACAATGAGGAAAATGTCTGCAGAGCATGTCAGAGACCTTTGCAGCAGCCCTGCCCATTACAGGCCTGGAGGCCTAGGAGGAAAAATTGGTTTCATGGGCCAGGCCCAGGATCCCCATGCTTTGTGCAGCCTAGAGATTTGGTGCCCTGTGTCCCTGCCACTGCAGCCATGGCTAAAAGGGGCCAATGTAGAGCTTGAGCTGTGGCTTCAGAGGGTGCAAGCCTCAAGTCTTGGCAGCTTCCATGTAGTGTTGAGCCTGTGAGTGGACAGAAGTCAAGAAATAAGGTTTGGAAACCTCTGTGTAGATTTCAGAAGATGTATGGAAATGCCTGGATGCCCAGGCAGAAGTTTGCTGTAGGAGTGGGGTTCTCATGCAGAACCTCTGCTAGAGCAGTGCAGAAGGGAAATGTGGGGTGGGAGCCCCCACACAGAGTCTCTACTGGGGCACCACCTAATGGAGCTGTGAGAAGAGGGCCACCATCCTCCAGACCCCAGAATGGTAGATCTGATGACAGCTTGCACCATGCTCCTGGAAAAAACCACAGACATTCAATGCCAGTCCATGAAGGCAGTCAGGAGGGAGGCTGCCTGCCTGCAAAGCCACAGGGGTGGAGCTGCCCAATACCATGAGAACCCACCTCTTACATCAGTAAGACCTGGATGTGAGACATGGAGTCAAAGGAGATCATTTTGGAGCTTTAAGATTTGACTGTCCCTAGGTTCTTGGAGGCTGCAGCTTTAAGTGAAATTGTATATCCTATAAAGAAATCAATTTACCATAGGTTAGTTGATATAAACAAGAGTTAAGTTCTTATGGCAGATAGTGTGTTGTTTCACTTAAAAGTCTCAGTTTCCGCGAACCTATTGACAACATTAACTGAGAACTTATTGTACAGTGGGTTTTGAATGTGTTATAAAAATGGTAAAGATATTTAATAAATTATCAAAAGCAAATGATGGTCATCAAAAGAGACATATAAATAGCTGAATGCTACAAATGTTTTTGTATGACTTTTGGACTAAACTAAAACAATAAGTATAAAATGTATTAAACATAGCCAAAGATGTCCTTTTTTCCCATCTGGATCTGTGAATTTTAGGAGGGATCTTTTTTTGCTGTCATAGCCATTAAATCCAGGTACTTGTATATCATGCCCTTAAAACTAAGACTATGAATCACTGTGTTACAAAGTACTAAACCAATGTTTCAAATATAATGAAGCACATTCAATAATATTGCTATGTTTAAACATATGAATACTTACAATGTTTTTCATAAAAGTAAAAGGGTTATTACTAAATTAACTTTAAATTACTCCAACATATAATAAAATGAAACATCTGTTAAAAAAAAAGATTTGACCGTCCCTTTGGATTTGGGACTTGTATGGAGCCTGTAGCCCCTTTGTTTTGGCCAGTTTCTCCCATTTGTAAGGGGAGCATTTATTCAATGCCTGTACCCCCATTGTATCTCAGAAGTAGCTAATTTGCTTTTGATTTTACAGGCTCATAGGTAGAAGGGAGTTGCCTTGTCTTGGATGAGACTTTGGACTGTGGGCTTTTGAGTTAATGCTGAAATGAGTTGAGACTGTGGGGGACTGTTAGGAAGGCATGATTAGTTTTGAAATATGAAAATATGAGATTTGGTTGGGGCCAGGGGTGGAATGATATGGTTTGGCTCTGTCCCCACCCAAATCTCTTCTTCACTGTAACTTCCACAATTCCCACATGTTGTGGGAGGTACCTGGTGGGAAGTGATTGAATTATGAGGACGGATATTTCCTGCGCTGTTCTCATGATAGTGAATGACTCTCATGAGATCTGGTGGTTTTAAAAATGGAAGTTTCTCTGCACAAGCTCTCTCTTTTCCTGCCACCATCCACATAAGATGTGACTTGCTCCTCCTTGCCTTTTGCTGTGATTGTGAGGCCTCCCCAGCCATGTGGAACTGTGAGTCCAGTGAAACCTCTTTCTTTTGTAAATTGTCCAGTCTCAGGTATGTCTTTATCAGCAGCCTGAAAGGGGACTAATACATCCCCCTAATTTCTACTTGTTAAGGGCAGGACCAGATGGAGGTAATTGAATCATGGGGGCAGTTTCCCTCATGCTGTTCTCATGATAATGAGTGAGTTTCATGAAATCTGATGGTTTTATAAGTGTCTGGCATTTCCCCTGCTTGCACTCACCCTGTCCTGCCACCCTGTGAAGAAGGTTCCTGCTTCTCCTTTGCCTTCCACCGCGATTGTAAGTTTCCTGAAGCCTCCCCAGCAATGTGGGAACTGTGAGTCAATTAAACCTCTTTTCTTTATAAATTACCCAGTCTCAGGCAGTTCTTTACAGCAATGTGAGAACAGACTAATACAGTAGTGTTTTGATGTTTCATATCTTAGCTGATTTCTTTCTGGTTATTTTATCAATTGTTGAAAGAAGGGTGTTAAAGTTTCCAACTATTTTTATGGATTTGTCTATTATTCTATCCAGTTGTATCCATTGTATTTCACATATTTGGAATTCTGTTGTTTGGTATATACATGCTTAGGATTTCTATGGGCCATGTAAAAAATACTTTGCCAATTTATGCCTTTTAATTCATATAATTAGATTATTTACATTTAATGCAATTGTTGATATGTTGGAGGTTGTCTATAAATTTTGTTTTTCTTTCCATCTTTGTTTTATTTACCTTTCTGTCATTTAATTGACCATTAAAAATTCAATTTTAATCTATTGGTACTGTTTTTGAGTGTATCTCTGTATCTTTTTACAGGTTTTTTAGTGGTTGCTTTAGGCATTATATTATACATACACAACTATCAGAGTCTACTGGTATCATCATTTTACCACTTCAAGTGAAGTGTCAAAATTTTACCTACCTTATGCTCTTTTACCTTCCCCTATTTATAGCATAATTACATTAAATATTTCCTTTATATACATTCAGAACCAGATCCGACAGTGTAATGTTTGCTTTATCGATCAAATATAGTTTAGAAAACTCAAAAGAAGGAAAGCCTATTATATTTACCTATAATTTTGTTTACCCCTTTTTTTCTTTATTTCTGGTTGTATTAGTTGCTGCTGTAACAGATTACCCCAGACTTGATGGCTTAAGACAAAGCAATTTTTTATTATCTTATAGTTCTGGAGGCAGAAGTCTAAAATGGGTTGACAGGGCTACATTTCTTTTGAAGAATTTAACAGAGTGTCTGCTCCTTTGCTGATTGTTGTAATGGAGCGAATCTGTTCTCTTGCCTTTTCTAGCTTTTAGAGGCCACCTGTATTCCATGGCTTATGATCCCTTTTTCCACCTGAAAGCCATTAGTGTAGCATCTTTAAATCCTGCTCTTTCTTTCTGCTTCCATTGTCACAGTTTTTTCTATTCTCTCCTGCCTCCCTCCTAAAGGGACCTCTATAATTATATTAAGCCCATCTGGGCAATCCAGGATAATCTCATCTCAATATCCTTAATTTAATTACATCTGAAAAGTTCTTTTCATTATGTAAAGTAACATGTTCACAGGTTCCTAGGATTGGGATGCAGACATCTTTGGGAGGCCGTTATTCTTTTTACCACAATGATATTCCAAGTGTAATCTTTTTTTCATTTCCTTTCTGTTTAGAGAACTTTTAGCAGAGAACGGGTAGATTACTGGTGACAAATTCTCCTACTTTTCCTTCATCTGAGAATGTCTTGGTTTGCCCTTTATTCCTCAAGGGTATTTTCACTGACTGTAGGATTCTAAGTTGACAGTTCTTTTCTTTCAGTGGTTGAAAACTTTGTCACTCCTTTCTGGCATCCATGGTTTCTGAATGAAAAACTCTGTCATAGAAATTGCTTTTCCCCCATAGGTTATAGTTTCCTTACTATCTTATGTGCCCAGGCACTTTTTGTACATTTCCTGCCCCAGACACCTGGAATCAGCTATTTCTCCAAGAAACCCTAGTTTCTTCTAATGAGGAATGTTGCTTCACAGTGACAGTTGTGTGCTAGGCAATGCTCCTTGCCACTGGTCCTGGAATACAACCAACGTTTTGTCTTTTTTTTTGTCCTTTTTTTAAAAAAAATTTATTTTAGGTTTTGGGGTACAATTGAAGGTTTTTTACATAGGTAAACACATGTCACAGGTTTGTTGTACATATTATTTCATTACCCAGGTATTAAGCCCAGTACCCAATAGTTGTCTTTTTTGCTCCTCTTCTTCCTCCCACCCTTCCCCTTCAAGTAAACCCCAGTGTCTGTTGTTTTCTTCTTTGTGTTTACAGGTTCTTACCATTTAGCTCCCACTTATAAGTGAGAACATGCAGTATTTGTTTTTCTGCTCCTGCATTAGTGAGATGGTTTGGCTTTGTTTCTCCACTGAAATCTCGTCTTTAATTGTAACCCCATGTATTGAGGGACTTGGTGGGAGGTGACTGGATCATGGAGGAGGTTTCTCCCATGCTGTTATTGTGATAGGGAGTTCTCGTGAGATCTCATATTTTAAAAGTGGCAATTTCCCTTGCCTGCTCTTTTTCTCCCGCTGCCATGTATGAAGGTGCTTGCTTCTCCTTAGCCTTCCATCGTGATTGTAAGTTTCCTGTGGCCTCCACAGCCATGTGGAACTGTGAGTCAATTAAGCCACTTTTCTTTATAAATTACACAGTCTCAAGTAGTATCTTTATAGCAGTATGAAAACAGACTAATACAGAAAATTGGTACCAGGAGAGGGGTACGCTCTAAAGATAATCTGAAAATGTGGAATTGACTGTGGAACTGAGTAATGGGCAGAGGTTGGAACAGTTTGGAGGGCTCAGAAGAAGATAGAAAGATGTGTGAAAGTTTGAAAGTTCCTAGAAACTTGTTGAATGGTTTTGATCAAAATGCTGATAGTAATATGGACAGTGCCAGGCTTAGGTGGTCTCAGATGGAGATGAGGAAGTTCGTAGGAACTGGAGCAAATGTCACTCTTGCTATGATTTAGCTGGTGGCATTTTGCCCCTGCCCTAGAGATCTGTGGAACTTTGAACATGAGAGAGATGATTTAGGGTATCTGGTGGAAGAAATTTCTAAGCAGAAAAGCATTCAAGAGGTAACCTGGCTGATTCTGAAAACATTCAGTCATATGTGCTCACGAAGAGATTATCTGAAACTGGAACTTTTATTTAAAAGAGAAGCACAGCATAAAAGTTTGGAAAATTTGCAGTCTGTCCATGAAATAGAAAAGAAAAACCCATTTTCTGGGGAGAAATTCAAGCCATCTGCAGAAATTTGCATAAGTAAGAGGAACAGAATGTTAATCCCCAAGACAGTGGGGAAAATGTCTCCAGGGCATTTCGGAGATCTTCATGGCGGCCCCTCCCATCACAGGCCCAAAGGCCTAGGAGGAGAAAATGGTTTTGTGGGCTGGTCCCAGGGCCCTGCTTCTCTGTGCAGCCTGGGAACTTGGTGCCCTGTGTCCCAGCCACTCTGGCTTCAGTCATGGCTAAAAGGGGCCAACATAAAGCTCAGGCCATTGCTTCAGATGGTGCCAGTCCCAAGCTAGGTGGCTTCCATGTGGTGTTGGGCCTGTGAGTATGCAGAAGGCAAGAGGTGAGGTTTGAGAACCTCTGCCTAGATTTCAGAGGATTTATGGAAATGCCTGGATGTCAAGGCAGAAGTCTGCTGCAGGGGTAGAGTCCTCATGGAGAACCTCTGCTAGGACAATGCAGAGGGGAAATGTGGAGTTGGAGCTCCCACACAGGGTCTCCACTGGGGGACTGCCTAGTGGAGCTGTGAGAAGAGGGCCACTGTTCTCCAGTCCCCAGAAAGGTAGATCCACTGATATATTGCACTGTACACCTGAAAAAGCTGCAGGCACTCAACGCCAGCCCATGAAAACAGCCTCAGGAGCTATGCCCTGCAGAGCCACAGGGGCAGAGCTGTCCTAGGCCTTGGGAGCCCACACCTTGCATCGGTGTGCCCTGGATGTGAGACATGGAGTCAAAGGAGATTATTCTGGAGCTCTAAGATTTAGTGAATGTCCTGCTGGGTTTTGGACTTGCATGGGGCCTGGGGCCCTTTGTTTTGGCCAATTTCTCCCATTTGCAATGGGAACATTTGCCCAATGCTTGTACTCCCATTGTATCTTGGAAGTAACTAACTTGTTGTGATTTAATAGGCTTATAGGCAGAAAGGACATTCCTTGTCTCAGATGAGACTTTGGACTTGGATTTTTGAGTTAATGCTGGAATGAGTTAAGACTTTGGGGAACTGTTGGGAAGGCAAGATTGGTTTTGAAATGTGAAAAGGACATGAGATTTGGGAGGGGCTGTGGTGGAATGGTATGGTTTGGCTTTGTGTTTCCACCCAAATCTCATCTCAAATTGTAATGCCCACATGTCAAGGGAGGGACCTGATGGGAGGTGATTGGATCATGGGGGTGATTTTCCCCATGCTGTTCTTGTGATAGTGAGGCAGTTCTTATGAGATCTGATTGTTTAAAAGTGGCAGATTTCCCTCTACTCTCTCTCTCTCTCTCTCTTCTGCCACCATACATGAAGGTGCTTGCTTCTCTTTTGCCTTCTGCCATAATTGTAAGTTTCCTGAGGTCTTCCCAGCTATGTGGAACTGTGAGCCAATTAAGCCTCTTTACCCAGTCTCAGATAGTATCTTTATAGCAGTGTATGGACTAATATAGTTACTTGGCTAAAGATGATGGCCTCCTGCTTCATCCATGTTCCCACAAAAGACACAATCTCATTCTTTTTTTATGGCTGCATACTATTCCATGGTGTATGTATACCACATTTTCTTTATCTAGGCTGTCATTGATGGGCATTTAGGTTATTCCATGTCTTTGCTACTGTAAATAGTGCTGCAATCAACATTTGTTTGCATGTGTCTTTATGCTAGAATGCTTTATACTCCTCTGGGTAAATATCCAGTAATGGAATTGCTGGGTTAAACGGTAGTTCTGCTTTTAGCTCTTTGAGGACTTGCCATACCGCTTTCCCCAATGGTTGCACTAATTTACATTCCCACCAATGGTGTATAAGTGTTCCCTTTTCTCCACAACTTCATCAGCATCTGTTATTTTTTGACATTTCAATAACAGCCATTCTGATTGGTGTGAGATATCTCATTGTGGTTTTGATTTGCATTTTTCTAATGATCAGTGATATTGAGCTTTTTTTCATAGGCTTGTTTGCTGCATGTATGTCTTCTTTTGAGAAATGTCTGTTCATGCCTTTGCCACATTTTAATGGGGACTTGCCTTGTCTCAGATGAGACTGAGACTGTTTTTTTCTTGTAGATTTGTTTAAGTTCCTTATAGATGTTGGATATTAGACCTTTGTCAGATGCATAGTTTGCAAATATTTTCTCCCATTCTGTAGGTTTTCTGTTTACTCTGTTGATAGTTTCTTTTGCTGTGCAGAAGCTATTAAGTTTATTTAGATTCTACTTGTCAATTTTTGCTTTTGTTACAGTTGCTTTTTGTTCTTGTCATGTTACAATTGCTTTTGGTTCTTGTTATGAAATCTTTGCCAAATCCTATGTCCAGGATGGTATTGTCTAGGTAGCCTTCCAGGGTTTTTATAGTTTTGGGTTTTACATTTAAGTATTTAATCCATTGTGAGTTGACTTTTGTATATGGTGTAAGGAAAGAGTCTAGCTTCAATCTTCTGCATATGGTTAACCAGTTATCCTGGCACCATTTATTGAATAGAGAGTCTTTTTCCCATTGTTTGTTTTTGTCAGCTTTGTCAAAGATCAGATGGTCATAGATGTGCAACCTTATTTCTGGGCTCTCTATTCTTTTCCATTGGTCTATGTGCCTGTTTTTGTACCATTACCATGCTGTTTTGGTTACTGTAGCCTTGTAGTATAGTTTGAAGTCAGGTAACATGATGCCTACAGCTTTGAATTCAGGTAGCGTGAAGCTACAGCTTTGTACCATTACCATGCTGTTTTGGTTACTGTAGCCTTGTAGTATAGTTTGAAGTCAGGTAACTTGATGCCTACAGTTTGTCCTATCCATGAGCCTGGAATTTTTTTTTTTATTTGTGTCATCTCTGATTTTTTTGAGCAGTGTTTTGTAATTCTCATTGTAGAGATCTTTTACTTCCCTGGTTAGCTATATTTCTAGGTATTTTGTGTGTGTGGCAATTATAAATGAGGTTGCCTTTCTGATTTGGCTCTTGGTTTGACTGTTTTTGATGTATAGGAATGCTAGTGATTTTTGTACATTGATTTTGTATCCTGCAATTTTGCTGAAGTTGTTTATCAGCTGAAGGGGCTTTTGGGCTAAGACTATGGGGTTTTCTAGATACAGAATCATGTCATCTGCAAACAGAGATAGTTTGACTTCCTCTCTTCCTATTTGCATGTTCTTTATTTCTTTCTCTGATTGCCTGATTACTCTGGCTAGGACTTCTAATACTATGTTAAATAGAATATAACCAGTGTTTTCAATGGGGCATGTAGCTACAATCTTGAATTTTGCTAATCACCAATGCAGAGAAAAAGGGGACTCTGGAGGGTTTTACCTCTGCAACTAAATGCTCTGTCATAGAGTGATGCATGTTACTTCCATTCCTAACTCATTGGCCAGGACTAGTTGCCTGGCCTTATCCAATCATAAGAGGCCCAAGAAATGCACTCCTATCATGAATCTTGGAAGCAAAAATGGAAAATATTTGAATGGTAGTAATATATCTCACAGTATGAGAACCCCATATGCAGCCTGGTCTAATCAATTAGACATCAAATTACTGTTTAGAAAATGTGTTGAATCAGAATTAAAAGTGGTAGGGACAAACACAATTTTTGAAGTCAGATCTATGTTTGAATCTTGATTCCTCGGCTACCTAGTTCTGTTTCCCTAATGAGTTATAAATTGTTTCTTTCCATATTTGAACTGGAGATGAAGATTGCATATTATTTTGTGGGATTATTTTAAGGAATAATGGAGAATGCATGTAAAGCTTCTAGCCTATTTTCTGGAACAAGGTAAGTGCTCAATACTTAGTAACTCTACTATTTCCTCTTGGCAGAAATTTCTACCTATATATTCTGAAACTTAAAAAAACTTTGTTTCTTACTACCTAACCTGCCATGGTGAATCATAAGTTTTTTTAAAATAAAGTAATATGCATTCGTAGTTTAAAAGTTAAATTATCATGTCTGGTAACAAAATAGCAGAACTCTTGCCGACCTTTTTACTGCAAATTTTCATTTCCAGAAGAAACTACTTTTAATATTTTTAGTTGCTTCTGGTATTACCCATTTATATATGGTACGCTAATGTCACCTAAAATTGAAAAAGATCAGTGAATATTATCTATTATAGTTGGCCCTGAATATCCATGGGTTTTATATCTGTGGATTCAACCAACTGTAGATAAAAACCTGTGGATATGAAGGTTGACTATACTACGCCACTTTATATAAGGGACTGGAGCATCCCTAGAATTTGGTATCCACAGAGAATCCTGGAACCAATCCATCATGGATACAGAGGGCTGACTGTACACATTTATAAGAGAAAATGAGGATTAAGCTTCCATACCAACCTCTCCCACTATAACCCATAAATTACAATTTTGCATTGAATTAATAGTCAATAGTCAGTCTCTGTCATGATAATGCAAACAGGTTCTATGCTGAGCCAGTAATACATTGTGATTGCCTTTTTTTTAACTTCTCCACCCCTGCATTTTGTTTTATTTGCTTAGTTATTTATTTGCCTTATTTTCTGTGCCCATCCCCAGAGTCTTTGCCAGATCTGTAAAACACCTCAATATGGTCAAACTGGTTCTCTCGCTTTCTTGTTCTTGCTCTCTCTCTCTCTCACTCTGAAATATTACCCCTAAAGTCCTAATCCTTTTGTTACCAACTAGACTGGGCGCTCCCTAGGTGACTCAACAGCTGCCACTCTTCTTGGTCTTCCTTTTGCTATCATTTCAAGGATTCATGTCATATCCTCTTGTGTTAGGATCTCAGAAGCAGGAGTTCCATGGGGCCACCTTTCTTGGTTTATTCTCTTTCTTTATTGGATTCTACCTTTTAGTAGCTTCCTGAAAAGGGTGCATGGGAATGAAATTTGAGTCTTTACTAATCTAAAAATGTTTTTTTTTTTTGTACTTTCAAGCTTCTTTTGTAACTTAACCCAGCAGAATTCTAGGTTGAAAATTACATTTTTAAGGGCTTTGTTTCATCCTTTTTCAGCCTCCAATGTTCTTGCTGTCAAGAAATCCAGTATACTGGATGCCATACCTGTTTTTCTTTAGAAGCTTTTAGGATCTTCTCTTGATCTCTGATGTTCAGACAGAAACTTCACAACATGGCTAGGTATGAGTCCCTTTACATTTGTAGTACTTGCTGGGTACACTGCTGGGACTCTGAAATGTTGTTATAATTTTTGAATATTATGAAAAAAGTGTTTCTTTTCTCTTTCTGGAACATATATTATTTAGATATTTAGCTCCTGGAATGATCTATCTGTTTTGCTCTTGATTCATTTGTTCTATATATTTTTTTGTGAGACTTTCTCAATATTAGACTTCAAGTCATCTCTTAAAAATTAAATCACTTTTGCTTTTTTTTTTTTTTGAGACAGAGTTTCACTCTTGTCGCCCAGGCTGGAGCGCAATGGCACAATCTCGGCTCACTGCAACCTCTGCTTCCTGGGTTCAAGCGATTTTCCTGCCTCAGACTCCCCAGTAGCTGGAATTACAGGCACCTGCCACCATGCCTGGCTAATTTTTGTATTTTTAGTAGAGATGGGGTTTCACCATGTTGGCTGGGCTGGTCTTGAACTCCTGACCTCAAGTGATTCACTCATCTCGGCCTCCCAATGTGCTGAGATTACAGGCATGAGCCACCATGCCTAGCCTCATTTTTATTTTTTAAGATGTCTATTTTTTTGTTTGTTTGTTTGTTTTTATTTTATTTTATTATTATTATACTTCAAGTTTTAGGGTAGATGTGCACAATGTGCAGGTTTGTTACATATGTATACATGTGCCATGTTGGTGTGCTGCACCCATTAACTCGTCATTTAGCATTAGGTAGATCTCCTAATGCTATCCCTCCCCCCTCCCCCCACCCCACAACTGTCCCCAGTGTGTGATGTTCCCCTTCCTGTGTCCATGTGCTCTCATTGTTCGATTCCCACCTATGAGTGAGGACATGTGGTGTTTGTTTTTTTGTCCTTGTGATAGTTTGCTGAGAATGATGGTTTCCAGCTTCATCCATGTCCCTACAAAGGACATGAACTCATCATTTTTTATGGCTGCATAGTATTCCGTGGTGTATATGTGCCACATTTTCTTAATCCAGTCTATCATTGCTGGACATTTGGGTTGGTTCCAAGTCTTTGCTATTGTGAATAGTGCCGCAATAAACATACATGTGCATGTGTCTTTATAGCAGCATGATTTATAGTCCTTTGGGTATATACCCAGTAATGGGATGGCTGGGTCAAATGGTGTTTCTAGTTCGAGATCCCTGAGGAATCGCCACACCGACTTCCACAATGGTTGAATTAGTTTACAGTCCCACCAACAGTGTAAAAGTGTTCCTATTTCTCCACATCCTCTCCAGCACCTGTTGTTTCCTGACTTTTTCATGATGGCCATTCTAACTGGTGTGAGATGGTATCTCATTGTGGTTTTGATTTGCATTTCTCTGATGGCCAGTGATGATGAGCATTTTTTCATGTGTTTTTTGGCTGCATAATTGTCTTCTTTTGAGAAGTGTCTTTTCATATCCTTTGCCCACTTTTTGATGGGGTTGTTTGTTTTTTTCTTGTAAATTTGTTTGAGTTTATTGTAGATTCTGGATATTAGCCCTTTGTCAGATGAGTAGGTTGCAAAAATTTTCTCCCACTCTGTAGGTTGCCTGTTCACTCTGATGGTAGTTTCTTTTGCTGTGCAGAAGCTCTTTAATTTAATTAGATCCCATTTGTCAATTTTGGCTTTTGTTGCCATTGCTTTTGGTGTTTTAGACATGAAGTCCTTGCCCATGCCTACATCCTGAATGGTATTGCCTAGGCTTTCTTCTAGGGTTTTTATGGTTTTAGGTCTAACGTGTAAGTCTTTAATCCATCTTGAATTAATTTTTGTATAAGGTATAAGGAAGGGATCCAGTTTCAGGTTTCTACATATGGCTAGCCAGTTTTCCCAGCACCATTTATTAAATAGGGAATCCTTTCCCCATTTCTTGTTTTTGTCAGGTTTGTCAAAGATCAGATAGTTGTAGATATGCAGCATTATTTCTGATTCTGTTCCATTGGTCTATATCTCTGTTTTGGTACCAGTACCATGCTGTTTTGGTTACTGTAGCCTTGTAGTATAGTTTGAAGTCAGGTAGCGTGATGCCTCCAGCTTTGTTCTTTTGGCTTAGGATTGACTTGGCAATGCAGGCTCTGTTTTGGTTCCATATGAACTTTAAAGTAGTTTTTTTCCAATTCTGTGAAGAAAGTCATTGGTAGCTTGATGGGGATGGCATTGAATCTATAAATTACCTTGGGCAGTATGGCAATTTTCACAATATTGATTCTTCCTACCCGTGAGCATGGAGTGTTCTTCCATTTGTTTGTATCCTCTTTTATTTCATTGAGCAGTGGTTTGTAGTTCTCCTTGAAGAGGTCCTTCACATCCCTTGTAAGTTGGATTCCTAGGTATTTTATTCTCTTTGAAGCAATTGTGAATGGGAGTTCACTCATGATTTGGCTCTCTGTTTGTCTTATTGGTGTATAAGATGTCTATTTTGTTATTCCTCTGTATTAACACCTCACAATTTCATGGGTACAAAATCATCTCTAACTCATCTTCTTTTTTGCAGTCATCTGATGTATAATACATTGACTATTTCTAGAGAGCATCTTTTTTTAGCTTTTACTTAAATTATATAGTTCTTTTGTATTCCAGTAACTATTCTAGGTGGTTTTACAAGTATTTACTTATTTTATAATCTACCAGTTATGAGGAAGGTATTATGAAGTGATCCAAAGTCATTTGTTCAAGTCCCACAGATTGCAAATGGCAGAGAAGGGATTTGAACCCAGGCCTTTGTCTCTAGAGCCCATGCTCTTAGCCACAATAACTAGGAGCTACATGCTTCCCTCAGGGGTCAGTCATGTCAGAGTGGGCTGTTTTGTCATACTTCGAGAGACACAAATGCTGGCAGGAAGCCTTGTATGCATGGGCGATGCTTGTCTACTGGTGAGTCTCTCACAGGGTGTTTGGATAAAGACCTAGACATTCAGCAGGGACTCCTAAGTGTCAGTATCTCAGGAGTATCCTGAAAGGAGATGTATTGGGGTGATAAAGAACTGGCTTTAGCATTCTGATTGCTGAGTGGAGAAATACAATATATAAGCTTTTTCTTAATTTCCCTGTTTTTATTACAGCCTTGTTCTTGCCTTTAGCTGTGCTTGGCATTCATGAGTCCTGGGACTTTCTGGCTTGCTACTCTCTGCAGTGTCCTTACCATTTAAAAAAAATCACATTGCAGGAAGGGGGATGGGCAATCTAAGTGTTCCTTACAAATTTTTGATTCATTTTCCTATTTTTCAGCCCTCTTCCAATACCTACCTTCAGAAATGCCCTCTGCCTCTAGTTCCGAGTCTTTCTGGATTTCTATGATGTGTGTTGCAGCTTTCTGTTGACTGCCCTCCACTCCTCCTTGCCGCCCCACTCCGCTTTCAGCTTTCTCTGCCTTATGATGATCATCCCTTAGACATCTCCCTTCCAGCTCTCAATATTTGTTGACAATTTATCTTCTCCCATCTCCCTTCTTCTTGTTGCCTTAGTGGGTTTCTACTTTTTTATTTAAAAAATTATCATTCTGCCCAGGCATGGTGGCTCCGCCTGTAATCCCAGCACCTTGGGAGGCCGAGGCAGATGGATCATCTGAGGTCAGGAGTTCAAGACCAGCTTGGCCAACATGGTAAAACCCTGTCTCTACAAAAATACAAAAATTAGCTGGGCATGATGGCAGGTGCCTGTAATCCCAGCTACTTGGGAGGATGAGACAGGAGAATCGCTTGAACCTAGGAGGCGGAGGTTGCAATGAGCCAAGATCACGCCATTGCACTCCAGCCTGGGCGACAAAGTGAGACTCTGTCTCAAAGAAAAAAAAATATCACTCTATTGGAGTTATGGGAAGAGATTATTATAAATGCATGTTTAATCTATCACATTTAAACTATTTATTTATTTATTTCGAGACAGGGTCTTGCTCTGTCATCTAGGCTGGAGTGCAATGGAGCAATCATGGCTCACTGCAGCCTCAACCTCCCAGGCTCAAGTGATCCTCCCATCTCAGCCTCCCAAGTAGCTACAGGTGTGTGCCAACATGCCCGGCTGATTTTTAAATATTTTTTTGCAGAGATGAGGTCTCACTGTGTTGCCCAGGCTGGTCTCAAACTCCTGTGCTCAAGCAATCTTCCCACCTCAGCCTCTCAAACTGCTGGGATTACAGGCATGAGCCACCATGTCCAGCCTGAAAAACTACTTTTAAAAGAGGGAAGCACTTTATTTTTACAACCATCCAGACCTGAGCCTGTAGGTGAAGACCCCCTGAGAAAGAAGGCACAATGGAAGGGCAAAGCATTTGGGAATGATGGCTTTGTGCAGTACCTGGTATGTGATAGCAAGTCATTTGTCATCTATATGAAGAAGGTGTCACTTCACATTAGAAAAGAGTAAAAGAAGGATAAGAAATGACTCTGATCTGGGATAAATAAAAGATAAGACAAGTATGGATTAGGGAATTCTACTTCTTGTAGCTTTTCCATTTTCTAGCCTAGCCCCCTGGGAACCTGTTTCTGGCATAGGATATAATCAATGTCTGGAGTCCTCTCTGCATGTGAGGTCAGTTTTTATGTGTTGCAGCTATTGAAATATGTTTTCAGCCCAGAGTTACCTGGAGGATATAGCACTTGTCTTTGCTTGGATACTATAGGGAGAATAATTGCTTCATAGTCTTTCAAAGGGTGAACTTTCATTATGTGGAATAGACTCTGGCAATGGTGCTAGCTCAGCACTCATATTCTCTTCCTAACAATTTCTTGATATTTTCAGGGATTACTTCTTCCCCTTTGTGGGTGCTTTAGTCAGGACACGTCAGGTCAGTTCTTCCCATGCTATTTAGTTGCTGAGAGGGCATTTCCTTCCTCATGCCATCCTAATACAGCCTGGGAGTAGGCAGGGGACCCAAGCTCTGTCAGTCAGATGCCCTTGTCTGAGACTTTGGATTCTGAGAGTGGTGCAACAGCAGAAAAAATGGTTGGCAGTCATGCATCTCAGCTGTTGTTCACTGATCAGATACTTATGCCTTATAAGTATAGTTGGCTTCTGCAGTCTCTGCTTCCAAGTCCCTAGAGATATCTTAGATGTTCTTGTACCAATTAGGGTTCTGGTTGCAAGCTACAGTACTGACTGTGGCTTTCTCAAGTAAGAGCAAGGAGTGTATTGGAAGGATATGGAAACTAGAAATTGGTGGGAGGCTGAAGGACCAGACTTAGAACCTGGGCATGAACCAAACATGCTCTAGAGTGTTAAGAAGTAGGAAGCATGAAAATCAGATTTTAATAGAAACAGTCCACCAGAACAAATTTGCAGCTGCTGACACATGCTGCTATGTCATTAAGCCACCCCCATAGCTACTTTGGGATTATTCTTTTATTTCTTTTTCTTTCTTTTTTTTTTTTTTTTGATATGGAGTCTCGCTCTGTTGCCCAGGCTGGAGTGCAGTGGCGCAATCTCGGCTCACTGCAAGCTCCGCCTCCTGGGTTCATGCCATTCTTTTGTCTCAGCCTTCCAAGTAGCTGGGACTACAGGCACCCACCACTGCGACTGGCTAATTTTTGTATTTTTAGTAGAGGTGGGGTGGGATTATTCTTAATTGTCCTTTTGTCTCTACCACTCTCTGCAGATTCAAAGTGTCAGGTGGGATGGAGGGTGTGCCAAGACTGGGTCACATACCCACCCACTGATTTTGGATTCTACACAGCCAGAAGCGGGCAGGCCCACCAAACTGCTGATTTCCACTCCAGGTTTCCCTGACTTCATGTGGGTTCTGCAAATTCCCAGTTTCTTTCCAATAACTTCTCTTTGTTCACCAGCCAGAAGCCTGTGTCTTATATATAAAGATCCCCCTACAATGCGGTAGGTATCATTCTTCCCACTGAACTCTGTTTATTGGTGCATCTTAGAACTTTGGAAATCTTGAATTCTAGACTGTGAATTTGTTCTTGACCCATCAGCTTGATTATAATGTTTAGGGGAGAAAACAATTTGTACGTCTTTTGCTTACAGCAGTTTATCGAGGACCGGCCACAAAGAGCATTTTCTACGTTCTTGGCCCAGGAGCTGGCAGTTCGCACTGAAGTGTCAGCAGTGAGCAAAGGCACCAGCACTTGGAGATGGGCCTGTAAAATGAGTCACTGTGGCCAATCCATTCTCACTGGGCACATTCAAGCTTGAGTACTTTTCTCTGAGGAGCTCATCATTGTGGGGGTAGGGAGGCAGTTTCAGGCAGTTTCATGTAAACATGAATGAGAAACCACTTTGCCCGCTACCATAATTTGGTTCAGGAGATTTAACTAGTTCTGGGGAACCAGAACTCCCTGGGAAGCTGTGTGTAAAATGTTCTTGTGTGTAGGCTCGCATGCTAACTTTTTGGAGGAGAGGGTCCCTGGTTTTTAGGAACCAATAGGGGTCTACAATACCCAAAAATACCCATTGAATTGTGTTGTGAATTCTGAGCTTCTTAAAAATGAAGAAGTGGTGATAGCCACATAACTCTGAATTTACTAAAACCTATTGAATTGTATGTTTAAATGGGTAACTTGCACGTATGTGAATGATAGCTCAAGAAAGGTTTTAAAAACTAACCCTTGGGCTGGGTGCGGTGGCTCATGCCTGTAATCCTAGCACTTTGGGAGGCCAAGGCGGGCGGATCACGAGGTCAAGAGATCGAGGGCAACCTGGCCAACATGGTGAAACCCCATCTCTATTAAAAATACAAAAATTAGCTGGGCGTGGTGGTGCATGCCTATAGTCCCAGCTACTCAGGAGGCTGAGGCAGGAGAATCGCTTGAACCTGGGAGGCGGAGGTGTCAGTGAGCCAAGATTGCACCACTGTGCTCCAGCCTGGCAACAGTGCGAGACTCCGTCTCAATATAAATAAATAAATAAAAATAAAAAGTAAAAAAGTAACCCTTTAGTACTAACCTATTTTTGAACTGGGGATTGCCTGAACGATGGGCTCATCTTGGGTCCTCAATGAATTTGGGTATTATTGAGCTTCTTGGGATGTCATTGCCTGATACCCAAAAACAGTCATTTTGTGGTGCTTCTAAGTGAGTTATTGGCTTTCAGTCCTGGACCGAGGACCATATCTAATCCTATGATGAGTAAAAAAAAAGCTCATTTCATTTGCTGCCCTAAAAATGGTTGTAGTTCTGGTAATGGGTGAAGATATGAGTGCACTGAAAGTTTAGCCAAAATCCTTCACTTTAATGAGCCTCAGTTCCCTCCAACTGGTACTTGTCACCCTGTTAAGTGATCAGGACTCAAGATATTTTGTATTATTTGGGGGGAACTGCTACGTAGTGATATTGGGGACTATTGCACTCAAACTGAAACAAAAAACAAGAAAAATTAATGCTGGACCCTCCTGGGATCCTACAGAACATATCAGGCAATTAGGGGGTCAACATAGCGAGCATTAGGTAAAAATAAGTCAAATCTATCTTGTATGTAGCCATAAAAATGCAAGCCTGCCCGTATCCTGTTCATGGCTAATTCTTGGGTGGCTTCCATCACAGCTGCACAGAGTCTAAGCATGTTACCATGGCCTGGGTGGCCCTCTGACCTTGGCCCATTGCTCTGTTCCACCTGCTCCATGCCACTTGCCCCTCCTAGCCCGCCATGCTCTTTTTTCATCTTTGAAGCTTTGATTATGCTTCTCAGGACCACTCCCTTCCTCCTAGCCAGCTCCTTTTCTTTTCCACTCTGTAAAAGTTTGCCTGCTATTGTCTCTTCCAAGAATCCTCCATGGCCCTGGAGAGTGCTTAGGTATCCTACTCCCAGCTTCTTACCATCACTTCCTTTACCACCCTGTGCCATTTGTAATGCCACTTCCTTACACCCACGTGCGCTTGTGTGGGCAGGAGGCTTTTTGAAGCTGTAGTGCCCTAAGTTACTTATACACGAAAATCCTGCAACTGCTCTCTCCCTGGGTAGTAGCTACTCTTATAGCTACCCTCATTGAAGAGGTCAGTGAGAGCCAAGTCTGCCTGGAGATGGGGTAGAGGAGATCCCACTGAGACTTGTGCTCTAGAGAACAGCTGGCTCCAGATTCTGGAATTCAAGGGCTATGTTAGTTTCCTAGGGCTGCCATGACAAATTTTCATAAACTGGGGGACTTAAAACAGCAGAAACTTATTCTCTCACATTTCTGGAGGTCTAAAGTCCTAAATCAAGGTATCAGCAGGGCCATGCTCCCTCCAAAAGCTCTAAAGGGGGTCATTCTTTGTCGCTTCCAGCTGCTGGTGATGGCCAGCAATCCTTGGTGCTCCTTCCCTTACATAACTCCAATCTCTGCCTCCATCTGCACGTGGCCTTTCTCCTGTGTGTCCCTGTGTCCAGATTGCCTTCCTCTTATAAAGGCACTAGCTATTGAGTTAGCATCACATCCTAATTTGGATGTAGGGGGGATGTGGCCCACCCTAATCCAGTATGACCTCATCTTAACCTGATTACATCTGCAAAGACCTCATTTCCAAATAAGGTCACATTCACAGGTTCCAGGCAAACATGGATTTTTTGGGGGGTTACCGTTCAACCCAGTCTATGAGCTCCTCCTGCAAATGTTCCCCCTTAACTAAATAGCTCATGCATCCTCTCATTTGCCAGCTTTAAAAGCCTGGAAGTCACTCGTAATATTCTTTTTTCCCCTCTTTATACTGTCTCTGAAATAGATTCCACATTGATCACATTTGTCTGTCTTTCCATTTCTTCCTGACCACCCTGGCTGGGGCTACAATCATCAGAATGACTTTCTTTGCTCCCCCTGTTGCCCTACTATCGCCCATCCTCTCTTCTGCAGCCAGGGATATCTGTTTGAAACTTAAATCAGGACGCTACTTGGATTGACCCTTCCAAAGCCTGCCCATTGTGCATTACAGAAAACCCCAAGACTTATGGCTTGTGAGGCTCTATGTGGTCCAGCTGCTGCCTCCTGTCCCAACATCACTTCCTGCCACTCTACCTCTGGCTATGCTCCAGCCACAGTGACACCTTTCGGTTCCCAGGACACATTTGCATGTCCTTTCCTTAGCACGTGTCCCGCCTGTCCTCCCACAACCCCCAAAGCCTACCCCTTTACCAGCTAATTAACCAATCATGCGGGTATTTGCTTCAATGTCACTTTCTTGATTTAAACACTTCTCTGACCCCTGAGTCTACAGGGGTGCCCCTATCAATCTCATTATGCCCTTTGTGGGGACAATGCACTTGTCCCTTGCAATTATGCTTCTGTGATTGCCTGTTTAATCTATGTCCACTCTGTTAGACTATTAGCTCCATGAAGGCGTGGGTCATCTTGTTCACAGCTATATCCCTTGTACCTGGAAGAACATCCGGCACAGATATTTGCAGGAATTAATCTTAGCCATCACCTCCCCGTCTCCCCAGTTATTTCTTTGCTCATTAGATATTCAAGTGCCCATTCCATGCTTGACCTTGTGCAGCACTAGGGAAGATAGATGTGTGACACTCAATCTCCTTTCTGTGTTGTACTGGGACTCTTCCTTTTTCACACAGTGTCCTGTGGCTGGTTGGAGCAGGCCTCACGCTGTACAAAAACACGTGCACTGGACATGTGCCTTGCAGCTACAGGCCCCCGTGGACTACTTTTCTGTGCTGTGTTAGGTTCCTTGCAGCTTGGCCCCTAGTGTGCCTATGAGACTTCTCATCTCTCAGGGACAAATCCAAGAGGAGCGGGCTGTGGCCCCAGGAACCTCCTTCTGGAATCCTGGCATGACTGAGTTACTCTTCTCAGGGTGGGCACTATCCTAGAAACCTTGCACCTGGATTTTATTTATGTGCTACTATTAAAAGGTGCTGATTATTTTCTAGGTGAGGCATCGAGGCCTGCAAAGGGTTGGAGTTTCACACTGTGTGGCCCAGCCCCTCCTGGCCAGGGAGTTTGACTCTGGAGATGACGCTCTTAGCTGCCCCACTGTCACCGTCTGGGTTCTCCGGGATGTAGACTGTGAGCCAGAATTAATACTAAGGGAGGTTTTAGGGAACTGCTCTTGGGGCCCACCTTAGGGAGGAGGTAGAGTCAGGACTGGACAGAAGGAGAAGTTCATTACCACGCAGGACCCACAGCCTGGCTGACCCCACAGGTTGCTTGGAAGCTGAAATGGCTTGTTGGAGTGCCCCACATTGAGCCCGAATGGCCAGGCCATCTTTAGATATGAGGAGTGGAGGGTTCGTGGGGGCAGGGGGAGGAGGGTGGGAGCAGGAGGGATGTACCCTTGGGCCTCTCTGCAGCCGAGGCCATCCTGCAGGAACTTCAGCACCACTAGCGGCCTGGCAGCCAGCCCTTTCTGGAAGGAGGGATCTGGGATCTCATCTGCTACACTCGCTCCTCCTACTCTCTTTCTTTTTGTGGATAATTCTAGAACTTTCCACCACTTATCTGTAAGTGGAGTTTTTCTCACCTTAGATAATTGTTGCAGTTCTTGAAAGTGAAATACCCTTTAAAAATTGCTAGTGGGCATTTCAAGGATAATCTGGCCCACCTAGCTGTATCATCCCAAAGCTTTTAGACTTATTTATCTGTCAAAGCCAAGGGCCATCTGCTCAGTGTGGCAGAGAGGGCTGTGGAATGGTGGCAAACCAAGACTCTTGATGAGGAATAACTTAAAGGGGATTGTTTGCAACGTAGGAGCCCCTTAGTCTGAACGCAGAGCTAAGTCTTAGTAGTTAAGCAGAATGAATAGAAAAGAGCATGAAGAGAAAAACCCAGCTGAGTTTCTGCTAAGTAAAAAGTCAGCAGGGGGCCACCCCATACATTCTAGCTGCCCTGGTGATCTGCCACGGGAAACTTGTCCTGTCTCCTCCCACCCCCTGGAAGAGCTGAGAAGTCATTCTTATCTGGGAAATCAAACGTAATTCTTCATCTATATCAGGGAACGGCAAACATGTTTTGTAAGTATATTGTTCTGTATGTACCTTCTGTAAATGTACATTTATAGAACATACGTATATTCTTCACAGTTATATCTAAGTTGGCATTAAAAAAATGAAACTGTCCTGTTCCTTCTCTGTGTGACCAGCCAGCACCATTAAGCTATTGGTATGTGCCAGGCTCTGAATAAGTGCTTTGAATAGGGTATTTCTTTCTTTCTTTCTTTTTAACTTTTAAGTTTAGGAGTACAAGTACAGGTTTGTTACATAGGTAAACTTGTGTCATGGGGGTTTGTTGAACAGATTATTTCTTCACCCAGGTATTAAGCCTAGTATCCATTAGTTTTCCTGATCCTCTCCGCCTCCTATCCTCCACCCTTCAAAAAGGCCCCAGTGTGTGTCGTTCCCCTCTGTGTGTCCATGGGTTCTCATCATTTAGCTCCCACTTGTAAGTGAGAACATGTGGTATTTGGTTTTCTGTTCCTGTGTTAGTTTACTAAGAATAATGGCCTCCAGCTCTATCTGTGTCCTGCAAAGGACATGATCTTGTTCTTTTTTGTGGCTGTATAGTATTTCATGGTGTATATGTACCACATTTTCTTTATCCAGTCTATCATTGATGGGTGTTTAGGTTGATTCCACGTCTTTGCTATTGTGAATAGTGCTGCAATGAACATACATGTGCATGTGTCTTTATAACAGAACTATTTATATTCCTTTGGGTATATACTCAGTAATGGGATTGCTGGCTCAAATGGTATTTCTGTCTTTAGGTCTTTGATGAATCACCACACTGTCTTCCACAATGGCTGAACTAATTTACACTCCCACCAACAGTGTATAAGTGTTCCTTTTTCTCCACAACCTTGCCAGCGTCTGTTATTTTTTGACTTTTTAATAATCACCGTTTTGACTGGCGTTAGATGGTATCATAGTGTGGTTTTGATTTGCAGTTCTCTGATGATCAGTGATGTTGAGCTTTTTTTCATATGCTTGTTTGGACACATGTATGTGTTGTTCTGAAAAATATCTGTTCATGTCCTTTGCCCACTTTTTTATAGTTTTTTTTTCTTGTAAATTTGTTTAAGTTTCTTACAGTGCACAGGGTATTTGATGGAATCCTCACAACCCCATGAGACAGAATGCACCCATTTTTCATAAGATAAAAACCAAGGTTTAGAAAAGTTCACCAAATTGCTGGGAGCTACACAAATAGAGAGCAGGAAATAATAGAATTCTGCCCTGGGTCTGATTCTACAGCTGTTAACCTTGCTCCTTATACGTCCTATCAGAACAGGATTCCTGTCTGTGCTTCCTCTGCATGCTCCTGACCACGTACAGTTTCCTTCCTGGGGGGGTGTTGGCTAGGAAGGGGAGTGAGCATTGTGGTCATTGTGTGTCATGGGTAAGCAAGTAAGCCACCAACTAGACTAGAACCAGCACACATTGGCCAAATATGGCCCATGGCTCTCGAATGGTTTTTACATTTTTATTAATTTATTTATTTTTAACTTTTATTTTAGGTTTGGGGTACATGTGAAGGTTTGTTACATAGGTAAACACGGGTTGTACATATTACATATTGTACATATTATTTCATCACCCAGGTATTAAGCCCAGTACCCAATAATTACCTTTCCTGTTCCTTTCCCTCCTCCCACCCTCCCCTGTCAAGTAGACCTCAGCGTCTGTTCTTTCCTTCTTTGTGTTCCTAAGTTCTTATCATTTAGCTCCTGGGTTTTTACATTTTTAAATGGCTGAGAAAAAAATCAAAAGAAGACTACTTTGTAACACATGAAAATTACATGACATTGAAGTTTCAGTGTCCATAAATAAAGTTTTATTGGCATACACCCGTGCTGATTTGTTTACATGCCATCCATGGCTGCTTTTGTGCTATGACAGCAAAATGGAGTACTTGCAACAGAGACTGGATGGTTTGCAAAATATTTGCTATCTGGCCCTTTGCACAAAAATTTTGTTGACTCTTGATCTAAGATGAAGAATAATGTTTGATCTCTCAGATAAGAATGACTTTGTAAGCTCTTCTGGGAGGTGGGAGGAGATGGGACACTTTTCAGGGGGCAGATCCACAGGGCAGCTGGATACAAAGTCGGATTAATTGAATTATATATATGCTTATATGCATTGTTCTGGAACATTCTTTGCAGTAACCAGGTACTTGCTTTTCAATAGGTCTTGAGCGAATGTCTCTGTGGTGGCTGTGCTCTGATGAATTAGTGCTTTTCCTGCAGGCTCTTGCCTTGAAGCCTGATGTGTTTCTATTATGTCATGTTCCTCTCCAAGTGCTGGCACCCTTGAGCAGCTTTGTCAGCACAGGATGCTTGTCAATTTGACAGCTCTTGCCACGCAGATCAAAGCAGCATTACTTAGTGATTAGCACGAGGAGTTTCTACTCAATAAACCAGTGAAGAGCTGCCATGTACCAAGCCCTGCACTAGGTGCTGAGGGCATGAAGGTGGGTGACAGCCACGGTTCTTAGGCCGTCACTACATAGAGTGATGCGTGAGATGTCAGAGGATCTCAGGGTCCTTTGGTTGTAAGCAACAGAAGAAGATTCTGGCTAATCTCAGCCAAAGACTGTGCATAGGGAGGCTATGGAATAATTCACAGGAGAAGCTGAGTAGCCAGGCTCACAAAGGACAGGGATATATAGCTCTGGGGACCTAAAGAGAGGAAATACAGTCAGTCTCTTCTGGAGTCTATGCCATTGGGACAAATTTGTTCTCACCATTTTTCTCAACTTCATCAATATCAGGTTGCCTCAGCATGAGAATCTGGCCTGACTTCAGTCCTGTGTCCACTTCTTTGGCTAGAAGAGAACAGGACTCGTGATTGACAGTGTGCTAAGGCTATTGCAGGGGTGCAGGGGACTTCCCAAAGGACATGAGGTTCTGTTGTTGGAAAAAGGAGTAAGTGCTGTTGGGCAAGGAAAACCAGGTTCCGCAAGTCCTATGCATTATGGAAGCATAGAGGAAGATGCCCAACCCAGCCTGGTAGGTCAGGGAAGACTTCCTGGAGGAGGAAACAACCAAGCTGAAACCAGAATGAAAAGTCAAGTTAACCAAGGCAAAGGACAAGAAGGAAATAAAACACCACAGGCCAAGAGAATTACAGGTGCAAAGGCCTGGAGGCCAAGGGCATTACCGTTGTCTGCAGAATAGAAGCTCTTCCCTGTGGTCTGTAGGAGTGATGGGTCACTTTGCCCAAAGACTTGTACTTTTAAAGATCAGAGTCCATGCTCCCTCCATCCCCCTAGAGTCCTTGAGCTTCCCAAGGTCAACTGAGTCTCATGAAAAACCTCAGTCTGTAACTCCGTCCCTCCCAGGGAGTCTGCAGGCTTAAATGAAATCTTGAACCTCCAGCACTGAGACTTGATAGGAAAAAAAAAAAAAAATGCTGCTGCAGCCTTGAGCATTTTTATTGCTCCTCTCTGGCTCCAGTGGGGGAGGCCTCCAGTTGAGAGCTGCCTGAACTGATTCGCACTGGCCTTAGTCACAAATTGTGGCTTGACATTTATAGCAGCCACAATCCACGTGTATCGATTATTTAGAAAAAGAAATGAAGAGATGGCCGAGCAGCTGCCTCCTTAAAGATCTGCTCTTGTCACATTTCATCCTGACAGAAGAGGGGGCTCAAACTGGGAAAGGGAGAGAAAGCTCTATCCCCAGTTTAGATCTTGTTTGTGTCTCGGGAGATAGCCAGTGGCTTTTATTCACTGTCTTTGATTAATCAGTTCCTCTTTATTCATGTGAAAAATCCACAATCACCTGGGGGGCTCCCTGGAAGGATTCATTGTTCTTTGCGGGCTGGGCTCAATTGCTTCTGTTCTGTGTTCATGGGGCTAATGAAAGTGGAGCGGCTGTCTCTGTGTTGGCTGTGTTTTGATGAATTGGTGCCTCTCCTGAAAACTATATTTCTCTGATTAAGCCGATGAGTTTGCTTCCTCCCTTCCCCTCGGTCATTAGGAGGTTGTTCCTTCCATGCTAATGATGGTGGGAGCTGTGGGGAGGAGTTTGGGCCTCCTTTCCATTCAGAGAACACTTGGTCATGCAATTATAGTCCAAGATCCTTCCAATGGAGTGATCCCAGAGGTGAAAAAACAGAACCTGCAGTAGCGCCAACCCTGGAATGGAGAGAAGCCGAGTTAGCACCTGCGGTTGAAGAGTTGAATGGCGCCTTGACCAACAGTGGGTGTGCTCTTCAGTGCCACGTGGGAGGGAGGCAGACCACCCCACTTCCCCCAGCCAGCTTGACTGGAGCTGGCCAGGTTTGATCAGATTCTGGCCAAGCTCTGCTTTAACTCGGACAAGTCACTGGCTCTCTGTGATATAGCTGCCCCCTATAAAATGAGGGGATTGAACTAGATACATATGTTAGTCTGCCCAGGCTGCCATAACAGAATGCCACAGACAGGGAGGGGGCTTAAACAACAGAAATTTATTTTCTCACAGTTCTAGAGGCTGAAGTCCAAGACTGAGGTGCAGGCAGGGTTGCCTTCTGGCGAGGCCTCTTTTCCTGGTGGGCAGGTGGTTGCCTCCGTGCCCTCCCTCGGCCTCTCTCTTTGCTTGCTCAAACCCATGGCTCTCCCTCGTCTCAGGAGGACACCAGTCCTATTGGGTTAGGGCCCCACCCTTATGATCTCATGTAACCCTCATTACCCTCTTGTAGATCCCTTCTCCAAACACAGTCACATTGGGGGTTAGGGCTTCAACATGAAAAAAACAATTCAGTCCATAACAATGAGAAAACTTGCACTCCAAAAAGGTAAGGGAAGTGGTTGACATTTCCATACGAAGAATCAATTGTTGGGTGATGGGAGAGGACTTTTTCCAGCTATACAATCATCCCTCACCCCATTCCTACTTGAGAAACCCCTGCCATGCTGAGCTAGTCTCACTGACGCCATGAGGAGCTGCTATCACGGGTGGCTGTGTTTTCCCATCCCTGTGTTGAGTTGTAGCAAACTGCACTGGTTGCCCACCCAAAAGCTATTTACCCCCTCTCCTTTGTTGGCTGAAGGGTCCCCATGATGACTTTTGTGGGTCCTGGGTACTTTGGCCCTTGGGGGCTCCATTCCTCTACAAAAAACATTTAAAAATTATATAAGTGATGTTTGAAGTAGACACCTCGCTAATTGTGAGAAGTAAACCATTTCTGTGGGCTCCTAAAAGTGCTGTTGGCTCTAGGCCCTGGTGCCTACTCTGCTCCATGGGCGAGTCAAACTGGGGTCCACCCTTCCCTGCCTTCTGTAGGGAAGGATGACCTTCCACCAGCCACATGGGGATATCAGGAGCGGGGAAAACCATTCCCGCAGCTGCTGACCTGGCCTAGCCAGGGAATGCTATCTGGCCAGTGAGATGGGAGGGACGGTTTCCCAGAGAACTCCTAAAAAGGGTTTCTTTTCCCTTAATGAGATGCATGAGGGAGAAATAGCCCTTCTTTTCCTGGGCCCTCTCACGCCTGTGTGTGGCAGCTATTTGGATATGATGAGGCAATGCTGACTCACCCAGGGTGGAGGGGACCTGAGTCCCAGATGATGCCGTGGAGCCATGGCATTAACCATCATGGGACTGTCTTGGTCTCTGCTAGGGCTGCTGTGACGGTAACGAAGTATCACAAAAGAGATGGCTTAAACTACAGACATTTACTGAATCTCAATTCTGGAGGCTGGATGTCTGAGATGAAGGTGCCGGCAGGGTGGGTTCTTTCTGAAGGCTGTGAGGAAGAATCTGTTCCATGCCTCTCTAACTTCTGGGGGTTTTTCTGGCAATCATTAGCCTTGCTTTACCTGTAAAAGCATCCCCCCGTGTCTGTCTCCATCTCTACATGGCTTTTTCCCTCCTTGTGTGCCTGTATCCAAATCTCCCTTTTTAAATAAGGACATCAGTCATATTGGCTCAGGGCCACTCTAATGCCCTCATTTTAACTTGATGACCTCTGTAGAGACCTCATCTCCAAGGCTGCATTATGAGGTTCTTGGGGGTAGGACTTCTACATAGAAACTTTTGGGGACACAGTGCCGTCCATAACACCTACCTTGAGACTGGTTTTGGGGTGACAAATCCCCTTATTTTTTATTTTGATTTGTTTTTTTTAGAGACAAGGTCTCTCTCTGTCACTCAGGCTAGAGTGTAGTGGTGTGATCATAGCTTGCTGCAGCCTCCAACTCCTGGGCTCAAGTGATCCTCTTGCTTCAGCCTTCTGAGTACCTGGGACTACAGGTGTGTGCCACTATGCCTGGCTAATGTTTTTAGACCAGTTATTGCTCAAAGCTTTTGAGTTGGGTTTTTGTTACCTGTCATCTGCCTGATGCCCGAATTGCTGAAAGAGGTCTCAGTAGGGCTGTCCTGCTCTAGCCTCTGGCATCATGGGTTTCCCTTCTCATCCTCAGGCCCTACTAGGAATTGTTTTTGTTTTTGTTTTTGAGACAGGGTTTTACTCTGTCGCCCAGGCTGGCATGCAGTGGCGTGATCTTGGCTCACCGCAGCCTTGGCCTCCTAGGCTCACGTGATCCTCCCACCTCAGCCTCCCAAATAGCTGGGACTTACAGGCACATGCCAGCACACCTGGCTAAGTTTTATGGTTTTGTTTGTTTGTTTGTTTTTGAGATGGAGTTTTACTCTTGTTGCCCAGGCTGGAGTGCAATGGCACGATCTTGGCTCACTGCAACCTCCACCTCCTGGTTCAAGCGATTCTCCTGCCTCAGCCTCCTGAGTAGCTGGAATTGTAGGCACCTGTCACCATGCCCAGCTAATTTTTTGTATTTTTAGTAGAGATAGGGTTTCATCATATTGGCCAGGCTGGTCTTGAACTCCTGACCTCAGGTGATCCACCACCCTCAGCCTCCCAAAGTGCTGGGATTACAGGTGTGAGCCACCGCGCCCGGCCAGTTTTATGTTGTTTTTGTAGAGATAGGGTTTGGTCCAGTTGCCCAGGCTGATCTTGAACTCCTAGGCTCAAGTGATCTGCCCACCTGGGCCTCCCAGAGTTCTGGGATTACAGGCATGAGCCTCCATGCCCAGCCCCCTCCTAGGAATTGTACTATCTCATTTTCTTGCTGTTGGAGATGTTCATGGGCGGATCCATGAACCAAAGCCCTGCACAGACATTCCAGCTAGAGATCAGCATATGCAAAGGCCCTGAGGGAGGAAAGAGCTCAGGGTTTTTGAAGAAACCACAGAAATGAAACGGCACTGATGTCCTTCCCTCTTCTGGTAGCCACCTGCACTGCCTGGCTGGTGGCCCTGTCTTCTGTCTTCCAAGCATATTACTCTGATTTCTGCTTCCATCATCACATCGCCTTTCCTCTTACAGACTGTGGTAATGAACCAGGCCTGCCTGGCTATGCAGGATCATCTCCCCACCTCGAGCTACTTCACACAGTCCCATCTGCAAAGTCCCTTTTGCCACATAAGGTAACATATTCCCAGGTTCTGGGTATTAGGACATGAACATCTTTGAAGGGGGCATTATTTAACCTACTACAGGGAAGAATTAGACTGTCACATGTATTGATTTATCTCGTAGTGCAATGGCTGCTTAGAAGTGGATGCTTTCCTGCCCATTTCTGCTCCTGGTGTTGAAGTAATTACTTTCCTATACCTTGATGCAGGGTCAGAGGGTGGGAGGTGAGGTGAATAAACTCTAAAGCAGTGCTTCTCCAAGTGTGGCCCTGCACCAGCAGCATCAGCAGCACCAGTGTCTCCCAGGAGCCTGTTAGACATGTAGATCCTCCGGCCCCACCCCAGACCTCGGAATCAGAAACCCTGGGGATGTGGCTTAGCCATCTGTACTTGAAGCCCTGCCTTATGACCCTGCTTTTATTCAAAATTTTGATTTTTGCATTCAATTTGAAATATTTGGAATTAAGATACTACTTGTCTTGACTATTGAAATTTTTTGGTTTCTCCTTCTCTTTTGCACCTGGGGGAATGCCTCGATTGCCTTACTCTAGGAAACAAAGATCACTGAATCTCAGATCAAAACCTGAGTTCCCCCAGGAGGTCCGTGTCGTGTGTGACACAGACCTCGACCTACTCGGGCAATCACAGGTGCCTTCTATGTGGACATGATGTCAGGACTGAGAACTGAAGGCTGGAAGGAGTTAACCTAGTGAAAAAAAAGTAGGGGCATCCCAGGCAGAGAGAGACGTAGAAGCAAAAGCTGGATGTTTGGAGGGAATGCAGCAAAGAGAGGGCCTGGGAAGAACACTGTGTGTGTGATTCCTTTAACAAATATTTATTGAGCGCCTATTGTGAGCCCTGGGGTCTCCTGGCCTTTAACAACCCAGAATTCCCCCAACATATTGACTTGGAAGAGCCTAAGAGAGGCAATTGGAACAAAGGTTAGGTCTCGGCGTGCCTCGGTCATGTTGGCAAAGGATGCCCCAGGTACTCTTCCGCCCAGAAATGGTATTTGGCACCTAGCAAATCAGCCAGGGAAAGTACAAAAGGCCCTGCATCTCATAAAAGATGCATTTAGCACAGGTTTCTATTTCAGAGCTAATGGCATTAGCCGTTTTGTAGAAAGTAAGAAAGCACAATTACCCTGTTTTAATAACATGGTTGACAGCGCAGCTCTAATCCCGGGGGATTCTGGGTTTGCATTTTGAGGTTTGTGTAGCAAGCGAGTTCTTAGTACCAAGCTAGCGTGTAGCCTTATATCCCAGTTTGCCTAAAACACTCCTGGTTTATACCTCATATTTATTAATAGCACCCCCTTTCACCTTCTAGTGTCCCAGTTTGGGCAATAAATGACACAATCGCCTTAGTGACACAAAACTGAGAACGCTAAGCCCATGCTTGATGGAGCAGCTCCCCACCAGCTCCTTAGAGAAATCCACCCCTAGCAAAAAAAAAGAATTCACCAAATCTCAGACTGTGCCCCTTCATCCGTTAATGTTTGAGGCCATGTCCGTGCTAGGTATTGCTCTAAAATCCAGGCAAAAAAGACTTCCTGGGATCCGATATCAGACTTTTCATTGTACTCAGGAAAATGCTTAAGTAGAACAAGGGGAAACAAAGACATCAGTAAGATAAAGTAGCACTCACTTTAATAGGTCACTCCTCAAATGTGAAGGCTTTTCCAGTGACAGTGGGTTGGGGAATAGAAAACCTTCCGGTGAAAGCGAATATATTGCTCCAATTCAATGTTTAATTGTTTAAAAAATTACAACTGTACAAGTTTGTTTTGGACAATTCAAAGGAATAATGGCAATGCTCTCAGTTGTCCTACTGCTTTAGGGTGAGAGTTATTAAGTTTGATTTGAATCCACCCAGACTTTTAAAAGTAAATTTGATCGAAGCATAACAACAGCAAGAACACAGATGGTAAGTAAGATGGAGCTGCTGTGTCCAGAGACCATTGCAAGCCCCAGGAGCCTCACTCGGGGGTCCTCCCAATTACCAGCCACCATCCTTAGAGGGGACTACCACCCTGACCCCTCAGGCTAATGAGTCTATGAAGTCCAAAAAGATAAAACTAAATATAGGCCGGGCGCGGTGGCTCACGCCTGTAATCCCAGCACTTTCGGAGGCCGAGGGGGGCGGATCACGAGATCAGGAGATCGAGACCATCTTGGCTAACACGGTGAAACCCCGTCTCTACTAAAAAATACAACAAATTAGCCGGGCGTGGTGGCAGGTGCCTGTATTCCCAGCTACTCGGGAGGCTGAGGCAGAAGAATGGCGTGAACCTGGGAGGCGGAGCTTGTAGTGAGCCAAGATCGTGCCACTGCGCTCCAGCCTGGGCAACAGAGCGAGACTCTGTCTCAAAAAACAAACAAACAAAAACTGAACTAAATATAGTTATACATGTATTTTATGTTTGGCTTTTTCTTCCAACCTTGAGAATCATCCATGTTGTATATATTTTGCTCACTTTTATTCCTGGGTGGGTTCCATTGTATGGATATACCCTTTCATTTTGTTCTGCTGTTGATGAAAACTTGGATTATTTGCATTTGGGGGCCACTATGAATAATGAATGCATCTGTGAGCATTCTGGTACTATGTTGGTGCACCTGTGAATGCATTCTGCCAGGTCCGTACCTGGGAGTAGAACTGCTAGGTCATAGAGCAGATGGATGCTCAACTTTAAAATGTAATGGCAGACAGTTTTCCAAAGTCTTTGCATGACTTGATGCTCACACCAATAGGGTCTGAGAGTTCCTATTGCTCCACAGCTTTTTCAACACTTGGAATTGTCGATCCAATATTGGCTATTATGTTGGGTATGTGTTTGAATTTCATTGTGGTTTTAATTTGCTTTTCCCGATGAATAATGGAGGGTGAACATCTTTTCATATTGGCCACTTAAATACCCTCGTTTGCAAAATGCTTGTCCAAGTTTCCTGTCTATTTTTGTTTGTTTGTTTTGTTTTTGTTTTTTTGAGACAGAGTCTGGCTCTGTTGCTTAGGCTGGAGTGCAGTGGTGCAATCTCGGCTCACTGCAACTTTAGCCTCCTGGGCTCAAGCCATCCGCCCACTTCAGCCTCCTGAGTAGCTGGGACCACAGGCGTGCACCAATATGCCTGGCAAATTTTTGTATTTTTTTTTATAGAGACAGGGTTTCACCGTGTTGTGTAGGCTAGTCTCGAACTCCTGGACTCAAGCAATCCTCCTGCCTCGGCCTCCCAAAGTGCTAGGATTACAGGCGTGAGCTACTGCATCCAGTCCTGGCTATGTTTTAATTGAGTTTTTTGCCTTATTGATTTGGGGGAGTTCTTTCTATAATGAGAATATGAATCTTTTCTTGGTTGTAGGTGTTACAAATTTCTTTCCTTCATCAAGAGGCAATAATACGAGAGTAGAAAGACCAGTCACAGAAATGGGAGAAGTTCTTAATTTTGATATCTAATTTATCAGTCTTTTCCCTAATTGTTGGTGCTTTTTGTGTCTCATTTAAGAAGTATTGCCTGCCCACCTTTAACACAGCCATAGAGGTATTCTCTATCATTGTCAAGATTAGTTTTGTTTTGGCTGGGTGTGGTGGCTCACACCTGTAATCCCAGCACCTTGGGAGGCTGAGGCGGGCGGATCACTTGAGGTCAGGAGTTCCAGACCAGCCTGGCCAACACAGTGAAACCCTGTCTTTACTACAAATACAAAATTAGCTGGGTGTGGTGGCAGGCGCCTGTAATCCCAGCTACTCGGGAGGCTAAGGCAGGAGAATCACTTGAACCCAGGAGGCGGAGTTTGCAGTGAGTGAGCCGAGATGGCACCACTACACTCCAGCCTGGGTGACAGAGCAAGACTCCATCTGAAAAAAAAAAAGAAGTTTTGTTTTGATTACACATTGAAATCTACAATCTGCATGTAACTCACTTTCATCTATGGTGTAAAGTGGAGGTCAGGTTTCACTTTTTTTCTCCATATGAATTTCCACTTGACTGACTACCATTAAAGCATCTCCACTGCCCTGCAGTGATGGTGTTGTCCTACTGCCATGAGTGAGTCAGCTTCTGGACACTTTATTCTCATTATTGATCTCTCTGTGTATTCTTAGCCCAGTACCACGCTCTCCTAACTACTGAAGCTTAATTGTCTGTCTGGAGGATCTGGTGGAACAAGTCTTCATTTCTGGTGGCCTTCACCAAGAGCTTTTGGCCTTTTGCCTTTCTAGTCAAATTCTAGAATCATCTTGTCAATGTTTACAGAAAATGTTTTAAATTTTGATCTGATTAAATGTGTAGATTAATTTGGGAGAATTGAAGTTTTTACAACATTGAGTCATCAAATTATGACTCAGTGGTGCATATCTTCATTTGTTTAGGTTCCTTTCCTTTCTGCCCATCTCATAGATTTCTATAGAGTGATCTTAAGGGCTTTTTGTTAGATTTATTCCTTGTTATTTGATATATTTTGATGTTAATGTTATATTTTCTTAAAGTTTATTTTGTTTCACATCCAGAAATATAATTTACATTTTAACATGTACCTTATGCTTATGTAGCAACATTGCTAAGTTTATTCTAATAATTTATCTGTACACTTTTCTTTTGGGATTTTCTACCACAATCATGCCAACTGCAAATAGTGACAATTCTATTTTTCTATTTCAAACCTCAAATCTTATCTCTTTTACTTCCAGTGTAATGTTGTATAGAAATGATGATAGTGGCCATTCTTGTCTCGTTCCTGATCTTAAGAGGAAGCCTTCAATATTTCATGAATGTTGTGACTCATGTTTTCTGTAGGCGTTTTAATACAAATTATTTATCAGATTAAAAAAATTCTCTTTATTCTTATGACACTTTTTGAGATGTGAATTAAGGTCTGGCAAAGGGACGATTTTTGTAATGTTCTCTGTGTTTAGCTTTTTTTTTCTGAAAAGAATGTATACGCTGTACTCGTCAGGTACAACTGATCCATTATATATGTCTGTTGGTCAATACATTAATTATGTTCAATTTTTCTATATTGTTTGCTTTTTGTTTAGTTTTTCACTTCTGGGTTTATTTTTTTGCAGTTTGTCAATTTTTTGCTCATGTTTGGAGGCTTGTTAAATTGATCATTTTGTTATTATGAAGGATGTTTTTGGTTGCTAGAACTGTTTTTTTTAATCTTTAAGTCTACTATGTCTGATAACAACATAGTATACTAGCTTTCTTTACAATTCTTTTTTCTCTCCTTTCCTGACATCTTTTGGATTGATTATTTTTATACTCATTTTCCCTTCCTATTAGTATGGTGATTTTGTATGCTTTTATAAGCTTTCAGTGGTTATGCAAGAGATTATAGTATGTATCCTTGACTTATTAAGCTCTAATATAAATTAATACTTATATTTTTCCCTGGACAATGCAAGGACCTTAGAACATTTTAATTCCATTGTTCTTCTGTCAACTTCTAAGCTATTTTTGCTCTGTATTTTATTTCTATATGTGCTTTAAATCCTACAGTGTATTATTGACCTATTAATGTAAGATAAATTAATGTTAACCATTAGTAATTATGAATTCATAGTCAACATTAATTTATATTTAATTTAGACTTAGCCACAATTAACATTTTCACAGCTCTTTGTTCCTTTCCATGGCTCTGAGCTTCCATTTGGCTTCATTTTTCTCCTCCCTGAAGAAACTCCCTTTAGTGTCTTCTTGATGTGTCTGCTGGTATTAAATTTTCCTAGATTTCTTTGGTCTGAAAATTTCTTTATTTCACCTACATTATTGAAGGATATTTTCAATGGGTATAGAGTTCTATGTGGCAATTATTCTCTTTGAGCACTTTGAAGGTCTCATTCACTGACTTCTGGTTTCCCTAGTTGGCGTTGAAGTCAGATGTGGGTCTCTGTTGTTGTATTGAAAGTTCTTTGTTTTCTCCTCATCCTGACTTCTACAGCTGCTTTTAAGACTTTCTCTCTTATTGGTTTTCAGCTTATTACTATGATAAGCCTAGATATGATTTTCTTTTTATTTATCCTATTTAGGGTTCATTGAGCTTTTTAAGTATTAATTTACACAGTTGCAAAGCTGTATTGATCAAGGTTCTTCAGAAAAACAGGGCCAATCGGATATATATAGACATAGAAGAGGAGATTGATTATGGGTCTCGGCTTGCATGATTACAGAAGCCGAGTAGTCCCACGATGTGCTGTCTGCAAGCTGGAGACCCAGGAAGGCTGCTGGTGTCATTCAGTCCAAGTCCAAAGGCCTGAGAAGAAGGGGTGCTAATGTTATACTCCCAGTCCAAGGTTGAAGGCCTGAGAACTGCGGTGGGGGCTGCTGGTGTAAGTCCTGGAGTCTGAAGGCCCAAGAACCAGGAGCTGCAGTCTCCAAGAGAAGGCAAAGATGAACACCCCAGCTCCTCAAGAAGACACACAGAGAGGGAGTTTACCTTCTCTCTCTTTTTTTTTGTTCTATTCAGGCCTCAACATAGTGGATGATGTTCACCCACATAGGTGAGGGTGGACCTTCTTTACTGTTGCTGATGCAGACACTGACCTTTTCCGGAACCACCCTCACCAACACACCCAGAAGTAATCAGCTATCTGAGTATCCTTTAACCCCATCAAAAGCCTCTTAGAAGAGATTTGATCTGACTCCTGAAAGGGGTTGAGTTTTGGGTCCTTTTTTTTTGTTTAAGGGCACTGATACTGCCTAGAGTCTGTCCCATTGCCCCTTCATCCTTGCAGATGCTCTGGATGGAGCATGTTTTAAGGGTCAGCTGAGTTTGCAGAAGCATCATATCCTGTCACCCATGTGCCTGGTTCACAATGCGTGTTCACTCCTGAAGTCCCTGCCAACCCTGCCAGAAAGGGACCTGCTGAATTATATAGTCTTAACACTGTCGTGTTGACACATACAATTCACCATCCCAGGTATTAACAGTTTTCTCTTGATATTGCTTCTACTCCTTTTCTCCTACTTCTTTTCTTCATCCTCTCTTTCTTATTTGTTCTTTCTTTCTGGGATGACAGTTAAACCTGTGTCAGACATTTTAACTGAATCCCAGTGTCTGATCCTTTCCTCTGTCTTTCCTATCCTGTTGTCTGTGCTTCACTCTGACTTTCTTCTGACTGGTCTACCATTTCACTAATTCTTTCCACCTGTGTCTAATATCAATTTGGTAAATTTTTATAGTTTTTCCCCCAAATCCTGTACCTTGCCCCATTTCCCTAACCATGTTAAGCAAACTTATTGTGGTCTGTGTCTGATATCTGGATTGCTAATTGTCCTTCCTTCCTGCCTTCCCTCCCTCCCTCCCTCCCTCCCTTCCTTCTCCTTCTCCTCCTCCTCCTTCTCCTCCTTCCTTCCTTCCTTATTTTCTTCCCTCCTTCCTTCTTTCCTTCCTTCCTTCCTTCCTTCCTTCCTTTTTTCTTTCCTTCCTTCTTTCCTTCCTCCCTCCCTTCCTTCTTCTTTTTCTTTTGTTGATAGGGTCTTGCTCTGTTGCCCAGGTTGGAGTGCAGTGGTGTGATCTTGGCTCCCTACAATCTTTGCCTCTCAGGCTCAAGCTATCCTCCCACCTCAGCCTCCCCAGTAGCTGGGACTACAGGTGTGCACCACCATGTCCAGCTAATTTTTGTATTTTTTGTAGAGACAGTATCTCCCCTTATTGCCGAGGCTGGTCTTGAACTCCTGAGCTCCAGCAATCCGCCCACCTCAGCTTCCCAAGGTGTTGGGATTACAAGCATGAGCCACTGTGCCTGGCCTGGTGGTTTTCTTTTTGTTGTCTGTTTCTCTTGCCTTTTGACCATGTTGTCTTTGTCCAACTAATTGTTTTTCTTAAACTGTAGGAAAACTGAAAGAATAGTATAGTAAACATTCCTCCCACAAGTCATTTGAGAGTCTGCTGTAGACATGATGCTCCATCATTCCCAAATGTTTTAGTGTGTTTTCTGCACATCAAGGACATTCTCCTACTAACCACAGCACAACTATCAAATTCAAGGAATTAACATTGATCTGTCACTACTATCTAATCTGCAAGCTCCATTCAAGTTTTATTGGAACAATTCAGGATCACAGGCTGCATTTAGTCCTGTTGCCTTTTTACTTGCTTTCTATTTGGAACAGTTCCTCAGATTTTCCTTAACTTTAGTGACCTCACCACTTTAAAAAATTATAGGACAGTTATTTTGTAGGCTGTTCTTCAGTGTGGGTTTATAAAACGTTTTCCTGATTAGTTGCGAGTAATAGATCTTTGTCAGGAATACTGCAGAAGTGATGCTGAGTTTTCTTATTGCATCCTTTTAGGTGGTACATGGTTTTGATTTATCCTATGACTAATGATGTTAACTTTGTAACTAACTTTGATTAAGATAGTGTCTTCTAGGTTTGCCCACTGCAAAGTCACTCCTTTTACTTTTTGTGATTAATAAAGATTTTGTGGGGACAGAGTTTGAAGCTGTAAGTTTACTGTTTCTCATCAAGCTTTCACCCACTAGATTTAGCATTCATTGACATTTCCTGCTTGAATTATAACTATGAGAGGCTGTCAAATGGCAATTTTCCAAGTCCATCATTTTGTGCATCTATTGGTTGGCATTTGACTATAAAGAAGAACTTTTTCTTCTATCTTTCTATGCATTTATTTGTGGATATATTTATGTATCCATCCATCCATCCATCCATCCATCCATCCATCCATCATCCATCATCCTTCTATCCATATGGACCTATAGATTTCTATTCAATGAGTTCTAATTCATTATCGTCACTTTTATATAAAAATTATTCTTGATTTGGCCAGTGAGAGTTTCTTCAAGCTGGCTACTGTGTGTTTTTGGAATGTCTCCATCCATCTTGGAGAAGTTCCTTGCTTTCTGGCTAAACAACATGTCAAGATATCTTTGTGTTTTTCATGCACCAGCCCTGGACCAATCAGCTCTGGTTCTTTTTAGCGGAGGAATGATATTTAGAGCATAGATCTTGTTTCTAGGATAGCTCATTGCTATTGGGGTATCTCTGTTCCCAGGCCCTCTCAGTGCACAGAATTAGGGAATATAGTATGTATATTCTGATGGATACACACATATATCTAAATCTAGATTTATTTATGTGACTATATATAGATTAAAAACCAAGAGCTTATACCAATGTTTACAATATCTATTCTGCATCACAGATTTCATTCTAGCTTTCCCTTGTCTCTAACAGCGAGAACTGGCTCCCATTATCCTCAGTATATTTACTTATTTGCTCAATCTCATCCTGTATAACCAATCTTCTATTGCTGTTGCTGCTTCTTGTGTGAATCCCTTTACTCATCTTACTTGGGCTCCGACCCTAAGGGATTTCTGTCATCCCTCCTTACTTCACAGATGTTGTAAGTTTCTGCAGTGCAGTGATTATCACATTTGCCTAACAAATGCCCCTTTATCTTGCTTGGGTTCTGACTTAGTATTGGGCTCCACCACATACTCCTTTGGCAAGGATTTCTACCTCTCTTGCCCAGTGTTTTGCATTGAGTTGAATTATTCAGGAAGGAAGGAAGGAAGGAAGAAAAGTAGATACCTTGTTATTTTAAATTCAGTGCTAGACAGTATTTATGAAATTATAAAAATAATTTAAGACCTAGGGATAATGATGATGAGTGATGATACTGATATTCCTCCAGAGAAACATTATGTTCATTCCTATAGGTTCTGTTGTGGCAGAATAAAAGACAATGTTAGCTCTTTCTGGCCTGGATCTATTAATCAGTGATTTCTCTAGTCAAAGAAAGGGTTAACTTTATAAATAAGTCTGTTTAGAAATCTAATGAAGCTCCTTTTGAGCCAATTACTATTTCAGCATCTGCCATTTTTAAGGTTACTAGAATAATAGGACTTAGCTCTGCATCAAGACGTTAGAGCCCTCATACACAGCTGGTGGGAATGTAAAATAATAAAGCCACAGGAAAACACTTTGGCAGTTCCTCAGAGCATTAAACATAGTTACCATATGACCCAGCAATTCTAGTCCTTGATCTATACCCGAGATAAATAAAAACAAATGCCCACACCAAAAATTATACACAAATGGTTATAATGGCATTATTCATAATAGCCAAAATGTGGAAACAGCCCAATGTCTATCAACAGATGAATGGATAAACAAAATATGGTATAGTCATACAACGAACTATTATTCAGTCATTAAAAGAAATGAAATATTGGTATATATTACAAGTTGAATAAACCTTGAAAAGAAGCCAGACACAAAGGTTCACATATTACATGATTCTATTCATAGGAAAATCCAGAATATGGAGATTAATTGATACAGAAAGTAGATTAGTGGTTGTTTAGGGTTGAGAGTGTGTCGTGGAGTAGAGGTGAGAGCTAAAGTGTACAGGTATCTTTCTGAGGTGGTGAAAGGGTTCTAACATTGACTGTGGTGATGGTCATGCATGTATTTGCATATACTAAAGATCACTGACTTGTACACTTCAAGTGGGTGAACCGTATGACATGTGAATTATATCCCAATAAACTGCTTCAGCATTAAAAAACAAAAAAAGACATTCATTGTGACTTGCTAGGAACCTTGGATCAATCTGGAAACATTTGTGGAATATGAGTTAATAGCACAACTTCTCAAGGACATAGATAATAGCTAGTTTCAAAGCAGAGGACGAACCTGTAGGCCCATTCATCCTGTAGATTACTACGAATGACTGTATAACTTTCTGCCGGGTAATCTTGGGCAAAGGGTACACAAATTTCTCTGAGCCCAGGTTTCCTCATCTGGGAGGAGGGCACATTATTATCTGTCATTAAATAAGAATGTTTGTGGAGCTCCTGATGCCCTCCAGCTCATGTCACATAGCAGCCTCCACTTACTGATAATTTATTATAAGAAATAAAGTATCATAAAACAAGTTGCTCTAAGCTTGGTGTCATGTTTTCCTAAATTGCTCTTCATTTTATCTCTGTCTATAACAGCTGGCTGGGGTACTCTGCACCTTTTGGGAACTGTAGGTGATAACAGCTGATGTGCTGAGCCTGAGTTGATGTGTGCACGCAGCTCTTAACTCCTGTGAGAGTAGAAGTGTGCGCGCAGTCAAGGGAGAGCCCTTTGGGGCGAGTCAATTGAAATCCTATAGAACTGAAAACATACTAAGGAGATTGTTGGGTCGGTCCTGAGGACCCTGGCTGATGGATGAAATGAGTACTCAGACAGAGGTATGCAGTGGCTAGGTGGCTGCCTGGGTTTAGTGGCCAGAGAGCAGCCCCAACAAGCTGGAGCTGCTTGCTTTGATTCAGTGCAGGCACAATGCAGAAAACCTGGAGCCAACACAACCTGTAGGCAATTAACATTTATTGTTCCCCTTTCAGGGAAGGTCTTGGGCGGATGATCAAAGGTCAGTTCCCGGTCAGTGTAAGTAAACAAGCCTGATTAAGATAAATTCCCCCACACTCCCTTGTACCTACTCTTTGCCCTCTGCCTCAGGGTTATAGGACGGCTGCCTTCAGCTATTCTCCCCCGGGGCTCTGCAGAACCTTCTGAACTTTCAGGTTTGTGTCTTTTCCCTATAGTTTTTCCCACCACTCTGACCGATCCCGTACAGGATCTCTTAAAAATAAGGAGATAATTATTGATTTGAACCAGAGCAAATTTATATTATTTCTTATCTAAAAAGCCCGAACTAGACTTTAAAATGTTTTCAGTATAACATGGTATTTATGCGAGCCTTGTCCTAATGACTTGCCCAAATTCCCTCCCCAACCCAATCCTCTTCCTTCTACTGAAACAAATCCTACTTCTCTTCCTAGACCCAGGTCTAACACTGCCTCCTGTAAAGCTCTCCCTGAAGGCTCCAGCTGTCACCTGTATTAGAATGACAAGACCTTTCATGGCCATAATTCCCAATGTGGTTTCGTGTCTTCCCGCTTGTGTAGTTAATCACTCTTTGTGTTTATCATATATACATAGATACATTTTGTGTTGCTTTTCCCACTGTCTCTTCATTCCTTCCCTCTACCACTTTCCATGCACACCACTATCCCATCTACCTATGGTTAGCCTAGGGTTAGGGATCAAATAGATATTAAATAAATGAGCCTTGTTAATGCAGATGTAACAAGAGTCCTATACCTCAGTTAATGACTTCTCCTGTGTGACTTTCTTTTGACCTGTATCTCCAGAGACATTTCAATACCTGAACAATCTCTGTGAGGAATAGGCTTGTATTGTAAGTGAATGCAGACCATGCTGGGTGTAACAGGATGGCAAGCATTCCATATAAAAGGGGCAATTGCTGCTCCAATTTATTGTGGCATGAGACATGAAGGCTCAACACTATCAAATCTGACTTGTTTTGAAAAATTCAAAATCCAAACTTCTTAAAATTTTAGCCACTAACTTTAAAATTTGAATATTGATAGCATAGTTTGAGGAATCAGTAGATAGGATAGAGAAGCTCAAGAATATACTCATGTATATGGAAACATGATAGTTAATAATAATGGTGCCACAGTGGAAAAAGATAGGTAGGAGGCCTTGGTCAGTTCGAGCTGCTATAGTGGAATGCCATAGACTGGGTGGCTTATAAACAACAGAAATGTATTTCTCACAGTTCTAGAGGCTGGAAGTCTGAGATCAGGGTGTCAGCGTGGCCTGGTTCTGGTGAGGGTCCACTTGCAGATTGCAGGCTGCCAGCTTCTCTCTATGTCCTCACTTGGTGGAAAGAGAGCTAGAAAGTTCCCTGGGATCCCTTTTATAAGGGCAGCAATCCCATTCACAATGGCTCCACCCTTATTATCTTATCATCCCCCCCAAAGGCTTTATCTCCTAATTGTATCATATCGAGAGTTAGAATTTCTACATATCAGTTTTGGAGGAACATAAACATTCAGTCCATTGCATAAGGAAAAGATGGTTTTGGGAAAACTGTTTCACAATCTTGAGGGGAAAAAGGTGAACCCTACCGAATACCAGATATAAAAATAAGCTCCAGATAGACCCGAGTATGAAAGGTAAAACTATAAAAAAGGCTAACTTTGCAATCAAGAGGGAAAGATGTTTTAAGCAAGATCCCCCAAATCAGACTATAAGTCAAAAGAGCAACTGACCAGACTACCCTAAAATTAAGTATTTCAAGTCAAGGAAAGACACCATGGGTAGTTACCAGTTGGATGACCAACTGGGAGAAGATAACTTGTAAAATCTAAGTGGATTAGAGGTTAATAGCTAGCAAATCCAATGAACTGTAATGAATCAGCAAGAATGCTGGAAAATAGTAAAATGACTGAAAAAATGGGCAAAGACTATGAACAGGAAATTTCCTGAGGAGGAAGCCTCCATGGCTGGTAAGCTTTTCAAGAAGTACTTGACTTAGTAATTAAGGAAAGGCAAATCAAAACAATGAATTATAATGAACTGTACCTGTTAAATTTCCTAGCTTCCTAATTTCTGCCAACAACAGTTACTGGCAAAAGTGTGGGAAAGTGGGAGTACAAGCACCATGTGTAGTACTAGTGGGCGTGTAAACCAGCACAGCCATTCTGGAGTAGTACTTGGAAGCATTTAGTGAAATCAAATTTGCATTTATCCTTGAACAATTCTACTCCTGGTTGTGTAGCCAGGGAAATTTTTGTGCGGCTCTCCATCCCTCCTGGTTTGTGCTGTGTATCCCGGTATAATTATCAGTGGCACCTCCACTTACTTTCAGAGTGTCCTGCTTTGGACAATATATTGCTTGATGACCTTAATGCTTGATGGCATCATCACCGTGCTGCTTTTTTTCTTTTGTTTTGTTTTCGTTTTTGTTTTGAGACGGAGTCTCGCTCTGTCACCCAGGCTGGAGTGCAGTGGCGAGATCTTGGCTCACTGCAGCCTCCACCTCCCAGGTTCAAGCGATTCTCCTGCCTCAGCCTCCTGAGCAGCTGGGATTACAGGCACCCACCACCACACTCGGCTATTTTTTTTTTTTTTTGTATTTTTAGCAGAGACGGCATTTCACCATGTTGGCCAGGCTGGTCTCGAACTCCTAACCTCAGGTTATCCGCCTGCCTCAGCCTCCCAAAATGCTGAAATTACAGGTGTGAACCACTGCTCCCAGCGCTGTGCTGTTTACAGGAGGAGAGCTTCGGAAGCAAGTCAGTTGCCGGGTGCTAAGGGAGCAGATAGAGTAACATTGTACATTTAATATATGAGACACCATTTAGCAGTGAGAAGCAATGGACTGGGTATACAGAGAATGGAGGAAAACAGATTGCCAAACAGAAGACATCTGCAGGTTGAACTACTATATAAAGTTTCACCTTGGATTTTTTTTTTTTTAACAGCAGCTAATAGGCCATTGTTGGGAGGCATTATAACTTCCATTTCCACTCAGACCTGAGAAACCAATCTATTTCCCTTCCTGCGTGGGGTTTCTGCAGATATCAAGAGATCTGGTCTTCTAACCCTAGCTCTTGACCACCTTAGACCCAGTTTGCCAGAGAGAAATGGTCCCTGGTGTCCTACAGTTTCATGACACAGAGAAGAGCCTCTTGCATGACAAGAAAAGGGATGCTCAATCACTTAAACTACCTGGAAGCATTAACACAAAGTCAGACTTCCTTGAACTCTTGGAACTACTTCAAGGCTCCTCGGCCTTGTCTTACCCATCGCAAGGAACCCTCAAAACATCACTAAGCTGTACGTGTTTGCTGGCCAAGGGCTGTAATGGAAAAAGGCCCTGTTTGAGAGTCTTTCTGGCCCCTAGATCAGTTGTGAGTTTATCTTCTGTTGCTTAAATACGGAAGAGACAAATGGCTTTTCTAAATCAAAGTTCTCGGGAGGGAAACAGACACGGGTGCTTTGACGGCTGCAGCTGCGCTGATTGTGGCACAGCCTCTCTCTCCCTGCATGTGCGTTGCTGCCTAGCAAGGTGATTGCCAGTGCCAATGTCGCAGCGGAATCCTCAAAGTACCCCAAATGCTGGCCCGAGATGATGCAGCCTCTCTGGAGTTAGCATCTTCATGATTAGCAGGTGGAATAGCAAAATAAACCCAGCACTGGCAGAAATAGCTGTTGGAATCACGCAAAAAGTACCCCCCTCCTCCTTTTCCAGAGAAGCGGCCCCTTTTGGTTTGGAGCAGGGAACAGATCCTTCTTCATACACAGCAGGGCTGGGTCGGTTAAGATGAAGCACTCAGATCTCTGTATCATCGGAGCGCCCTAGGGGATGTGTGGCATTTTCTCCTTTTTTCTTCTTGGTCTCTGGATTTTATCGCAGGCGTCGGGTCTCCCGTGCCTGGCACTTCCTTGGCTGTGGGCAGGAAGAGGTTACAGCAGCCCTGGAGCCTGCTGGGCTGAGTTAGCACTTCCCTCCGCATCCAGAATATCTCCCAGGAACTGCCCCCTTTGCATCACCGCACCGGGGTGGCGGCGCGGGTTGGGGGCCGCCGCAGCAGGTCTCAGTCCCCCCCTGCTGCCCCGCGAGGAGTGGGAAGTGGCAAGGCCTAGGCGTCCGGAGTGGAGGATGAGCCAGGGACGCCTGCGGGTCAGGAGCTGCACCGCGCCCGCGCCGCGCGCCTCCAGCGCGCTCCCTTTGGCAGCAGCCGGACGCCCGGCACGTGCAGGACCTGGGACCGCGGCGCTCGCGCGGGGACACGGGAGCCCAGGGTCGGCGCTGCAGGCAGCGGGGCGACGCCAGCAAGGCCAGCTCCTCGGGGACCCTGGGGCAGCCTCGCGCCCTGCCCGCCTCCCTGAACTGAGACGCCGCGGGGCCTGGGCTGCGCTTTGCCGGCAGCTGGTGCTGGAACGTAGCCGGGGCTGAGCTGCTACCGGGGACCCTGCCCCTTCCAGGTGACCCCAGGAGAAGCAGCCCCGGGCGGGGGGGCAAGTTCCAGCCACCCTTCCGGGCCAAGAAGCAAGGACTCCTGGTTAGGGGGAAACTTAGATTTTTCTTTTGCATGGAAATGCTGCTGTGCAAGATTTGCCAAGGCTTATAGGGTTTCATTTCTTACTTCACTGGTGTTTGAGAAAAACTGCAAGGAAAGGGTGGCGAAAGGAAGAAACACTATAAACTTTGGGGGCGGGGACATTTTCTTGGAAGTGACAAGTAGCCTCAGATCTGCAGTTCCTGGGCCAGCGACGGCATCTTTTGCTCTGACACTCCGAGGGTCTGGACTCTGCCACATGACCAACACCAAAGACCCCAAAAGAGCCATGGAATCCACGCTGGCGACATCCAGTTCTGCCACAGGCCCCGTCACCTTCTCCCATGTCTTTGGTCAGCAGTGCCAACTTATGCAAGCAGGTAGGAATTGTGTCGTGTGTGATGTGCCCAGAAAATGGGAAGTGGAGCGTTATCCCGGGTCCCCAAAAACAGAGGTCTGTTTGGGTCTGTGTGTCTGTCTGTCTGCCTCATCTCTTTCTTGATGTAATTTGGGATTAAGACTTAACTAGCTAGTGACATATTTGCCTGGCATTTATCACTGTAAAAGATAAAGTTTTTAGGACTTGCCATGAGACAACGTGCTACTTTTGCAATGAGTGAGGGGCCTTGTTTGTCCTTCGTCATCGATTTTCTCTGTGGCTAGCTGGGGGGTGAAGGAGGGTGCGTCAGGATAGATCTGATGATGCCATGCTGTGGCCATCTTTTGAGGGCAGGTGCCAGTGGTAGCCTGGTTGCCTTTGTCAGCTTGCCTCTCTCTGCTCCTAACAGTTATGTTTAATCTATGCCCCACCAGCCCCTGCTGGAGTAACTTCCATGCTTATAAGTGCCTGCTCTGAGCAGCCTCTCCCAGGCCTTGACTCGGTTGTGGGGATTCCTCATTAGTCTGTGCTCATGAATTTGTCTTCCAAATGGCTCACGTTTTATACAGAACGGAAAGATTGGCATGGGCTGCGGGCCTTATAACCCATGCTGGCCATCTTGCTAGGATGCACATGTGGTCACATAAAAAAAAAAAAACGGTGAGGATGGATGGCTTGGCTTGGTGCAAATAGTCACCATGCACAAACTCACAAGTGGTGCTTGAGACATGCTTGTGATTGGGTTGGAGTCACGTACGAAATAGGATGCCTGTTTCTCGACTTTTTTGGCGTTAATTCCCACTGGGAAAACAACCACACGTTCCTCCAATGTTTTCCTGGGTGTTATAGGGTTAATTGTGCATTTTGGCAGTGAGTCTCAGGAAGATGGTGAGACGAGCACTGTATTAGGAGTCTAGGGGCCTGAGTTGGTGTTGATGCTTTCACTGGGTAGTTGCATGACCTTGGAAATTGCAGACCGCACCCCCTTCCTGGGGTATCCATCCACTGCTGCAAAACAAGAGAACTGGATGCAGGGCTGCTGGGTCCACCCAGACCTGAGATTCTGTGAGCTCAGAGGAGCACAGCTTGGTGGAGAAGACACACTAGAGCTGGTTTCTAAAACTGGATGTGTCTGCACAGAGAGGCAGCTTGTGGAGTGGGTGAGTGAGGGCTCTGGAGCTGACTGCCTGGGTTAGGGTCCCAGTTTCACTTATTAAAAACTGTGTGATCTCAGGCAAGTTACTTAGCCTCTCTGTGCCTCAGTTTCCTCTTTTGTAAAATGGAGCTACTAGGCACTCCATAAGGTCATTGCAAAGATTAATTAAGTTAATATGTGAAAACATCCTTCTATGGGTCAGTCAAGGCGTCTCTGTTTGCAGGGAGGGGCATAGCTGCCTTTGGTAGTAGACGATGGAAGCATTGAACACATACACTTTGCCACCCACTGCACTCCTAACTTGATTTTGGTTTGTCCAGGAGGTTGAAAATCTCCCACTCCATACATCTGTGGAATATTTTATCTGGAATGGATTAGGTAGGAGGGCTCGGAAGCTTTCCTGGACCGAGGTTCCCTCGCCTTGCCTTTCTACTTCTCTGAGGCGCCTGTGGGAAGGCACATCGGATTTCTAAAGTACCTCCCCTGCGGCTTCATTCACTTTCTTTTAGAAGCACCCAGGCCTAAATCAGGCCATGAAATCCTCTGCCTCTTTTTTTAAAAAAACATCCTTTATGTCAAGAGAGCAATGCAATATGGAATAATAATGACCAGCAGTGTCCAGGGAGAACACTCTCCCTGAAGAAATGCAAAGAGGAATCATTAACCTTAAGTCAAAAGAGCTCACTCAATTAGGACGCGAAAGGGATTGAGACCAACACTGATACATCTCCAGCCAGCCATTTACAGTCCAGCGAGTATCACAAATGAGATCTTAAATGTATGTGAAAATGATTCGCAGACTCTAGGGGTTTACAGCTGGGTTAATCACATATGTTCCCAAGTGAGAGGTAGCTACAGATCCCATGTACTCACTGAGTACCTGCTATGTACTGTGCACAGTGCCAGGGACCACAGGATCTGGAGAGTAAGTTACGGCTCATACTGGAGATGATGGTCTCGCTGGTGTAAACATAAAGCATATTGAGGAAAAGAGAATTACACAAAATGTGACTTTTCAATGATACCATTTCCTGAACAACCCTTCTTATATGTTTTACATAAACTATCTCCTGTAATTTTTATAATTTTTTTAATTTTTTGCGACACGGTCTTGCTTTGTCACCCAGGCTACAGTGCAGTGGCATGATCATAGCTCACTGCAACCTCAACATCCTAGGCTCAAGTGGTCTTCCCGCCTCTGCCTCCTGCTACCTATGCCGGTCTAGGGCAGGGGTTGACAAAGGTTTTATTTCTTCTGCAAAGAGCCAGATAATAAATATTGTTGGCTTTATAGTCCACATGTTTTCGCTTATGACTACTTGGCTCTACCACTGTAGCACAAAAGCAGCCACAGGCAAAGTGTATATGAATGGGCATGGCTGTGTGCCAATAGAACTTTATTTGCAAAAGCAAATGGTGAGCCAGGCTGTAGTGCAGTGGCATGATCATAGCTCACTGCAGCCTTGACCTCCTAGGCTCAAGCGATCCTCCTATCTCAGTCTCTCAAGTAGCTGGGACCACAGGCATGTACCACCATTCCCAGTTAATTAAAAAAATTTTTTTTTGTAGAGATGAAGTCTTGTTATGTTGCCCAGGCTGGTCTTGAACTCCTGGGCGCAAGAGATCCTTCTGTCTCAGCCTCCCCAAATGCTGGGATTATAGGAGTGAGCAACCATGCCAGGCTCCTGTAATTTTTTAAAACCCTAGCCAATTTCCATAGGCAAAGGAAATACACAGGGGTTGCCTGCCTGCCCACCTTCACACGATTTGGGAAGGAAAGTCTTGGTCTGATGCTCAGGCCCATGCCTTTAACCTCTAAATTGCATAGTCCCTGGTGACAACTGGGGCTAATCTTTTATATCTGTAAGTATCTCGTGTCTTAGGGGAAAAAGTTGATTTCCAGGAATGGAGAAGTAAGGATGCTTAAAGAGTTGGGGATGGGAGGGGGTTGAGCACTAAAGGGCACCTAGGATTTAGTGGGGCAGCAGAGATAGGTTTCTTGGAGGCAGGGCAAAATTGGGCATGGATGAGACCAATAAAAGCTTTGATCCAATTAGCAGTAGTGGCAGCATGGAGGTCTGGTGGGGCCATGGGAAGAGCATGTGGTTCTTTCTCATTTAGTCCCAGTCTGGCTGTTGCTGGCTGTGTGAGCTTCAAACCAAAGGTTGGCAAACTACACTCCTGGGGCCAAATCTGGCCCACTACTTGCTTTTGTAAATAAAGTTTTATTGGCACACAGCCATGTACATTTTGTCTGTGGCTGCTTTTGTGCTACAGTGGCAGAGTCAAGTAGTCGTGAGTGAAACCATGTGAACCATAAAGCCAATAATACTTAATTATCTGGCTCTTTGCAGAAAAAACAAAAACTTTGCTGACCCCTCCCCTAGACCAGCATAGGAAGCACAGAATGGGGTTAGACAGAATTTGTGTGGCACAATGTGAAAGGGATCAAGCCTGAGAGTGTGGCTCTGAAAGATGCTTATTTGCTGGTACCCTCGATGCTACATGGTGCTGTGGTTTTCTCATGTTCTCTTCCACCATCCACACATGAGGCCACACTCTCAGGCTCATACATGTATGTAGGGGTTGCTTCAGGAAGCTTTTAGAATAGATCTGAAAGTCCTAGCAAGAACAGGGTTCTCGGCATGTGCCCAAATCTGTAGCACCTGTGCTAGACAAGCTCACATCTGCCTCATTTTCGTGCCACCCTGCAGGGTGGATGGAGCATTCCCTAGTTAACCGGTGAGATTTCCACGTTGGCAGAGTTGAGATTTAAACTTCAGGCAGCCCAACCCCAAAGGCTGTGCTCAAAAAAGGCAATTCCACAGCTTCTGCAAAGGGTTTTAAAAAATGTGTCTTGTCTCACTCAAGGATTTGGAGGAGAGAGAAGCATTTTGGATCTTGGGGTGGCTTTGACGCTGTTGCCCACCTTTCTCCCTCTCCAGGTCCTTCATCCCACTTAATAGTCCTGTGAGGAAGTTCATCCTCTTCTATTTCTAACCCCCACCCAAATTTCTTTTGCTTGCCTTTGCCCCTGCTATAGCCTAAAATGGTAGGTAAGAAGTTGGTCTGGCCAGGCAGGCATGACCAATGGAGGCTGCCACTGTCCATTCTTGCTGCCTGACCTCCTTCAGGTGGGAGCTTAAGGCCACACCCCCAGGCAGGGTATCTGCTGATATCGTAATATTCAGAAACATACAGGGGTTCAGCTGTGTCCAACATCTGAGGATGTTGGGGGGACCTCCGAGGGGATAGGCAGTACAGACTGGAGCTGGTATGCTAGTGGCCTCAGTGCAGCTGGACAAGTCCCCTTGTCCATATTCTCCTGGGCTCCCAAAATGTTTAACTGGACACCCTCTATCCCCTGACCTGGCATTTGGCTGCGTCTCTGCAGAGGGCTGTTGCCCCATCCCCTGGCCTGGCAGTCTATTGGTCGGGTGACCCCCAGCTTGCAGACCATAGCTGGTGGGGACTTCTTCTATTGTGCCAAGTTCTGACTTGCTAGGTTGCCCCTGTGTTACGGAAGTTGATTTCCAACCCATTTCATGTGGGCAGAAAGCATTTCTGCAGTTACCTTGCTTGACCCGAACAACTAAAGTCATTTTATCTAATATGTCCTGCTGATGCTGCATGGATCCAGGCCCAGCTTGAGGAGGGTGGAAGGGAGATGAGGACAGGAAGGTGACAGGACTTCAGCACCTGGACTGCTGCTGCCTGGCACTGTTCCTGGGCTGCAGCTCTGATGCTACCGGCAAGGCTCCTCGTTTGCATGATTAGTGAGGAATTGGTCCCCTGCACCACACCATGCAGAAATTCAGACATGTGCAAGCCATGCCTGTCTGTCTCTCTCATCTGTCAGACTGGTACCTGGAGCTGTGGTATGGGCAGCTTTTGACTTTATTATCATGCTCCTTCTGAAGGCTGCCAGCTGAACCCCTTTCTCTGCCTTTTAAACAATATAGGGGTCCTTCTGAATATGAAGCCTATCTACATTTGGAAGCCACTTGCCAAATTGATAACTAAGAGGGCAAGGGAACTAACATTTATGGCATCTGTGGTGAGCTGTGCACATTGGGGACTTTTGCAAAAGTTAAACAGATAAAGATGAGCAAAGAAGCAAGTGCACACTTCCTGTCATTCCGTCCATGGGAATGGAAGCGCAGCTTTAAGGTTTCCTCGTAGGACCTGTTTCTTGCCTGGCTGTTTCTCCAGTGGAAACAGTGTGTTCTGACATTCCAGGAAAAGGTTCGCCATGGCAAACTGCTGGCAGTTGGGCACAACCATAGGTGGCACTTATTGGGTACTTATTCTGGGATGGTTATTGTGCTAAATGCTTTACATATTACCTTGTTTCACCTTGTTGCATCTACAGAAGGCAAGTGAAATCATCCCCATTTTATAGATGAGGAAACTCGAGGCCCGTAAAGAGAAATATTTCTCTTAACTAGTTAGTAGTTGGGCCAGGATTCAAATTCAAGCCATCTGGATCTGAAGTTCCTATTTATTCCTATTCTTCCTTCCAGACTCTTCTCCAGAAATTAATCTCCAGAAATGTTGCTGAACATCTGTGCCAGCAAGTGACTACTTGTTGAATGAATGTGGAATCTGTTAACACTGGGGTGACAGTCACTCCTCATAACATGTTATGTTGGGTTGTGATTTCTGTTCATTGATGTCTTCTGTGTTAGACTCTAAGCTTCCTGAGGTTGACAACTATTATCTTGGTTGTCCTTTTTTTTTTGAGTTGGAATTTCACTCTTGTTGCCCAGGCTGGAGTGCAATGGTGCGATCTCGGCCCACTGCAAACTCCACCTTCTGGATTCAAGTGATTCTTGTGCCTCAGCCTCCTGAGTAGCTGGGATTATAGGGTGCCACCACGCCCAGCTGATTTTTGTATTTTTAGTAGAGATGGGGTTTCACCATGTTGGTCAGGCTGATCTCGAACTCCTGACCTCAGGTGATCTGCCTGCCTCGGCCTCCCAAAGTGTGCCCAGCCTATCTTGGTTGTCTTTGGACCCTCTGTGCCTCATATGGTGCAGACAATGTAGCAGCTTTCATCAGTAAGATATTGATGCATCTGTTTTAGACCACATCATTAATCATTTTACTGATTGGCTGTCATCCTTATGAGTAGCCGTTAGCATGATGAAATGGTGTTAGTGGAATCTGGCAAAGCAAAATTGCGGTTATGTTCATTCTCTTTCTCAAGACTAATTCTTCCTGATAGTCCTCAACTTTGCCTTGACCTGGATTCCAGGTCAGTGGGGAAAACAACTTATTCCCATAGTCCCTTGGGCTGATCAGACTGAGTACTCTGAACTCCAGGCCTTAAAGGGAAAGAGACATACGTGAGGCACAATGGACAAAGAGGTGGGAGTCAGCCTCTCATTCCTCTCCTCCAGCAGCCCCTCCCTGCCCAATCCCCCACCCTCAGCCCCAAGGTAGAGTATCCCCTACCAGCCCCTGATCTCCTCGGGACTCATGCAGCTGGTGGTGCAAGCACTCACTGTCGATGATGCCCCTTGGACCACTACTTGACCCCAAGAAGTTCCTACAAGTTGCTTCTTTTCTTGAGGAAAAAGCAACGGGGTGAAGTGGGGTCCTCATAGCCTTGGAGTAAGCAGTGTACACAGTGGTCTCAGCTTGTGAGCAGCACGGGCCTCCCACATCGCTGCGTCGGAAGCAGTCTTATTTCTCCAGAGACCTATTGGTCAGAGGCAGGGGCATGTGATTTTTAGTATGGACTTCAGAGCTCCATGGCTTGGGTTCAAATTCCACTTCTGCCGTTCACTAGCTGTGTGACCTTGGGCGAGTACCTTAACCTCTCTGTGCCACATTTTTCTCATTTGCACAAGGAGAATAGTAGTTTACTACTTCATAGGGTTGTGATGAGTCTGACAATGAGTTACTATGTGTAAAATGTTTCTCACAGTGCCTGACACGGAATGCTATAATAGATCAACATTTGCTATAACTATTACTATTTGTTATTAGTGCAATTGCTTATTTTGTTTAATGAGAGGAAGTTTAATAACACTAGGAATTAAAACATTCCTTCTGGTCATGTCTTTCTGACAAGTAAAAAAGGTGCTACTTGTTTTCCTTGGCTAATCATTGAAAAAAAAAAAAAAAAACCTCAACATTTTTTCTTTTCTTGATTCCCAAGGCCGAGAACCAACCGGTTATAAAAACAGCTACCCCCCTCCCCTCCAATCACAAAAGGATGTTTAAAGAAGGGCCCTCATTGGACCGAGTTTGCCTGGGGTTTGTGTGTCTCTTCCTGGTATAATTAACAGTATCAGCGTTCATTCTCAAGCATGTCTTTGTTTGCATGTTAAATCATATGGTCACCCTTAATAAGAGGCAGCTGAGTAAATAAAATTCCAATATTACTTAAACAAAATGTGGATCATCTGATCCCGGAGGAAGCGGTTTAAGGTTAAAAAGACAGTCACGGGAAGAAGCGGATATTTGGTCTGAAACAGGGGACTGGACAGGTCAGGTGAGCTGGCTGCCACTTCTCAGAGATTCTATTAGGATTTCTAGTGTTACCAGATCATGTTTTCCACGAGAAACCAGGAGCCGCTATGTTCCTATAAAGCCCTCCAATTTGTGGGTGTGTATTACCAATGAAAGTTTTAAAATTCCAGAGGTCAAACTCTCCAGCTGTGTCCTGCCAGTGGGCCACCAGGTTACAAGCTCTGGTTTAAGCGTTCAGTTCTAGTTAGCAGGTTTCCCATGCCAGCTTAAAAGCTGCTACCGGCATCAGCGATACTCTTAACCTTTTGTTCTTGTTTCACCCTTGTGCGTGAGATATCCACTGTTTGACAGGCATCTGAGTTCTGCCACGTGTGAACACATGTGTCTCTCTGGCTGTCAGCTTCTCGCATCCTTGCCTAGCTTGTTGTACGATGAAGTATGCACTAGGATTGTGATAAAGGTGCTTTACTTATGCTACTGATGTTTGCTCCCTTTCCTTGGTCATGAGTTCCTGAAGGCCTGGCAGGGGATGTGGATTTAGCCCCCTCCATCCTGGCTAACACGGTGAAACCCCGTCTCTACTAAAAATACAAAAAATTAGCCGGGCGAGGTGGCAGGCGCCTGTAGTCCCAGCTACGCAGGAGGCTGAGGCAGGAGAATGGCGTGAACCCCGGGGGGTGGAGCCTGCAGTGATCCAGCCTGGGTGAAAGAGCAAGACTCCGCCTCAAAAAAAAAAAAAAAAAAAAAAAAGAAACACATAGCCCCAAGGCTCTGAGGCATTTCAGTTTTGGACCCGAGATTATCTAGTGCAGAAAGGGAAGGCCTTAGCCGAATCACTGATATACACGGCCCCAGGCAGCCCCGGGGTGGTCAGCCGCAGAGCTGGCTCTCTGCCCTTGATGGTGGCACCACAAGGCAAGAGGGATGTCTCTGGATTTGGTGAGACAATGGGGAGTGTTTTTGAGAAAGAAGAAAAATGGCCCATTTGTGGGAGAATAACTTGGCGATCCTACTTTACCCTTGGTTCTTTCTTCTGAAAGTGCTGGGATTAAATGACCAGAGGGTTTCTTCCTTTGAAACTGGCTTCCACGATACCAAAAGTCCATAAGGAGTGGGACCGTGAAGTGAAGGTGCTTTGTCTTTCCCAGGGTGTGGGGGGTATATACTTAGCCTTTGGAGTTAGTCTCATTCTTGGACATGTGTAGTCAACCAGCTTAACTTCATACAGGCTGTTTTCATTAGGCCTGATGTGGATATCTAAACCAGCTTCCAAACAACTTTAAGAGTTGATTTTTATCACTTGTGTTCCCAAACCCTGGCGGCTACCAGAGGCAGGAAGGAAGAGAGGGAAGAGGGGGAATAGAAAGAGGCTGATGCATGGGTGCAAAAATATAGGCAGGTAGAAGGAATATGATCTAGTGTTTAATAGCTCTGGAGGGTGACTGTAGTTAATTGCGTATTTCAAAATAGCTAGAGGAGAAGAATGTGAATGTTCCTGGCATAAAGAAAGGACAAATGTTTGAGATGATAAATATTCTCCCTATTACCCTGATTTGATCATTACACATTATATGAATGTAACGAAATATCACATGCACCCTCAAAATATGAACAACTATTATGTATCAATCGAAATACGTAAGTAAATAAATTGAGGGAAAAGCTCTTAAACAGACAAGCTTTCCCCCCCATTCTTCCTGAATGAAATATAATGGCTGTAGGTTTAACAAAACCTCCGTGATGGTCCCCATGATATGGCCATGGGTGAGTAAGGCTCAGCCCGTGATGGGGGAACCACAAGGCAAGAAGCAAATGAGGTGGGTTTCCACACAGGTCAGTGGGAAACCCCAAAGCAACAGGGATTATTCGAAGTCTTAACACTGACAATGTGATGTTTGGAGTAGGGAAGATTATAAAAGTCTTGCTGTAAAATGCTGTGAAAATATAAAATTATATACTAATGATGTACTGGCATTCCCAGCCCCCCATCTCTCTGTGCGATGATGTTCAGACCTTGATGAAAAATCCACTTGTGGTTTTATGGTCTTGGACCACATTTTTCTTTTGGACATTAGTTCCTTGACCAACTCAGATCACATCTGTCTTTCTAAGGATGTAAGGAATGAGCTAGATGAAACAGACATGGAGTCTGGACTTTCGTCTGAAAAGTAACTGCGTTTTTGTCGGTCCTTTATATCAAGCATCCTCTTTAGTGCCTGCATTTACCTTTTGTTTTCATCTACAGGGTCTAGTGCCAGTGTGGCTGGGAGGGAGACTCAGCCTTAGATGCCAAAGGGAAGGACAGCCAGTGGGGGACTCCCATCGAAGGACAAAGACAATGTCATGATGGCGGCCGAGTGGCCAGGCTAGATTCCACTTGGCTGGACTTCCTGAAACTTAAAGTCTTCTCTTTGATCTCCCCAAAGCCATTACCAGTTACATATAGTGAAGACGAGTTAGGTCACTTAAAGAAAGAACTGGTTTGGGGACAGGAGTAAAGGGAAAAAGGGAGGAGGATGTTTTCATCTCTGCCGGTCTAGGGAATTAGAGGAGTGATGGGCAGGAGGAAGACAGCCACTGCTGGGGAGAGACTTAAAGAGATTTTGAGCAGCTCTAAGAGGGTAGTGCTCTTGGCTACTTGAAAAGACAGAAGTTTTGACCTTGATTCCATGGTGAGAAGTGAATCTAAAAACGAATGTATGTGGTGGGTCCCTCTGAGTCCCTGGGTGACCGCAGCCCCAGTCAGGAGCACCAGAAGCAACAGGTCTCCAGGAAGGGATGCGAGCTCTAGAGAGGCATGAACCACTCTGCACAGAGACATGGTAGACTCAGAAATGTGTCAGGAAACGTGGAAAGGTCTGTTTGGAGACTGAGGCAGGGTCTACAATGTCATCAGTGCTTAACATGGAGCAGTTGTCTGAAAGGCTGGGTAGAGGGATCCAAAGAAGGACTAGGGCAGGGGAGCAGAGGATGGAGAGGCAGAAGGCCGGGCGAGGAGGTGCCCTGGGATGCTGGAGGCCAGCATGCACCTTCATCAGCACAGAGGAAATAGCCACTTCCAAGACAGGTGAAAAGGAATCGTATCTCAGGAAGGGAACCCCTCACGCCTCCTCCTTTCCATTTATAGGCAACACCCTGTGGCCTGTTAAGCAGAAAGTATTGTGTGGAGAACTCCCAGGTTGGAGAAGTTGGGTTGTAGGGATCAGGCCAGTCACAGCTGAGATGATCATCCATGATCAGGACCAATCTGCACTGGAGGCCAGGACCAGCTACAGCAAAGCCTCCACAGCTGGGTCTCTAGAATGTTTCGTTTTATTTTGGCTACCGTTACTGGATAATGTCAGCTGGATATAGATTTCTAAGTTGAGTTATTTTCTTTCAACATTTTGGAAAGGATGTTCCTCTGTTTCTGGCTTCTACTATTGCTGTTGGTCTTTGATTTTGGGGTCATTTCTCTGTAGGTGATCTCTCTTTTCTATGGATTTGCTTTGAAAGTCTTTGTCCTGGAAGCTCTGTAGTTTCACTACAGTGTGGCTAGGGGTAGATCTAATTTTATTTATCCTATCTAGGGTTTGTGCTTCTCAGATCTGAGGATTTGCATCTCAGATGCAAATCATGTAACTCATGTTCAGTTACTCATGTTCAGTTATTCAAGTAACTCATGTTCAGTTACTTATTTCTTTGAACACTGATTCCCGTTCTTTCTATCCCTCCTTTAGAAATTCCTTTGTGACTTGTGTTAGACTTCTCAATTTGAACTCTTTTTCATATTTTCCATCTTTGTCTCTCTGTTGCATTCTGGATAATGACTTTAAAAACTATCTTCTGGTTCATTAAGTTTCTTTCTAGCTGTATCTAATCTTCAGCTGAACTCAGGCAATTCATTTTTCATTGAATGTCTTTTTTTAACCTCTAGAAGTTCTCATTGAATAGTTTTCAAATCTCCCAGGTATTATTTTTTAAGGTAATCTTTGTCTCTCTTGCTCTTGATCATATGTTTTATTTATGTAATCATTTAAAATTAATACTTATCTGATAAAGGAATTTTATAATCCAATTCTGGCACTCCTGAGTACATTTCTTCTGCTTTTCTGTTGACTCATGTCTAAGATAGCTTATTACCTCATGCACTTTGCAAGATTGGATTTTGAGCTTATTCTTGGAATTTTACCTGTGAGATATTATTACCGTAGGTAATGTTAATTTCCAGGCTGGATATTTCCATACACTCCCAGGTAGTATAAATTTGAACCCCAACTCATATGAGGGTAAGCTTGGAGTAATGAGTTATTAAGGGAGATCACTCTCAACCCCTGTCAATCCAGGACTCAGACTGAGACAGAAAAGCTTTCTTACCTCCCTGTGCCTATGTTCAGGACCCACATCCAAGTCTCATCTTCCCTGATGACGAGCCCTCTAAGATAGCTGGTGTGTGAATATGTGTGTGGAAAGTATTGTAGTTCTAATTCCTCTATTCCAGCATAACCTAAAACCTTGTCATCTATCCCATGTGGCTGATAAAACTCTAGCATTCATTTTACAAGATAAGCAATTGCCTCCGAACAGCCAAAATCTTAGTGTGTGCTATCACTCTGGTTTTTGGTTTTGTAATTTTTTTTTGTTAGTTTGTTTTGTGGATGTATTAATTTCCTATAGCCGTTATAACAAATTACCACAACCTTGGCGACTTAAAACAACAGAAACATATTATCTCACTGTTCTGGAGGCCAGAAATCCAAAATCAGTATCTCTGGACTGAAATCAAGGTCTCAAAAGGCCTGAGTTCCTTCTGGGAGCTCCAATCTCTCTCCATGGTTACCCAGCTCCTCCTTCTCATCTGTGTATGTGATCTCCCTCTGACTCTCTCTTCTAAGGACACCTGTGATGGCAATTAGAGCCCACTTGGATAATCCAGGATAATCTCCCCATTACTAGATTCTTAGCTTCAATCACATCATTAGGATGTAAATGTCTTTTGCAGGGGGCATTTTCAGCCCACTACAGTACATTTCTATTACTTTGAGAGTTCAGTTTTGTATTCCTAAGGATGCCTATTATATTTCCAAATGTTTAATAGACTTTCCCCTCAGTCTACTGTACTAACTCCCTGAAAAAGACATAGAGCAAACAACCTCCAGGCTGGAGAGAGAAATACACAGCCTCCTGGGGGTGGGCTTCGTTTTCAGAGAGGCAGGAGTTGGAGATGTTGAGGCGTAGGTGCTTGTAGGTGTGAGGAAGTGATGCTTCTAAAACCCTGTGGGGCAGAAAGGCTGTACTACTGCTAAGAAGATGCTGCTGCCTGGGCTGGACTGGCCCAGGTTTCCAGTCTGCCTCTTCCCATTCTTCTGGCCTAACTTTGTCTCTTGGCTTCCATATATGTGTGATTGACCTTGGTTTACTGCTCTCCTTTGACCTTTAGTGTCTTCCATTCTGACAGCCAGAACTGACCTTAAGTCTGTTTCTTATTATCCCCTTTGCCTCAGACACTGGACAAGACATTCACCCGGGACTGTCTCAGGGACTCACTCTGTGCCAACTGGGCGTGGCCAAAACCAGAGCAGGGCCAGGACCAGAAATGACCATTATTACACAGCATGCTATGCTGCAGACGCCACTATGGGAGAGAGACGAATGCATTCCTGAAAATTCTGTTCTAGGGCACATCTTCATTCCTAGCGACAGTCAGGCAAACCGACCAAGAGACTGTATCATGCTTGTTGGGATTCTTCGGGAAGTAAGGCTTCCAGCCTGTGCGAAGGCCATTGCAAAGTGAAACACCCAGTGTCTCCAAGTAATGCGTGGAGTGGTTATGGTGGGCTTCTTGTTCCATTATCTAAGAGAAAAGGAATATCTATGTGGGTGATTTTTGTTCCTGCCTCTTTTGATGTGGTGTCTCTGTCTTCAGTTAATGTGAATGGCTAAAACCTTGATGAAAAGTGTTTTTGCAGCTGGATTTCCCCTGAGAAGGTATCTCTACCACACAGTAGAACCTTCCAGCACCACAGGGCACCCCCTCCAGGACTAGAGTCACTGAAGGCTGGAAGCACATTTTGTGCCTCTCATGACCGCATTAGGAATCAGTTGGCGAATGTCTCCCTATAGTGAGGTGGAGTGGCCCTTGGGGACTGTGCCAGGATGCTTGGCAGGGTGGGAGCTAGGACCTAAATTCAGTTTAATAGCAGGAAGTGGTAGAGAAGACCCCAGCCCAGGGCTATGTGCCAGGCCTGGCAGAAGGAGTGACAGGATTTAAGGCAAGGCCTTTGAGGCGTGTGTATGAGGGTGTGTATGTATGTGCTGGGTGGGCGGAGGGGTGATCTTGGAACGAACTAGCCTGGCATTATCTGGTCTTTGTTACTGTCAGGTCCAAGCTTTCTTATCCAGGAGGAAATTCTAACGGTAACCCAGTCCCTGGAGCCACTGATGTTATCTCCTGGTCCAATAGCCCTTCCACAAACAAACCAAATGTATGCTATTTGTACCCAGTTTCAAAATATTTTCTGGGAAACATAAGGCTGAATTAGTCTGGCAACCTTCAGACTGGCTTCTCATGAAAGCTCAGTCTCCCCATGAGACATTTTTGGATGGGTTTGGGAGTAACTTCTCCCACCGCAACATTTTTTTGGCTTGGATGATAGTTCTTGTGCCCCTGTTGGGTGAGGTTATAAGACTGTGTATTTCATAGAGAAAAAGAGAATGTGCTTGTGCTAAACAAGAGCTGATTCTCTGAGAATTATTGGGGTCTGAAGACAGCAATACTGGTGCACAGATTTATAATATGATTAGCAGTGGTAGCAGGAGATGGAATAGATGACAAGGCAAAGAGAACATTTGCTGTCAGCTGGCCCGCAGGAACTTAATAATTTAAAGAAAGTGCCAGCCACATTTTGGCAGTCCATTTTTCTACTTGAAACAGAATTCCTGGACTTTGTTTCATACTGAAGACATGGTTTATTTTTAGTTACATCAGAAAGCCTGTAGCTGGGGTTATTCAGAAAGCTGGACTGCCCGTGAGAAACAGGCAGCATCAACACATTGTCTTGTGGTTTAGAAAGACTCTCTTGCCTGCTCTAGCATGAAGGACCAGCCACTTGCCTTTGAGGGTAATGAGAGAGGTCATGAGAAAGCTGGGGGGTTTCAAAGCAGTCCACGCTTTCTTGCACAAAGCTATTGCTATAGGCTGAAGCTTGGCTCTTTGGGCTTGACGGCTCTTTGGCCAAGAAAGCTCCAGCTGAAATAGCTAATTCCCGTGGGTCCTAAGTGTTCATTAAAAATCCAGTTTTTCAGGTGGTACCACCCTGGTTGTCCCCAATTTAAACAAAAGTTCCTTTGTGGACACTGGCCGTTGGAAATGGAAACTCGGAACCATGTCGAAGCCAGATGGCAGCCATCAGAGACTTTATAGCTTTTCTTGGGAAGGCATTGATCACTGATAAACAAACCGGGCATTGCAGAAGAACCCATTGCGGAAGACAAGATTTGCCATTATCTTGTCCCTTGGTAAACTAAAGCATGGTGGGGCCTGTACTTCCCTTTCAAGGGTCATAAACTTCTCAAGTGGTAGAACAGGCTCGAGCTAGGATGCTGAGCTGCAAAAATTGTTGTGTGTGCAGAAATCCTCGGTGACAAGACCTGTGTTCACCCCAAGTAGGATCATGGCAGAGCTGTTAAGGACTTCTGTGAGCTGGAGGAGAACGTAAAATAAACACAAGTTTTATGAGACCAAAGAGAGTAAGTACGAGGCTACTCCTTGGGCTGCCTTTTGTTTTTCAAAGCAGCTAGAGCTCGCAGGTTTGCCTCTTCTCCTCTCTTCTTGGTACCTGCAGGTAGATGAAGTCCACTAGTTCAGGGAAAGTCGGTAGGTGCTTTCTTAGCCCTACAAGAGGAAAAGACGGGCATTGGCAGGGGGCATTTAGGTATAAACATTTCTTATGGAAGTACAAGGTTATTGATAATCTTAGTGTCCAGCCTTGAATTATGGGATTGGTGGACACACCATTTAATTTCACTGGTTCTTAAATACCAACAATAGCAACAATGTATCTGCAAGCTCAGAGTTCAGATAACATGGGGGAGGGGGGTGATTTCAATTAAGAGATAAGATAGTGTGAGTCTTTCTCCTTCCTGGGATGCCTGACAATAAAGAAAAAATCTGTAAACCTATGAAAGGCTGTGTTTTTTCAGGGGCAAGAGGGTGAGGAGGGAGGTATTGATTTCTCTGTCTTAGGTAGTGAGGAGGAGAGCTCCCGTCTAGCATTGGAAGGTGGGGGAGGTTGTGAATAAGGGGGAATCTGCCTGGATCTGTTCTATCTCAGCCAGGGTTTCCCCCACAAAATGGTCTTCTTGTACCCTGCTTTGCCACCCACCTGTTCCTACACCCACATTTTCTTCAGAGAATTGCAAATCAATACTGAATATTGATTTGGGCTTATTTATTAATAAGCTTGGTCTTATTTAGGATAAAATGTCTTTCTTGGCTGCTTCTTATGATGAAGGCCTGGTTTAAAAATGTAGTGAGACAAATTAAGCATTTATGAGGGCAGAGTCCTCCTTCTGCTAGCCTTATGGAAAGATTTTGTCTGAGTTGAACCCTGAGAATAAGGTGGGTAATTTGCAGGGGTGGAAATGTAGAAGGGAGACCAGAGGCAGCTCTAGCCCCTCTTCTTGGCTGGCTTCAGGGAATCTGCTTCAAATGTTGAGGCTCGTGGAGGCCTCGTTTAAACTGAGATGATGGTGGTCAATCTCACCCCTGAGTGGAGAAGCCTGATCAGGAAGGGCCCAGATGCCACTCCCAATAGCTGGCATTTGGACTGGATACTTTCAATGGGGTCTGGTATGGTTTAGATCTGTGTCCCCATCCAGATCTCATGTTGAATGATAATCCCCAGTGTTGGAAGTGTGGCCTGGTGGGAGGTGATTTGATCATAAAGGCAAGTTCTTATGGTTTAACACTATCCTCCTTGATGCTGTCGCGGCGATAGTGAGTTCTCATGAGATCTGATTGTTTAAAAGTATGTGACACAGGCTGGGTGTGGTGGCTTACGCCTGTAATCCCAGCACTTTGGGAGGCCGAGGTGGGTGGATCACGAGTTCAGGAGATTGAGACCATCCTGGCCAACATGGTGAAACCCCGTCTCTACTAAAAATACAAAAAATTAGCTGGGCGTGGTGGTGCATGCCTGTAATCCCAGCTACTCGGGAGGCTGAGACAGGAGAATCGTTTGAACCAGGGAGTCGGAGGTTGCGGTGAGCCAAGATTGCACCACCGCACTCCAGCGTGGCAACAGAGTGAGACTCTGTCTAAAAAAAAAAGGTGTGTGACACCTCCCCCGTCTCTTGCTCCTGCTTCACCATATAAAGTGCCTGGCTCCCTGTTTGCCTTCTGCCACAATTGCAAGTTTCCTGAGGCTTCCCCAGAAGCGGAGCAGATGCTAGCATCATGCTTCCTGTACAGCCTACAGAACCGTGAGCCAATTAAACTCCCTTTCTTTATAAATTACCCATTCTCGGGGTTTTTTTTATAGTAATGTGAGAACAGACTAATATAGGGTCTAACTCCCACCCAATTTCCAGGTGCTTTCCCATAATAAGAAGAGATATGTAGGTGTGTTCGGCTGTTCTTGCACTGCTATAAAGAAATACCTGAGACTGGGTAATTTATAAAGAAAAGGGGTTTTATTGGCTCACGATTCTGCAGGCTGTACAGGAAGCATGGTGTCATCTGTTTCTGGGAGGCCCCAGAAAGCTTACAATCATGATGGAAGGCAAAGGGGAAGGAGGTGCATCACATGGGGAAGACAGGAACAAGAGAGATGGAGGAAATGCCGCACAGTTTTGTTTTGTTTCATTTTGTTTTTGAGATGGAGTCTCACTCTGTCACCCAGGCTGGAGTGCAATGGCGCCATCTCAGCTCACTGCAACCTCCACCTCCTGGGTTCAAGCAATTCTCCTGCCTCAGCCTCCCAAGTAACTGGAGTTACAGGTGCTCACCACCACGCCTAATTTTTATATTTTTGGTAGAGACGGTGTTTCACCATGTTGGCCAGGCTGGTCTCGAACTCCTGACCTCAGATAATTCACCTGCCTCGGCCTCCCAAAGTGCTGGGATTACAGTCATGAGCCACTGTGCCCGGCTGGTGCCACACACTTATAGACAACCAGATCTTGGAGAACCCACTCACTTTCGGGATCCTGAAGTCAGCACCAAGCCATGAGGAATCTGTCCCCATGACCCAAACACCTCTCACCAGGCCCCACCTTCAGCACTGGGGAATCACAATTCAGCATGAGATTTGGGTGAGGACAAGTATCCAAATGATATCAGGAGAAACTATTATAATCCATCATGGTTGAGTCAGAAGAAATGAGATTCTCCTGCTTTCTGATGCTGAAGGAAGACATCACTTCCTTTGAGGTCTATATAAATTGTCCCACTTTGAAAATTTTCATTTTGAAACCTGCCTCACAACATACATCACCTGGTAGGCCAGACAGAAGCATTTTGAGTTTGTTATATAATATCGCTTAATGTATTAGATCCTTAGTCCTTAAATAAAAAATGTTATAAGGCATGATGCAGCTTGGCAGAAAGGGAAGATGTGATTGATAAGGACAGTTATCTGCTGGAAGTTGGGATTGAGTTTGGGCCCCCAGAAGTCCCTTCTAGGTGATTCTAAGGAGTGAAGGATGTGGGTTTGGTGTCAGATTTGCATTCTGGCTGTGCTTGGCTACTTATTGATGTGTTACTTTGGACAGGTTTCTTTTTCCCCATTACTATTGCTTTAAATCTGTCTGAGCCACGGCTTTTTATGTGAAGTGGAGATGGCAGGCCTCTAAGGTAGGAACTATGAAGGTTATATTGAAATGCATGGAAAATGCTAGAGGACCATGTGCTTGGAGTAACACAAAGACCAGTGTTCACGATCAAAGGCAGCTTCCCAGCCGAGCACTGGGCTGCCCTGGGCACCCCCTTTACCCAGCACACAGGTCAAATCTTATTATTGGTGAGCACCGTAGAGTGTTCAGGTCAGAAGAGAACCCCCGTCTTTCCTCCTGTGCCTAATGAGTCCGCAGCAGTTCCTTACTGAAACTGCTTTATCTGGCCTCTGCTGAGTTGGTGATTTGTCCAATCTGCTTGTGAGCACACACTTCAGGTAAAAGGCCACATGAAACCGTGTGCTGCTTGATGGGATCAATAAGTGCCATTGAAGATACTCCAGTCAACTCAACTCCCAGGACCAGGGCTGGGCTTCTCTTCCTTCAAGGTCTAAAGGAAGAGGCTGAGACCAGGGCAACAGCTCATGTTGTCACCCATTTAAAAAGTAGCTCACATGATAAAATTGATAAAGTGTTGACTGAGTTTCTATATCTGTAAAAATGAAATCCTACTTAATGCAATTTTTTTTTTGAGATGGGGTCTCACTCTGTTGCCCAGGCTGGAGTGCAGTGGCACAATCTTGGCTCACTGCAGGCTCTGCCTCCCAGGTTCAAGCAATTCTCCCACCTCAGCCTCCCGAGTAGCTGGGATTACAGGGGTGCACTACCACACCTGGCTAATTTTTTGCAGAGATGGGGTTTCACTATGTTGGCCAGGCTGGTCTTGAACTCCTGACCTCAGGTGATCCACCCACCTCAGCCTCCCAAAGTGCTGGGATTCCAGGCATGAGCCACCATGCCCAGACCGAATGCAAATTCTATAATTCCATATAAGATTTACCTGCTGGCTGTGCAGCATAAATAAACCAAAGGAAAACCTTGGCAGGGACCAGGAGCTGCATCCTGCATGGCCCCTAAGAAGACTGGCTTAGATGAAATTGGAACTCTCCTTTATTATCTTGCTGGATCATGGGGCTGGGGTTGGGGGCACTGGAACCTCTCCTAATGTTAATATTGAACTGCAAGAGACATCTACTAGTTTCCCCCAAGACAAGGTGTCCTAGGGCATACAGGAGAGGCAGAAGCCTAGCCCTTGCCAGCTCAGATAGAGAGACATCAGGAAGAAGTAGAGGATTTCAGCAAGTTAGAGAGAAACTAGAGAAATCATTTTGGTATAAACTAGCAGAATGTTCTGTGTGGCCTCTGTCTGGTCAAGCAGAGGAGACTTGTGGGAGGTGGTGGGTCTTGCAGTGGATCTTTCCAGATACTTTGCACTGTGGATTTGGTATTTTGGGGTGGGAATCTCAGGCTTCCAGGCCTGTGGTGGAGCTAGAGATGGTCAGCGGCTGCTCCCCAGAGCTGCCTCTGCCAACATGAAAGGGCTTGGCTGGATGGTGGGAGAGTTTGGGGCCCTGGAAGGTCAGGAACTGATTGTGCAGCTCCATTCTTCCCAAGGGCTCCTTCTTCTCCAGCAAGGCAATTCTTATAGATTTGCAAGTCTAGTTCTCTTCTGGCCTCAGGGAAGATAAAGCCATGTTATTGCATGGCCCTGCTTTCAGCTAGGATTTCTTAAACGTTTCCAATTCATTTAGGCCAAACAAGAAACCTTGGAGGGGGTGATCCTTTTTGAAGTGGTTTTCTAACTTCGGTGTTTCATAATTACTTGGAAGGTTGTTTAAAACACAGGCTCTCAGCCCCGCCCCAGCAATTCTGATTACTGGGTCTCACTGCAGGCCTGTTTATTCAACAAGGACCCCTAGAGTTCCTGCTTCAGGTGGTTTGAGAATCATTAAACTAGTGCAGTGGTTCTTGAACTGGGATCCTTGGACCAGCATCACCTGAGAACTTGTTAGAAAGGCAGATTCTCAGGCCTCACCCAAGACCTGCCCAATCAGAGACTCTGGGGGTGAGGCCCGATAATCTGAGTTTCAGCACATTCTGGCCGGGCTAAGGCTTGAGAACCAATGTGCTAGGGTTTGCAACAACTAAAGATGCACTGAAGGAATTTCAAGCTCATAGGGATGGAGAACCAAATCCCACTAGGAATAGTCAGGGTACTAAGTTTGGTTACCAATCTGGTGGCACCTGGTTTTGCTAAAAACGACAAGGAAGCTACTCATGCTTAGAAATCTCACTATTACCCTCCTGCTGTGTCTCAGGCACATCACTCTGAACTAGGGATGCTTTGTGAGCCTGGCGGTTCATTTAACCCCCTGAGCATCAATTTCCTCAACTTAAACATGGGGATAATATTATTGTTGACCTCACAGTGTTAAAACTTGTATGAATTGCACAGAACAGTACCTGGCTCAGACGCGAGCTAATAGAGCTACTGATATTTGCTAAAGCTCCTGCGGCAGGCAGCATCCTGGTGAGTGGGGTCTGTGCCTATAATGGGATGTCACCTCCTCCATTAGGTTATGTTATACGGCCCCTATATAGCAGTGATGTCCCTCCTGTGAGTACAGGGTATTCCATTACTCCTTAGCTGACCATGGAGAGATTTTCCTGCTGACCTTGAAAAAGCAAGAAGCCACACTGTGAGAGGGCCTGGTGGCAAAATCTTAGGGCCCTTAAGAATTATGCTAAATATGGCTGGGTGTAGTGTCTCACACCTGTAATCACAGCACTTTGGGAGGCCAAATTGGGAGGATCACTTGGGCCTGAGGGAAGCTCCAGGAGCCCAGAGTGAACTTGAATGGCAGGTGGCTGCAATGGGAACCTCAGTGAGACAGCCACCAGGAAGTAAGTCTTGCCCACAGTCTGAATGAGCTTGGAAGCAAACTCTTTCTTAGAACCTCCAGATGAGAATGCATCCCAGCTGACACCTCTATTGCAGCCTGAGACCATGAGCAGGGGACCCAATTATACTGTGCCTGGATCCGTGACCCTCAGAATGGAGATAATAGATAGTGTTGCCTTTGAGCTGCTAACTCAGTGGTGATTTGTTACACAGTAATAGAAAACATACACAAATCACATGTGCGTGTAAATGTATACACATGCATGTGTATACGTGCAGTTGTGTGTATGTGCAGATGTGTATATACATGCACACAGACACACATGTATACAATCTGTCTTTCCCCAGCAGGGAGGGTTTTCTTATGGTGAAACCAAAAAAATCTCAGCAACCCCTTGGGTGGATGACACAGTGCCTGGGGACCACAATACTTTTAGGAACTCATAAAATTGTTTTAATTTCTTTTCAGAGAAGAAAAAAATGCACTTTGAAGCTGACAAAAATGTTTTAGTCTATAATATTAATATATTTTGTCTTCATACCATCATAGCCATGAAGTATAATTTAGAATATATTTTATGGAGGACCCACAATAGCAAAAGTGCTTGGGCACTTTGAGGCCCATGAATGTCATAATATGGCCCTGGCAGATGGTGAAGAGGAGTTCTGCTGTCACCACGCCAATATCCTCCTCCTTCTCTGTCCACCACCAGCCCTGGGGCTGTGTGCACCAAGGTTTCTTCTCCGTCCACCCCAGCGCCATGTTGCCCTCTGCTCGCACCCTTGGTTGGAACATCTCCTATCTGGTGACCATTCCAGATGAAGGAGGAAGCATGAGAGAGGACCCAGGTCATGAGGCCAAAGACCTTGCTATTCACTTTTTAGCACTAGAGAGAGAGAGAGGCTTGAGCCTGGACTCAGCTCCACCTTGTTCCACCTTCCTTATCTCTGAACACCTTCTGCATAGTCTGTGATACATTTCAATGCTCACTACTTGCTTTGATTAGGATTCTTTGGTTGTGAACCACATAAACTAATTCTAGATGGAAAACAATTCAGATGGCATTAGGGAGATTTCAGAAAATAGGAGAGGTGAAGATCCAGGCTTTGAAAAAGACTGGTGTTAGGGCAGCGTTGGTGGAAGCTGTGGCAGGGGTTGGGGGCCAGGGAGTGGGGGTTCAGACCAAGCCCTAACTAGTAAGGTCTTTGAGCCTTCACCGGCAGGATGATCAGCCCCATGCCTTTGGTGCTTGCATCCTGCAGGCCAGATGTGGTTTTCCAGGAGTGAGGGTCCTCTTGGGTGAGGTGCAGTCACGGGCTCACCTATCCTGATAGGAGATTTGGGACCCTGGATGGAGAGTCCCACCCTAGCTGCATACGAAGGGTGAGGGATATCTCCCCAGAGAGAGGAAAGAATGACATTTGCCTGAAAGAGGAAGGGATGGCATGCAGCAGGAGTCACCTCTGATTATGTTCTGTTTCATATTTTCTGATTGTCTCATGAGTCTGTGTCCGAGACCCCCGCTGGGACTCTAAGCACTGGGAGAGAGGGGCTGTGTCTTAGCCTGCCTGGTATTTCCCATACTGCTTAGTATGGATGGTAGGTGCTCAAAGACTGCTCTATTGATATTCATTTTCCCTACCCATTCAGCACCCCTATGTGCCAGGTGCTACACATTTAGAAGTGGACAGAACAGGGTCCCTGTGTTCTTGTTGCTCAGAAAATAGCAGGATGTGTGTAAAATTTTACAAATGTGTGTAAAATTACAACACAGAGCATGTTATGAAGGGGTGGCAGAGCTGTAATCAGGATAGCTGAACTGCAGGGGGAGTTCAAGAGACCCTTCCTCCCTGAACTAATGGCTGAACTGAGATCTGCAGGCGAGCAAGATCCACCTGGGGAGCCACTGAAAGGCCTTCTAGGCACAGGAAGCCTCCTGTGGCTGGAGGCAATATGGCCTTGCTGGGGGAGCAGAATGGCACCCCATGGTTGAGGTGAGTGGGCTCGGGGAGAATGGGGGAGAGGAGAGAGGGAGAGGCAGGGCTGCAACTCACAAGACTTTGTACGCATGTGGAGGAGGCTGGCATGCTCCATGGGTAACCATGGAAGGACTTTGAACAAAGGAGGAACTAGTCTTGATTTCTATTTGATTCGATTAAAAGAATTCTCTGGATGCCAAGATAGCCAGGCTTCCATTCCCCTTGAAGTATGTGTTTGTGTGTGTATGTGCATGTGTGCATGCATGCATGCCCATGTGTGTAATACAAATTTAATTTGTTTAATGTAAAGTAGCTCCTACTATACATTAAAGGAAAGAAGCCATTTCTATAACATAAAAGTTCAAGGTGAAGCAGCAAGTGTTGATGGAGAAGCTGCATCAAGTTATCCAGAATATCAAGCTAAGGTCGTTGATGAAGGTGGCTACCCTACACAATAGATTTTCAATGGAGATGAAACAGCCTTCTCTTGGAAGAAGACGCCATTTAGGACTTACATAGCTAGAGAGGAAAAGTTGATGCTTGGCTTCCAAGTTTCAAAGGACAGGCTGACTCTCTGGTGAGTGGCCAATGCAGCTGGTGATTTTAAATTAAAGCCAATGCTCATTTACCATTTTGAAAATCTTAGGGCCCTTAAGAATTATACTAAATACGGCTGGGTGTGGTGTCTCACACCTGTAATCCCAGCACTTTGGGAGGCTGAGTTGGGAGGATCACTTGAGCCCAGGAGTTCAAGACCAGCCTGGACAACATGGTGAGACATCATTCATACAAAATTTTTTAAAAAATTAGCTGGGTGTAGTGGTGCAGCTGTGGTCCTAGCTACTTGGGAGGCTGAGGCAGGAGGATCACTGGGGCCCGGAAGGTTGAGGCTACAGTGAGCTGTGTTCACACTACTGCACTCCAGCCTGGGTGACAGAGAAAGACCTGTGTCCTCAAAGAAAAGAAATTATGCCAAATCTAAATCTACTCCACCTGTGCTCTATAAGTGGAACAACAAAGCCTGATGACAGCACATGTTTACAGCATGGTTTACTGAATTTTTTTTTTTCTCTATTATTTTTTATTCCCTCAAATTTGATCCGAATTTATCAGTATTTTTTAAAGTTTTTAAAATTTCATATTTTTCTCTTAACCTGACAAAACCTGTCCTCTGCCTTGCCCCCAGTTTTCAGTTGATTCACATTATTCCAAAAATATTTGTGAAGGCTGTCATTTGCTAAAACCAAATTTTCTTTGCTATGTATATAACTTCAAGTTAATTGAATATTTGTGCAATCTCAGAGTTCAAAACCTAATACCTCCAATTTTAGAAATTTCCTTCACAGATCACTATTTTTACCATGTCTTTAAGAATAAGACACATAATTTCGCAACAGCACAAATAATTAATACCCCCATTATGTGAAGAAAACGCTGAGCTCTAAATGAGTCTCTTCGTATACCAATTCCTATGACTGCTGATCAAGTCAATTTTAATAGTTTCCTATATGTTTAAGGTCTGTTGCTCGCAAACCAAGGCCTGGATGATTATAAAATATACTGGTCAGTGAATTGTACTGGGAGTTCACTGCAACACAATTCATTTAGGAGTTGCACCTTGGCCTCAAACAGACAAACGTAGTCTTCAAAAGTAATGGAAGCTCTTCGTCACAAAAATCTAATACAGTCTTGGAGCATGTGCCCAAGAATGGTATTAAAGCAAGGGTCCAATAAACTTGACTGACCTAAACCTGTCATTGTGTTGTAACATTCACCATCCTAAGATGGGAAAAATGATCCTCACCTATAAGAATTTTAGAAGTTTAATGAGAAATTAAAATAAAGACATCCATTTTCTTTAATGTTGTACAAGAAAGTATGAGTAGAACCAGAAGTAAATAAACATTATCACATTCGTTTCCACCACTATCTAGTTCTTCATACTAATTTTACTATTCAAACAATAGAGATTTAGGGGTCGCAAAAGAGATAAAACCAAAAATCTTTTCTACCACATTTATTCTACGCTGTTTGTAGCTGTGCTCACAGAGACAAGCGGCTTCTTTTACTTTTCCACTGCGCAGGAATTCAGTTGTATATAAAATTGAACCTTCTCAACAGCTGAGGGAGACTAGAAATGATGGGTCCATATCCTGGTGCATTGTCATACAATTCAAACAATGGTGCAGCTACAAGCTTGTAATTTTTAGGGACTGCAAGCAAGGCTTTTTCTTGAAGCTGAACCAGAAACAACTTCTTATGTTCCTTAGGCTTTGTAATATGTGCAGGAATATATGGATACTGAGGGGGTTCAAAATTTGGTCTCCACCAGCTACCAATGCAGCCGTCAATGACCCAGTCTTACAAAACTCCATCCTGATGACCCAGTATCTCTGTCATTAAGCGTTTTAGTCCTTCAACTTCATCGTCTCCTCGGTTAAGTTCACCACCAGGTAGTTTGAAGAAAGTTGTTCCCAGCTGCAGCAGTAACACATGGGGTAGCCGGTGCTCATGTACAATCAGAACCCCTTCTACAGTCATCCTCACTCCAATTTTATCAAATTCTTCCCTCATGCGCTGAAATCTGGCTGCAACAGAGCTGTCCTTCTCGTAGAGGGGCTCTTTTGTACCAAAAGTTTAATTGGTAAGAGGGTACAGGTTGATGGTGCGCTCCAGGGTGAGGGGCTTGGTCTGCTGGATGTACTTGTTGCCGAACTGAGTGACCCCCGGGGCCAGCCGGTCTGCGAGCGATTGGGTGGTACCACAGACATGCTGGCGAGCTCCCGGGCTGGTGGCGAGCAGAAAGTGGCAGGCAGGGGAGACTTTCCCCATGTGGGAAGCGGTTATCTGCGACCCCCTCAGTGGCTACTGCCCACCATTAATAGGAGAGTGCAAGAGGAGGCCCTGAATATTTTAAGCCCACTATTGGGACCTACTGCTCAGATAAGATTCCTTTCAAAATATTACTGCCCATAGACAATGCATCTGGTCATCCAAGAGCTCTGATGAAGGTGTACAAGGAGATTAATGTTGTTTTCATGCCTGCTAACACAACATTCGTTCTGTAGCCCACGGAACAGGGAGTAATTTAGACTTTCGAGTCTTGCTATTTAAGATGTACATTCTGTAAGGCTATAGCTGTCACAGATAGTGATTCCTCTGATGTATCTGGGCAAAGTCAATTGAAACCTTCTAGAAGGGATTCACCATTCTAGATGCTATTAAGAACATTCATGATTTATGAGAACAAATCAAAATATCAGCATTGACAGGAGTTTGGAAGAAGTTGATTCTAATCCTCATGGATGACTTTGAGGGTTCAAGATTTAAGGGGAGAAAGTAACTGCAGTCGTGTTGAAGATAACAAAAGAACTAGGATTAAAAGTGGAGTCAGATTATGTGACTGAGTTATTGCAGTCTCATGATAAAACTTAAATGGAGGAGAAGCTGCTTCTTAAGTGGTTTATTGAGATGGAATCTATTCCTGATGAAGATACCATGAACATTGTTGAGATGACAACAGAAGATTTGTAATATTACATAAACTTAGTTGATAAAGAAGTGGCAGGATTTGAGAGGACTGACTTCAATTTTGAAAGAAGTTCCACTGTGTATAAAATGCTATCAAACAGCATTGCATCTTTCCTGAAAGGAAGAGTCCATTGACGTGGCAAACGTTACTGTTGCTTGTTTTAAGAAATGGCCATAGCCATTCCAGCCTTCAGCAACCACCACCCTGATCAGTCAGCAGCCATCAACATCAAAGCAAGAGTACTCCACCAGTAAAAAGATTACAGCTTGCTAAAGGCTCAGAAGAGCATAAGCATCTTTTATCATTTTTTTTTTTTTGAAACAGGGTCTCAGTCTGTGGCCCAGGCTGGAGCACAGTGGCATGATTGTAGCTCACTGTAGCTTTGGCCTCTTATGGTGTTAAAATGTTTTTTTTTTTCCCCTTTTTGGAATAAAATTGAGATTATATAGTGGGCCTTGTTAATGTTCTTACTCAGCAAAGTAAACAATTAACAAACTTATCTTTGTCCACACAGGGGACCATGAAACTTTTAAAATTGAAGTACAGCACTTACTAATCAGAAGTGTAGTATGGCTCAGTGAGTTATCACAAGTGAATACATCTGTATAACCACTTCTCAGCACACAAAGTGCACTGCACTTATCTGCTCTTGGAAATGCCTCATGCCTCCTTTTAACCATCTCCTCCAACTTCTCCCAAGCATGCCCTGTATCCTGACTTCTTCCAATATAGTGTAGTTTTGCCTGTTTTTGACCTTAGATGAATGGAATCATAGAATATGCTTTTCTTTCTGTCTGGCTCCTTTTGCTCAACCCATTTTGGGATTTCTCCATGTTGTGTGCAGCAGTAGTTGGCTCTTTTTCATTACTATATAGTATTCTGCTGTATGAACATATTACACACATTTAATATGTTTACACTTAATGGTCTTTTGGGTTATTTCTACTTGGGACTATTATGAAAAGTACATGATAATGCATTCTTTTTCAAGTTTTTTTGGTGTACATGTACACATATTCCTAGGAGTAGAACTGGATCATGGATGTGCCTGTGCTCAGCCTTCAAAAAGATATTTAAATTGGCCATTTGGACATGGATTGTCAAGTGTTTGTTCAAGGCTTTTGTCCATTTCTGTATTGGGTTATCTGTGTTTTCCTTATTAAATTTTAAAAGTTTATATAGAGTGTGCATGCCAGTCTTTGGGGCATATGGGTGGTGGATGTGGCTTACCTTTTCACCCTCTGACATTGTTGATGAGCAGAAACTTCCTATTTTAATGTAATCCACAATATTAATATTTTTCATAGGCCACCACACCCAGCCTATGTTATCTTTTAGAAGCTTTATTGTTAACCTTTTATATTTGGATCTAAAATCTACCTGAAATTAATTTTTGTGTATGGTGTGAGTTAGGGGTCATGATTCTTCATTTTTTGTATGAATATCCTATTGTCCCAGAGCCATTTATTAAAAATGTTATTTTGCCAAGGTGGGAGGATCACAGGGTCAGGAGTTTGAGACTGGCCTGGCCAATATGGTGAAACCCTATCTCTACTAAAAACACAAAAATTAACTGGGGGTGGTGGCATGTGACTGTAGTCCCAGCTACTTGGGAGGCTGAGACAGAAGAATCACTTGAACCAGGGAGGCAGAGGTTGCAGTGAGCTGAGATTGTGCCACTGCACTCCAGTGACACAGCGAGACTCTGTCTCAAAAAAAAAAAAAAAAGGTTATTTTTCTGCCCCATGTTCTGAAGTGCTCTTTTTGCCATGAATCAAGTGTCCATCTATATGTGGTCTGTTTTGGACTCTCTTCTGTTCTTTGATCTGTTTACCTGTCCTGTACTCACACTACACTGTTTTAATTACTTTGGGGTATCAGGCTTGCTATACAAGAGTGTAAGTCCTCCAGCTTTGCTTCAGATCTAACTGGTGAAGTTGGCAGGCTCACCAGGTATACATGTTGTAAGAGTTAAAAAGAAGAAAGAAACATGAAAAGTGGCTCAACGGTCAAAGACAGGTTTATTTTGGAGAATAAACCTGAGAGGGGCTTCTGGCTGGTTTCAGTCAGGAGCCTTCTCTCTTACAAAGGATATTTAAGGGTTTAGGGAGGGAGAGCTTATCGCAGGCTCAGAATGTTTCTGTGTAGAGGAGTTTTATTGAGGGGTTGGGATGTCTCTGGTTGCGGGGGAGGTTATCGTGGGGCTGGCATGTTTCTGGTCAGAGGGGAGTTTATTTCAGGGTTGGAATGTTTCTGGTCAAAGTTGTCACTTGTGGTTTATGGTCACACTGACATTGGCCATTAGGCTGATGTTTTTCGGCTGGATTTAAGTGGTTTTCAATCACCTAAATTGGTGGTGTTTGTCCAAGATAGTGATGCTCCCGCGCTGTCACATGTCAGATGTACAGCTCAGAGGAATGTGCACATAGCATCTGGATTGGCAATAAACTGACTTTTCTGTGTGCTCATTGTGTCCCAGACCCATGCTAAGTCATCTATATACATTGTTTCAGTTGTTCTTTGAGGTCCTTATTATCCATGGATGACTGATATTGGAAAAGGTCTCTCAAACTTAGATTGCCTTGATTGTTCTTGGTGTTTTTTATTTCCATAATACATTTTATAATTAGTTTATCAATGTTCACAATGATATCTAAATGTAATTTGATGTTTTATTGATTCATGGTCAGTTTGAGAATAGACATCTTTTCAGTACCAAATCTAGTGCAGGGGTCAGCAAATTTTTTCTGTAAAGATCCTGATAGCAAACATTTCTGGCTTTGCAGACCAGATGGTATCTGTCACAGTACTCAACTCTGTCATTGCAGTGTGAAGTAGCCATAGGCAATATGCAAGAAAATGAATGTGGCTGTGTTTCAATAAAACTTTATTTACAAAAAGAGGCAGTGGGTCAGATTCAGCCTCGGGTTATAGTTTACTGACATCTGTTCTAATCCATGAGCATGCCTTCCAAGTTCTTTCATATCTGTGAAATCAAGAAGTCTGGGGATCATATCCTGTTATCCTCATCCTTTGTAATCTTTCCTCATGCTTCCATCCTGCGTTGCACTATAGTTGTTTGCATTTTTTTTTGAGATGGAGTCTTGCTGTGTTGCCCAGGCTGGAGTGCAGTGGCATGATCTTGGCTCACTGCAAGCTCTGCCTCCTGGGTTCATGCCATTCTCCTGCCTCAGCCTCCTGAGTAGCTGGGACTGCAGGCACCTGCCACCACGCCTGGCTAATTTTTTGTATTTTTAGTAGAGATGGGGTTTCACCATGTTAGCCAGGATGATCGCAATCTCCTGACCTTGTGATCGGCCCGCCTCAGCCTCCCAAAGTGCTGGGATTACAGGTGTGAGCCACTGTGCCCAGCCCCAGTTGTTTGCATTTTTATTAGAATCTATGATCAGGTCATGAGTCATTGAAGAGCAGGGACTGGGTTTTTTCCATGTGTCTTTTCCCTTTGGTGCTGTATACAATGTCTGACACATAATACTGGTGCATTAAGTTACTAGGGTCTGAATCTGATGTTGAAGAGAAACTGGGAAAGCATGGGGTTTAGAAGCTCACTCTTAGGTGCCTGGTCCCTGGATTTCTCTGCCTTTTCTGTAGTGCTTTTGGGAAAATCCATGGCACCAAGACTTGGCTCTGTCTATTCTTTACAGATCATCGGTCTCCTCGCCCCCAACTCTTGTATTTTTCCAGTAAAGTTCTGTATCCTGCGAAGATACGGAAAGATCATGTATGTATTAGACTTTGGGCCACTTGAAAGCTACGTCTGTGTTTACTGATCCCCTGGCCTCTAACATAACACTTCATGAGTTTTGAATGAATGAAGGGACTAACAGAAGGAGAAGGTTATTTCTGTTTCGTGGAAATCCCTTGGAAATGTCTCTTGTGGTCGCATTTTTATCAGGATGGTTACACTTTGCATCTGGCTTCCTAGGAGAAGGGTTTATTTGGGGCTCCTTTTTCAGCACCACCTGGCAGAGCTGCTTGTGCTTGCTGTGCTGGGAGTTTTTGCTGAGGTCTGCCCCTGAATGGGAAGGATGGGAATCGTGGCTGAATGCATCTGGGGTTTCCTTCTCTCCCAGATTTACAGCTTTAAAGGCACCCTGAGAAAGCATGACTCATCAAGTCACAGTCTTGGAGGCTCTTGGGACCAATCAGGGCAGCTGGCATGAAGACACCCTGTCCAGCTTTAGAGTCAATGGTGGGATCACCTTCCAGAATTCTCCAGTGCAGCTCAGAAATCCGGCTCTTTTGGAATTTTTTTTTCTTACTTTTGGTTGTATTTTGTAAAGTTGTACCATTTTATTTCTGTAGTTTAGTGTTTAGAACATTCGTCAGCACATAGTAGATGGACAAGGACTTAGAACCTAACTAATGAGGTTGATGGGCTCGCCAGTTGCACAGGTCAGAAGGACAGCTCAGGAGATGTGCACACAGCAGCTGGAATGGCCATACAGTCGACCTGGAGCAACCTGGGGGTTAGGAGTACTGACATCTTCCTCCTGGGCAAAAATCCATGTGTAAGTTTTGGCTTTCCAGAACTTAACTACCAATAGCCTACTGCTGACTGGAAGCCTTACTGATAATACACACAATCAATTAGCACATATTTTGTAGGTTATATGTATTATGTACTATATCCTGACAAGATATAAAAAGCTAGAGAAAAAAGGTTATTAAGAAAATAATAAAGAAAATATAATTACTGTGGCTGGGTGTGTTGGCTCACACCTGTAATCCCAGCACTTTGGGAGGCTGAGGCGGGTGGATCACGAGGTCAGGAGATTGAGACCATCCTGGCTAACATGGTGAAACCCCGTCTCTACTAAAAACACAAAAAATTAGCTGGGCGTGGTGGCGGGTGCCTGTAGTCCTAGCTACTTGGGAGGCTGAGGCAGGAGAATGGTGTGAACCCGGGAGGCGGAACTTACAGTGAGCTGAGATCGCGCCACTGTACTCCAGCCTGGGCGACAGAGCAAGACTCTGTCTCAGAAAAAAAAAAAAGAAAAAAAAGAAAGAAAAGAAAAAGAAAATATAATTACTGTTTGTTAAGTGGAAGTGGATCATCATAAAGGTCATGATCCTCGTCGCCTTCATGTTGAGTAGGCTGAGGAGGAGTAGGACAAGGAGGGGTTGGTCTTGCTGTCTTAGGGGCAGCAGAGGCAGAAGAAGTGGTGGAGGTGGAAGGGGAGGAAAGGCAGGCACACTTGATGTCACTTTTATTGAAATATATCCTATATAAGTGGACCCATGCAGTTCAAAGCTATGTTGTTTGAAAGTCCACTATAGTTAAATCCTAGGAAATGTCCAGTTGATGTATAGTGAAATCCTAGGATTTGCTGATGGATTGAATGCTGGGGAGTGAGGGCAAGAGAAGAGTGGATGCTGACCATGCGGGTCTGCCCTGGATGGCCTGTAGGACAGAGTGGCCATTGGCTGAGACAGTAGAGAATGTATGGGAGGGGCAAATATGGGGTGGTGGGGAAGAGCAGTGATTTGGTTTTGATAATGTTCTCTCTGTACTTTTGTTTTTTTCATGGCTCACTGCTTCCCAGAGCCCTAAACTCAATCTGCAAGCACCGGCTCAGTTATTCTTTGAGATTTTTATCATCCAAAGATGGCTAGAACTGGAAAAGACCCCTCCAGGTAAATCCATGTAAATGAAGGCTAAACATTCAAAGGTATGGCTTAAAAGATAGAAGACTTAGCAGTAAAACTGTAATTAAAAATTTTTAAATAATTTTTTGATGTAGCAAAATTTACGTGGGTATGAAGGGGACTTCAACTTCAGTAATATTTTCTTTTATTAAAATACACTGAAGCAAATAAAGTGATCATGTTTTAATTCTAGGCGATATAGTTCTTTTTAAAAAACAGCTTTATTGAGATTTAATTTATATATTGTGAAAGGGAAATAAATCTTAGGGCCCCAATATCACTAATCTAAAGGGAAAAGTCAAGCTGGGAACTGCTTAGGGCAAACCTGCCTCTGATTCTATTCAGTCATCCCTCTGCTCACTGAGATAAATGCATATCTGATTGCCTCCTTTGGAGAGGCTAATCAGAAACTCAAAAGGATACAACCATTTGTGTCTTATCTACCTATGACCTGGAAGTCCCTTCCCCCACTTCCAGTCGTCCATCAATTGCTTCGAGTTGTCTCGCCTTTCCAGACTGAACCAGTGTTCCTCTTACATACGTTGATTGATGTCTTATGTTTCCCCAAAATGTATAAAACCAAGCTGTGTCTGACCACCTTGGGCACATGTCATCAGGATCCCCTGAGGCTGTGTCACGGATGCGGGTCCTCAACCTTGGCAACATAAACTTTCTAAATTCACTGAGACCTGTCTCAGATATTCAGCATTCACAACATCATACAATTCACCCATTTGAAGTGTACAATTCAATGATTTTTAGTATATTCACAGGTGTATGCCACCATCAACAAAGTCAAATTTAGAGCATTTTTATCAGCTCACATAGAACCCCATACACTTTAGGTCTCACCCACTCCATATCCCCCGATTCCTTCCACCCCGGGTGACCACTCATCTGCTTTCTGTTTCTCTGTATTTGTCTATTCTGGACATTTCACAGCGATGGGATCATTGATTATGTGGTCTTTTTGTGACTGGCATCTTACACTTTACATAATGTTTTCGAGTAATTTCAGATACAATCCGTGTTCCTGCATGTATCAGTGCTTTATTCCTTTTCATGGCTGGTATAATTCTTTATACTTTGCCATAGTTTTGAAAGAGTCACCACTTGGCAGGATAATCTAATGTGGTTATGTTGAAAGGATGTTCTTATCTGTGAGCGCTAAATAAAGTGTCAAAGGGGGATGGGAGTGTGGGTGGTTGGAAAAGGCCTCAATGTGGCAGTGACTTTTGGGCAAAGATCTGAAAGAGATGAGTACCTGGGAGATGGTGCTCCAGGCAGATGGGATGGGAGGTCTAAAGACCCTGCGATAGATTAAGGAATGTCCCGGTGGGCAATGAACAAGGAGGAAATAGCAGGAAGTAAGGCCCGAGAGGCACTGAGCTGGGGTAGGCTATGGAGATCACTTGGGACCTTGTAGACTGTTGAAGGGAATTTAGATTTTGTTAGGGGTGAAAGGGGAAGCTGGGAATGCAGAAGTACCTTGACTGACATACAAGTTCAAGGACCTCTCTGGCCACCGGTTGAAAATGGACCGTAAGCACTAGAGGACAGAGGCAGAGAGTCCAGGTTGGGAAGAGTGGGTGTGATCATGAATTGGACTCAAGCACTGGGAGTTGCAAACAGAGTTGGGATCCATTTCAAAAATAGTGCTTGGAGGATTTGCTGATGATTGAAGGTGGGGAGTGAGGGCAGAAGAGTGAATGACCATGAGGGTCTCCCCTGGGTGGCCCATAGGATGGAGTGGCTATTGACTGAGGTGGTAGAGACTTGGGAGGGGCACATACAGGGTGGTTGGGGGGCAGATCGTGATTTGGTTTTGATAATGGTTTCTCTTTCCCTTTGCTTTTTTTCATTTCAAAGGATCTAGTTCTCATTTGAGTCTTCACTAATGAGTCACCTCCTAGGAAGCTTTCACCGATTCTCTCCCAAACTGGGTTGGAGTCTTGCTGGCTCCGACAGCACTTCATGCTTCCCTATGCCCTGGCTCACCATACTGTTACTACCCAGAGTGGGCAGGACAAGGACACAGCAGGCTGGCTCTCCGCCCTGGCTGGCCGAGACCACCGGTGAACACTGCATCTCCCTGCCAGGAGGATAGGGGCTTACTCTTAGTGTGGTGGCAATTCTGCCTATGTGAGCTGGAGGTGCTTTCTTTTCTTACCCTGAAATTTTCAAATGCTGTGTTTAGGACAAGAATGAAGCAATGAACAGTCTCCACTTGTGTTTCTGAGTCACCCGATGGCTTCCTCCCACATTTCCCCTGCCTTTTCCCTATTTTCAAGCCCCCTTTGCACAAAGGCATGTACACGTGTAGCCAGTGACATTGGGTCCTGATTACAGTGAAGCTTACAGGTCCTTGTTATTAATGAGTAAAAATAACCAGGCAATGAAAATAAGAGAGGAAGATTTATCTTTGTTTTAAGAGTTAAAAAAAAATCTCCTGGGAACTTCAGTGCATGACAGCCATAAATGGCTGTAAATTTTCCCAAGCACAAATCAGTATCTGAAGGTGACAAAATGCTGGCTGCAGTGACATATCATATTTAATATTGGGGTGAGAGTTAAAATAGCATCCTGCATATTTGCTATTTTTCCAAGTTAGGGCTTCAAAGGGAATAACTAGGGAGACAAGAAACATTTATCATCTATGATTTTTGCTCCCTTTCAAAGGTTAATCTTGCTATGGTGCTCAAAGAAAAAAACCTGCAAAAATATGTGTTCTAAATATGCATTTGTCCTAAAGTGGCTAAAATCCCATGTCACTTGATCCTTTGTTTTCCATGAAAACCCTCATGCAAGATTCTGTCATTGTAGTGTGGCAGCTATGCTAAAAAAGAGATGTCACATTTTCAGTTTCATCAAGTAGGATTCTTGTTTTTGTGACCCAATTTCCCTGTTCTACAAAGCCCTTTCAGAGGTCTTTTAAGATCACACATAATGCAGTCCTGGGTTTTGTTAATAGAAGTACAATGTCAAGGTGCCTGTGCCTTCCCTGGAATGAACCTGGTCCTAGTGCAGTTGGAGAAGAAAGACCCTGAGGAACTAGAAGGTCACACAGGAACCCTGAAGCAGGTTTGGAAGCCTTTCTGTGTAAAACAGAGCTGAGCACAGTGGGGCATTACAGAGAGGACTTAAAATGGGGCCTGGGAGCTGTTTACAGACACCTAAAAGGGTTTGAGAAGGAGGAAGTATTTTTTCTGCTCATCACATCAGAAGTCAAGTTTAGGAATAGCTGGGCAAAGTACCACCAGAGGTGGGTTAGGAGTTTGGTCTGTGTCCCAGGCAGACCTATGTCCAAATCCCAACTTCACTTTGATCCACTTTGGACCTGTGTTCAAATCCCAATGGTACTGTTGCATTCTTTCATTCAGTGGCTCTTGGTGGAGGATCTCTCTTGAGCCAGGCACATTTTTAGGCATGGAAAATACAGTGCATGCAGGATGGAGAAGGTTCCTTCCCCAAGAAGCTTACATCTTAGTGGAAAGCCAAAAGCTAGATCCATATTCTGATATTTAGAAGGTCGCATAGCAACTGAAGCAGAGGAAAGTGGATGTGTGGAGTGGAAGAGACACATGTACAGGGTGCTCAGAGGCTGCCCACGTTTGGGCTGAGACCTGAGTGATGGAAAAGATATGGTCACATGAACATCAAGGAGGAGGGCATCCCAGGCAGGGGCAGGGCCCCTGCAAAGATGCTACGGTGGGAACAAGCCTGGCAGTGGGTTCAAGGAACAGAAAAGAGAGCTGAGTCAATGGCAGAGGTGAAATTCCAGCTTGGCTCCATCCAATTTCAGAGTTGAAACTGTTAACTACAGAGCTGAGCTGCACATACTGGAGGAAGTGGAGGGTGTGTTTATATGCAGTAGTCAGAAATTTCATTGCCCAGGTTTTGGGGAGAAGATCAGTTTCCTGTAAACTAATAGCCTGTGACTTTAAAAACGTGCCATATCTGGGGTTCTTCTGAAAGTGCTTTCTCACATAGTTAAGAAACTTGGGTGGAGATCCCATTGTGTTACTTCCCTTTGCTGGGTCCTTCTGGGTCATGGATGATGATGATGATGATGACGATGGTGACATTGATGATGACAACTGTAACCATAGTAACAGCTTCTCTGAGAACTTGTTATATACCTGGCACTCTGCGTATTATCTCCCTGAATTCCTATTTTTCTTTTCTTATTGTTCTGATAACACTGAAGCTTAGAAAGGGTAAGTGACTTGCCCAAGGTCACACAACTTCAGTATGGCTTCTGAAATCATGCTTGTCACTAGTTTTCTGAATTGCAAATCAGGAGAAAATGAGTTGGAAAGTAGAGTTTAGAAACTCACTATTCCCAAGACACTGTTGCCTGTACAATGTGTGATTAACATAATAAAAAATTCAGGACATGATTTTTGTCCTGAATAAAATATTCATCCAGCAAGCCACTGCGTGGGGATGATGGTCAGAAGCATACATGGGCATATTTGGGGGAAAGGGTGACTTCTAGGTAGGAGAATTCTTTAAAACGTTGCCTTTTCATAAAATATTTTGATCTTTAATTTTGCTGAGTACATGCCTTGGAGTGAAAAACAAAATGCTCCATTTGAAGAAATCTTTTTTTTTTCTTTTCCCTGATCTCTAATTTTGGAGAAAGAGCTCTAACCAGGGGATAGATTCTAATCTTTGTTGTGTGCTCGAACAAGTTGTGAATTAGAGAGACTTCTCCTCCTGGGAATTAGTAGCTTTCTGCTTTGTAAAATAGATTTGAGAAGCCAGAGCTGGGCCAGCTGAGGGCCAAGGTCTGGCTTTTTTTTTTTTTTGAGACAGGGTCTCACTCTGTCACCCAAGCTGGATTGCAGTGGCAGGATCGTAGCTCACTGCAGCCCCGAACTCCTGGGCTCAGGCAATCTTTCCACCTCAGCTTCCCAAGGAGCTGGGATTACAAGCATGAGCCTGGCCCAAGGGTCTTTGATTCTAAGGTGGAGTTGGGCCCCTTGGACCCAGGAGTGGCACCTGAGAGGCACTTATCTGTGTTTTGTCTTGAATGTCTTTGTCTTGATTTAATCCAGTTAAAAACTCAGGCTGCTGGAGTGCATACCTTATGCATTCATTGGAGAGTGAGGTTGACTCCCACTGTGCACTCTTCATCTTCATGACTGCATTCAGGCTCCCAAGGAAGAGATGGATTGTCTGGGAGGCACACTGCAGCTCAGAAGCCTGCAGCCATCCATCATCACGACACCTTCTTTATGGGCAGAATGACTTTGGTGATGCTCACATCAATGTCAGCCTGGGGCTTTGGTGCTAGCCTTGAGCCTGACATCTGGGGGCACTTTGAGCAGCTACTAAAGATCTACTCATGGTTAATAAAGGGATCACATGAATGAGATAAAAGATGTGAACTAATTGGGAAGAACCTGGGGAGTCTAGCCACGGGAGGGTGTGTGGTTGGCATAGGAAAGGGATGGGGGCTAGGAAGTGTTTGATATTTTCTGGGAAAAGATCCAAAGCAGAGAAGGGAGAGAATTAAATTAACAGGTAGAATGTATTAAGCGTTTGCTAGGACCAGACCTTTTATTTATGCTAAATGCTTTGCCTGGGCCATTTTCATTAAATCCTCGTAGCAACTGCCTGAAGTAGGTATTATTGTTATATCCATTTGATAGGTGGGGAGGCTGAGGCACTGAGTGTTTGAGTCACTTCCTCCATGGTCACAATCTTGATTGGGTGGAGCCAGAATTTGAACTCAGGCAATCAGACTTTAGAGTCTAATGCTTAACCATTTCCCCCTACTGCTTCCTTATTTCCCCTTCTCTGTATATTATATAGCCACACTGTTTGCCATGTGACTTTGCTATGCATCTCAATAGAGATGGGGAACATCCTGCCCCCTCTTCCTACCATTTGATGTTGAACTTCGTCAGAAGATTTGATGTGGCCAGTCAAGTGTTGGTGGATGTGATTCAGTTACAGACTTTAAATGTGCTGGCATGAGTTAGCTCCAAGTCTCACGTTTCTGCTACCTGTTGTGAAAAGGACAAGCCCTGGGGAAGCTGCTTCTCCATGCGGTAGGCCTGAACCCCACCTGTAGCCTGAAGCCAGGGTGAGCCACCAGCAGACTGCAGCCTACCTGTCGACCCACAAATGAGAAATAAGTGCTTCCTGTAAACCAACGGGTTTGGGTATTGTCACATGTCATTATTACAATGGAATACAATGGGATCCCTGATACAATGGAATCTGCTAAACCATTTTTCCCCTTCTTCCCTTTCTCTTGTCTCCCCTTCCATTGAGCATCTACTTTGTGACCGGTACTGTGCTAGGGCTGGGGAAACAGACACAGACCCAGTCCTCATAAATTCCAGTCTTATGGGGGAGTTGTTAATAGGCAGACAAATTAAAATGCTGTACTTGAAATATAAGAAAAGCATAAAAATCATTGACTTAGTCACTGGAGAAGGTTTTACTAAGCTAGGAACCTTTGGCCTGGGTTTTGCAGGATTCATAGGAGTTTACCAGAGCTGATATTCTAGAGTAAAGAAGTGCTGGATTTAATCTCTGCATCCCTGGTTATCCCGTAACAGCCACTCAGTCTTGGGTCGGAGAGAGAACACTCCAGTGGTCCTTAGGGGGACCTGGACTGACCCCTCTTGGCCTGTCAAGATAATGCCCACAGATCTGCCCCACAGCCTTGTGGGTTGTGGCTCTATACCTCCAGTGTCTTACCGACCTCCCCCGACCCCTACAAGTCTGTCTTATCTGTCTGGACTTGAATAAAACAAGAAGCAGATCCCTCAGGTTCCCAGTAAAATCTTGTGGTCAGAGCATCTGTGTACAAAGTCCTTGGTTTTTCTCCTGATTAAATAATGAAGGGTCATTTATCTCTGTTCATGCTGGAAGAATTCAATTTTGCCAATTAATGTTAGTGAATTGCAAAATCTAAGGAAATGATAGTTTCTGCAAAATAAAAACAGTCACCCTATTTTTATTACACAGCTGTAATGGTCCAAGTACATGGCTATGATTGGATTTGAAAACTGTAAACATAAATTAATAATTCTCCCTCCAAATAGCAGTGCAGCTTCCCTGACATGTTTTAATTGCTGTGCTTTGCAGTGCGGGAAAACCTGGCTGGGTGTGACTGCAGCAAATTGCTTCTTCGAGAACTGCCAATGTTTTTCAGCCAGAGGGGTGTGTGTGTGTGTGTGTGTGTGTGTGCATGCATGTGTGTGTGCACAGACACATGCTTTTTTCTTGAAAGGTGCTGAGTTGAGGCTTAGCATCATAGACTCAGGGAAGATTAAACCAGAAGCAATCATGCCTTATGCCAGTGTCTGGAATTCTCCATTATTCAGACTAATGAGAGAAGATAAAAGGTGTGGATAATCAAAAATGTGGCCAGTCCCAATGATTGTCATGTGTATGCGTGTATTTGGCCCCTAGCATATTAATGTTAATTCTTATACGTAGCTTAGACTGAGCTATTTCAGAACCAAAAATCATGATGCAAATACTCATAATTATATTTTTTGATTCATAAATGTATTTATATAAGACACCTTACAAAGGTGTATAGCTTAAGTTTTTCTTTTTTTTTTTTTTAAACGGAGTCTTGCTCTGTTGCCCAGGCTGGAGTGCAGTGGCACGATCTTGGCTCACTGCAACCTCTGCCTTCCTGGTTCAAGCGATTCTCCTGCCTCAACCTCCCTCCCAAGTAGCTGGGACTACAGGCATGTACTGCCAGGCCTGGCTAATTTTTTTTTGTTTGTATTTTTTAGTAGAGATGGGGTTTCACCATGTTGGCCAGGCTGGTCTCGAACTCCTGACCTCAAGTGATGCACCTGCCTCAGCCTCCCAAAGTGCTGGGATTACAGATGTGAGCCACAATGCCCAGTCAGGTTTTACATTTAATAACTCATATATACAAGAAGGAATAAGTTATTAGCTAATTTACATTCATTTATATGAGTAGGGTACAGTTCTCAGCTTATTAAACATATTAAATCCATGAATTCTCATAACATCGCCATGAGATAGGCACCATTTTCATCCCCATTTTATAGATTAGGAAATAGAGACCTGGAGGGCATGAGTTAGTTGGCCACAGTAACACAGTCAATTTGATCCAAACTCAGGCAGTCTGGCTTAGGTCAGAGCTCACAATCACCAGCAATATGGGTTCGTTGCTAAATGTTAGACATTGGATTGATTCCAAAATCTGGGGAGGAGGATGTCATGCATGTATCCTTTTCTTCTGACAGGCTCACTTAACAATTTTCTAAAATGAGTTCTAAATAAAAAGTTTACTTAAAAATAGATACGAAAAAACAGATACTCAACATGGCACATGGATACATATGTAACAAACCTGCACATTGTGCACATGTACCCTAAAACCTAAAGTATAAAAAAAAAAAAAGATACTTTTTCTAAATAAAATTTTTTGGGGGGAATAATTTTGGATTTACAGAAAGGTTGCAAAAATACTACAGAGAATTCCTACACACCCTTCACCCTATTCCCTATTTCCCTGAACGTTAATATCTTACATTCCAATGGTATATTTATCAAAACTAAGAAACCAGCATTGTACATGACTATCACGTAAACTCGAGGCATTATTTGGGTTCCACTAGTTTTCCCATTAATGTCCTCTTTTTGTTTCAGGGTCACATTTAGGTCCCCGCATCGTATACATATTTTTTTCATTTAAAAATATTCATTGGCTGGGCGCAGTGGCTCATGTCTGTAATACCAGCACTTTGGGAGGCCGAGGCGGGTGTATCACTTGAGGTCAGGAGTTTGAGACTAGCCTGACCAACATGGAGAAAGCCCGCCTCTACTAAAAATACAAAATTAGCCGGGCATGGTGGCACATGACTGTAAGCCCAGCTACTTGGGAGGCTGAGGCAGGAGAATCGCTTGAGCCCGGGAGATGGAGGTTGTGGTGAGCTGAGATCGCGCCATTGCACTCTAGCCTAGGTGACAAGAGTGAAACTCCATCCCCCCCAAGAAATATTAATCAAGTCTGGTAGGGTCTGGTACAAAGTCAGTGGTCCTTCATTCATTGGACAAATGTTTACTGAACCTTTGCTTTGTGCCTGGCTTAGTTCTAGACCTTGTGGGCATAGCTATGGACAGAACAAACCCAAATCCAGCCCTCACGGAGCTGACAGGCTAATATTTGCTGAATGATCATTTTAATGGTGAGAATAATAGCAAATCATTCATTGAGTACTTGCTATGTGGCAGGCACTGGTCATGAAGGCATTGTGCTCATTTGATTGAAATTATGACCCAATGAGGTGCCTGAGGTTCAGAAAGGCAGACTAACTTCCCTAAGCCACATATCTGGTTAGTGGCAGGTTAGTATTCTAACCCAGGGCTGTCTGCCTCTAAGGCTGATGTCCTTATTACTTTTTGGAAACGAATGAATGGAGGGATGAATTCTTAAAGAAGACCGTCAGAGACGAAAGATGTGTTGGATGAGAAAAGAAAGCCAGCTTGAAGTCAAGAAAAGAAAGACAAGATTACCAAGAATACCTCTACGCCTTTGAATAAATGGAAATAGCCTGTACCAGTCCTTTTAAATAACATAGATATTTCTCTCCCTGGGAACTAGTATAGAATAGATGCATAAAATAGAAAATATAAAAGAAACAGCAATGAATGATCACCAGACTCACAGGAGCAAAAGCAACTGTTGCCTCTCTGCCAGATAAATTGCGACAAAGGGTAAAGTGAGGTTGAGTTTCCTCAAGGACAAAGTGTGCCTCAGATTTTCTGTGAGACTCCATTGGGGCACTGGGGGTGTGTGAAGAGCTGCCACCTTGAGACAGCACTCCCCAAGGAAGTGTCTGAGAAGAGATGCCTGGAAAAGGCCATAAGCATAGATAAGCCTGCCACTCTCTAGAGGCAAATCCTTACCTGTAAATTTAATGTCATTGTGCTTTCGTCAAAGTCTATGAAAATCTTATAAGCAGAACAAATGAACACAGGCAAAAGACATGGCTAGAAAATCTCCTTCATTGATACCCAAGAGAAGATGGGATTGGTGGAGAACAGGTTCTCTCTCTCCAAATCCTACTTTCCCCTCATGCAAGAATCTCACTGGTCTGTCCACATAGACAGTTTCATGTGACTATAACTTTTGTTTGCTGTTTCTCTCTTTCTCTTTCTCTCTGCCTGTTGAAACCCTTTCTATCCTTTAAGACCCAAAGTTGGAAGCGGTTCCTCTGACCACTGGGCTTCCAGGCATTGTATGGGCAAGATTCACTCTATTTACTTGGGTTGTTTCCTTGCCCATCTCCTCTGAGTGACCGAGAGCTCTTTGAAGGTGGAAACTGGGTCTTACTCATCAATCTAATCAGTCTAATCCCTAACCTCAGTGCAGGTTCAATGAGTGTTTTTACCGTGAGATGAAATGAAATTGAATTAGCATAATAATAAGTCTTCAGGGCCAGGTGTGGTGGCTCACACCTGTAATCCCAGCACCTTGAGAGGTCGAGGCAGGTGGATCACCTGAGGTCAGGAGTTCGAGACCAGCCTGGTCAACATGGTGAAACCCTGTCTCTACTAAAGATAGAAAAATTAGCCGGGCGTGGTGGCAGGTGCCTGTAATCCCAGCTACTCGGGAGGCTGAGGCAGGAGAATCACATGAACCCAGGAGGCAGAGGTTACTCAGTACTTACTAAGCATTTTACATATATTCTGTTATCCAATCTTTCCAACAAGCTGAACTGTTTTAATTCTCATTTTATGATGCAGAAAGTGATGCAAGAGACTTGTGTAAGGTGACACAACTGGGAAGGGCAGAAACTGGGATTCAAACCCATGAAGTCTGGCAACAGAGCCTGTGATCTTGACTGCTGTGCTATGCTGCCACCATCCTACTTAACAGAATGTTGGCTGTTTTCCAAGAACCTGGCCTTTGGGGATGCCATGTTATGGCTTAGAAGTGTGGGAGTGAAGAGGTTGGAGAGCTGGCCACCTATCTGCAGCTCACTGTTGGGAGGTTACATTTCCAGCAGAGAGCTCCAGCACTGGCCTATAAGCGACAAACACATGTGTAGTTGCACCTTGAATTAAGACAATCCATGCTATAAATATTACAGTTTACAGCATGGGGTAGTAGATGGAACATGAACTTCATAGTTTGGTTTGAATTTAGTAGCTGACAAAGTCACTACTGACTGGGCAAGACACTTCACACCTCCGAGCCCCAGATTTCCCATTTCTAGAATGGGGATAATTACTTTTACATCCTAATGTGTGTGTGTGTGTGTGTGTGTGTGTGTGTGTGTGTGTGTGTGTATATAGAATCAGATAAATTATTTAGTATACATACATCAGAAAACTAGAATATATATACTAGAATATATATACACTATTATATGATTTGTATATATCATTACATATCTGGTATGTGTATCTTATCCTAGTATTTATACTGTATATTCTAGTTTCCTTTTTAAATTTTTATTTTTATAGATTTAGATGGTACAAGTGCAGTTTTTGTTTTTTTTTTTTGAGACAGAGTTTCACGCTCTTGTTGCCCAGGATGGGGTGCAATGGTGCGATCTCGGCTCACCACAACCTCTGCCTCCCAGGTTCAAGCAATTCTCGTGCCTCAGCCTCCTGAGTAACTGGGATTACAGGCGTGCACCACCATGCCTGGCTAATTTTTTTTTTGTATATTTAGTAGAGACAGGGTTTCTCCATGTTGGTCAGGCTGGTCTCGAACTCCTGACTTCAGGTGATCCACCTGCCTTGGCCTCTCAAAGTGCTGGGATTACTGGTATGAGCCACCATGCCTGGCCTACAAGTGCAGTTTTGCTATATGGATATATTGTGCAGTGGTAAAGACTGAGCTTTTAATGTGTCCATCACTTGAATAATGAACATTGTACTCAATAGGTAATTTTTCAACCCTTACCTCCCTCCCACTCTTCCACCTTTTGGAGTCTCCAAGGTCTGTTTTTCCACTGTTTGTGTCCATGTGTACCCATTGTTTAGCTCTACTTAAAAGTGAGAACATGCACTATTTGACTTTCTGTTTCTGAATTATTTCACTTAGGATAATGGACTCCAGCTCTATTCTTGTTGCTGCAAAAGATATTATTTCATTCTTTTTAATGGCTGAGTAGTATTCCACGGTGTACGTATTTGTGTACAGACTTAGGTTATGTCGATTTCATGACTTTGCTATTGTGAATAGGGCTGTGATGAACGTACTAGTGCAGGTGTCTTTTTATAAAACAATTTCTTTTCCTTTGGGTAGATAGCCAGTAGTGGGATTGCTGAATCAAGCCATTACAACTGTGCAAGATGGTATCTCATTGTGATTTTAATTTGCATTTCTCTGATGATTAGTGATGTTGAGCATTTTTACATATGTTTGTTGGCCACTTGTATATCTTCTTTTGAAAAATGTCCATTCATGTCTTTTCCCCACTTTTTTTTTTTCTTTTCTTTCTTTCTTTCTTTTTTTTTTTTTTTTTTGAGATGGAGTCTCACTCTGTTGCCCAGGCTGGAGTGCAGTGGTGCAATCTCAGCTCACCGTTACTTCTGCCTCCCGGGTTCAAGTGATTCTCCTGCCTCAGCCTCCTGAGTAGCTGGAATTACAGGCACATGCCACCACATCCGGCTAATTTTTTGTATTTTTAGTAGAGATGGGGTTTCACCATGTTGGTCAGGCTGGTCTTGAACTCCTGACCTTGTGATCCACCTGCCTCGGCCACCCGAAGTGCTGGGATTACAGGCATGAGCCACCATGCCCAGCCATCCTTTGCCCACTTTTTAATGGTGTTATTTGTTGTTTTCCTTGATGAGTTGTTTGAGTTCCTTGTAGATCCTGGATATTAGTACTTTGTCAGATGCATAGTTTGCAAATATTTTCTCCCATTGCGTAGGTTGTCTGTTTACTGTGTTGATTATTTCTTTTGCTATGCAGAAGCTTTTCGTTTATTTTTATATTTTTATATTTTATATTTTTGTCTCATTTGTTTATTTTTGCTTTCATTGTATTTGCTTTTGAGGACTTAGTCATAAGTTCTTTGGCCTATACCAGTGTCCAGAAGAGCTTTTCCTAGGTTTTCTTCAAGAATTTTTAGAGTTTCAGGCCTTATATTTAAGTCTTTAATCCATCTTGAGTTAATTTTTGTGTATAGTGAGAGATATGGGTCCAGTTTTATTCTTCTGTAAATGGCTAACCAATTTTCCTAGCACCATTTATTGAATAGGATATCTTTCCTCAGTGTATATTTTTGTTGACTTTGTTAAAGATCAGCTGGTTGTAGGTATGTGGCTGTATTTCTGGGTTCTCTATTCTGTTCAATTGACCTATGTTTCTATTTTTATGCTAGTACCATGCTGTTATAAACTTGTAGTATCATTATAGTATAATTTGAAGTTAGGTAATGTGACGTCTCCTGTTTTGTTATTTTTGCTTAGGAGTGCTTTGACTATTCAGACTCTTTTTTGGTTCCATATGAATTTCAAGATTGTTTTTTCTAATTGAAATATGAAAAATGATGTTGACAATTTAATAGAAATTGCATTGAATCTGTAGATTGCTTTGGGCAGTATGGTCATTTTAACAATATTGATTCTTCCAATCCATGAGCATGGAAGGATTTTTCTGTTTGTGTCATCTATGATTTCTTTCATCAGTGTTTTTTAGTTCTCCTTGTAGAGATCGTTCAGCTCCTTGGTTAAATGTATTCTAGGCATTTTCTTTTTAGCTATTATAAATGGGAATGGGTTCTTGATTTGGTTCTCTGCTTGATCATTACTGGTGTATAGAAATGCTACTAATTTTTGTACATTGATTTTTTACCCTGAAATTTTACTGAAGTCACTTATCAAATTTAGGAGTCTTTTAGAGGAGTCTTTAGGGTTTCCTGAGTGTAAGATTATATTATTTGTGAACAAAGATAATTTGACTTCCTCTTTTCCAATTTGGATGCTTTTTATTTATTTACTTTTTTCATTCCTGATTTCTCTAGCTAGGACTTCCGGTTCAAATCCTTGGTGTCCAGGCAGAAGTCTGCTGCAGGGGTGGAACCCTCACAGATAATCTTTACTAGGGCAGTGGAGAGGGAAAATGTGGGATTGGAGCTCTCACACAGAATCCCCACTGGGGAACTGCCTAATGGAGCTGTGGGAAGGGGACCACCTCTGCAGCAGACTTCTGCCTGAACATCCAGGATTTTCCATACGTCCTTTGAAATCTAGGTAGAGGATGCCAAACCTCCTTCACTCTTGCACTCTGTGTGCCTACAGGCTTAACACCATGTGGAAGTTGCCAAGGCCTATGGTTTGCACCCTCTATAGCATGAGCTGTACTTGGGGTCCTTTGAGCAACAGCTAGAGCTGGAGCAGGAGGGATGTGGGGAGTATCCTCTTGGAGTGGCACAGGGCATTGGAGCCCCAGGCCTTGCCCACAAAACCATTCTTTCCTCCTAGGCCTCTGCCTTGTGATCTCCAGGCTGCCTTGCAGATCTTTGGAGTGCCTTCCAGGCCTTTCCCATTGTCTTGGCTATCAGCACCTAGCTCTTTTTCAGTCATGCTAATATCTCTAGCAAGTGGTTGCTCCACAGCTCCCTTGTATTCCTCTTCTGATAATGCTTTGTATTTCTCTGCCATTTAGCCAGGTTGCAAATTTTTAAAACTTTTATGTTCTGCTTTTTGAATAAAAAATTCTAGCTTTAAGTCATTTCTTTGCTCCTGCATCTGAGTGTAGGCCACATTTTGAATGCTTTGCTGCTTAGAATTTTTTTCCACCAGATACACTAAGTCATCACTCTTAAAACTTCCACAGATCCTTAGGGCATGAACACAATTTCTTTGCTAAGGCATAATGCGAGTGACCTTTTCTCAAGTTCCCAATAAGTTCTTCATTGCCATCTGAGACCTTGTCAGCCTGGACCTAATTGTCCACATCACTATCAGCATTTTGGTCACAACCATTTAACCAGTCTCTAAGTAAAGTTCCAAATTTTCCCTCATCTTCCTGTCTTCTTCTGGGCCCTCCAAACTCTTCCAATCTCTGCCCATTACTCAGTTCCAAAGTCACTTCCACACTTCCAGATATCTTTATAGCAATGCCCCATTCCCGTTTTAGGCTATTCTTGTATTGTTATGAGCAAATACCTGAGACTGGGTAATTTATAAAGAAAAGAGATGTAATTGGCTCATAGTCCACAGGCTATATAAGCATGGTGCTGGCATCTGCTTGGCTTCTGGGGAGGCCTCAGGGAGCTTTCACTTATGGCAGAAGGCAAAGAAAAGGCTAGCACAAAACATGTTGAGAGTGGGAGGAAGAGGGTGGTGGGGGAGGGGCCTCACACTTTTAAACAACCAGATATCATGAGAACTCACTCACTGTACTAAGGATAGCACCAAGAGGATAATGCTATACCAATCATGAGAAATCTGGCCCTGTGATCTAATCGCCTCCCACCAGGTCCCACCTCTAACGATGGGGATTAAAATTCAACATGAGATTTAGAGGGAGCAATATCCAAACTCTATCGGGATACTGGCCTGTAGTTTTCTTTTTTTGTTGCGTCCTTGCATGGCTTTGGTATCATGGTGTTAATGGCTTCATAGAAAGAGTTAGGAGGATTCCCTCCTCTTCATTCTTTTGGAATAGTTTCAGTAGAATTGGTACCAGTTCTTCCTTGTACATCTGATAGAATTCAGCTGTGAATCCATGTGCTCCTGGGAGTTTTTCTGTTGGGAGATTTTTTTTTTGGATTACTGATTTAATTTCAAACTTATTGGTCTGTTCAGTATTTCTATTTCTTTCTGGTTCAATCTTGGGAGGTTGTATGTTTCTATGAGTTTATGCATTTCTCCTAGGTTTTCTAGTTTGTGTGCATAGAGATGCTCATAGTAGTCTGTGATGATCTTTTGTCTTTCTGTGGTGTCAGTTGTAATGTTACCTTTATCATTTTTGATTGTGTATATTTGAAACTTCTGTCTTCAGTTCTAGTTTTCTGATGACATATACATATCAGATAATTTACCAGAGAAGTAGAATACATAAAAAAGAATCAATGACAACTCTAGAGTTGAAAAAATACTATAACTGAAATTAACTCAATATACAGGTTAGACACAACAGAAGAGATTAGTGAACTGGAAAATTAATAGAAAAAAATATGTAGCGCCTTGTATATGATTGGGGTTGAAAAAAATTTCTGCTGCTACCCTTACTGGGACATTACTTGGGTTCCATTTTTTTAAACTTTTACAGTGAGTTTTTGCAAAGATTCTTAATTGAAATATCCAAAGAATATGAATTATATTTATACCTAAAAGTTCTGAAATGCATCTATAATATTAAATGGGAAGAATCTGGGCTGGGCACAGTGGCTCACACCTGTAATCCCAGCACTTTGGGAGGCCAAAGTGGGTGGATCACCTGAGGTCAGGAGTTCGAGACCAGCTTGGCCAACATGGTGAAACTTGTTTCTACTAAACATACAAAAATTAGCCAGGCATGGTAGCACGTGCCTATAATCCCAGCTACTCGGGAGGCTGAGGGGGAGAGAATCGCTTGAACCTAGGAGGTGGAGGTTGCAGTGAGCCAAGATGGCACCACTGCACTCTGGGTGACAGAGCAAGACTTCATCTAAAACAACAACAACAACAACAAACAAAAAAAGGAGTAGGGGGGAGTATCTGCATAATCAATGACTACTTCATAGGAAAGATTGGTCTCTTTCATACCTGCTCACACAATCTTTCAAACAGTTCCCTTCCCTTTATCAAGCATTTATTGAGAATCTACTGTGTGCTGGAGATGAATAGGGAACAGCTCAGGAAGCCTGTGGTCCTCAGCTACATGTGGTCTCCCAGATTATGACTCACGTTTAGGTTGGACAGGCCTCCTCTCTGCTTACCTCTCACATCAGTAACCCAAACCTTGGCAAGTCAAGTCAGGGGTGGTGATTTTTTGGCAAGTGCCTATGTAAAGCAAATGGGATTGGTGGATTCTGTCCCAGGAAGCATCCTCTCCTGGGGGTCCTTTATTCTGAAGTTTCAGCAGTTGATAGCACTTTAGAACAAGCACAGGTGTGTTTCAGATTTTCTTTCTGTTAATGGAAGAGAAACTTGTTGCAGAAAAATTTTCCTACTGACAACAAGTAGAAAAACTGGCCCCAAATAAAACAAACCAAACCCACCACCATCACCACCACCACCACCACCAACAATAACCAAACGCATGTGTTTGAGAACATCAAAGAGCTACCAAGGCAGCCAGAACTTAGGGAGGCAGCATCCAGAGGGAGGAGAAATCCAATGATGTTAGTCCAGTTTTCTGCTGTGTCTTCTCTTTTAAGGCATTTGACAATTGCAACCTGTGTGAGGCTAAGAGTTAAGAAGTTGAACAGAACTCAATAGTCAAAACAAAACAAAACAAGGAAACAAAGCAGGAATTTTGGAAGTCTTATGGGTCTGAGCCGACAAATGTTGAAATCAGAGTCTGCTAAGGAGGAAGGTCCCTGGTAGTTCCAGTTAGCGTCTTGAAATGGCTATATTTTAGGAGTTAGAGTGAATTGAAAATAGAGCATCCCTCAGAAAAGATTAAAGCCCAGCTTCAAATTCCTCAATTCTCAACTGGATTGAGGTGATTTACCTCCACTCTATCTCAAAGCAAAACAATTTTTTTTTCTGGAGAAAAATATAATTCACCAAAACCTCAAATTCTCTTTATAATTGTTCATACACAATATCTGGCATTGAATAAAAAACAATCTCAGGCATGCCAGGAAATAGGACAAAACAACAAAAAACCAAGACAAAGACTTGAAGTTATTTACACATGGACATTAAAATAATGTGATTAATAGGCTTAATAAAACAGATAAGACAGATAATTTTGTCAAATAACTAGAATCTATAAAAATTACATAACTCTAGAACTGAGAAGTACTTTAGCTAAAATTAATTCAATATATGGGTTTAACAACAGATTAGACATAACAGAAAAGAAGATAAGCAACCTGGAAGACAAGTAGTAATCTACATAGTGAAGCATAAAGAGAAAAGAGGGTAAGAGACATATGGACATGGTAAAAAAATCCAATAAGTATCACTGAAGTTCCAGAATGAGAAGAGAAAGACAGTGAAGCAGAAACAATATTTGAAGAGATACTGGCCAAGATTTTCCAAAACTGATTAATATCATCAAGCCATGGCCCAGGAAGTTCTATAAACCACAATCCAAGTAAGTACAAAGAAGACTACTGTAGGCAGATCATCACAAAACTTATGAAAATGAAAAAAGGAAGTTGGAGAGAAGAAGATATTGCCTTCAAAAGAGCAACAAGACAAACAATTGACTTCCCTAAGGACCTGATGAAAGCCAGAAGACAATGGAATGGCATCTTTAAAGTATAGAAAGAAGATAATAGTGTCTGGGCACAGTGGCCCACACCTGTAATACTAGCACTTTGGGAGGCTGAGGTGGGAGGATCCCTTGAGGCCAGGAGTTCAAAACTAGCCTGGGCAACATAGCAAGACCCCATCTCTAAGTTAAAATTTTTTTTAAAAGAAGATAATAACCACCTAGAATTTCATATTTACAGAAAATAATCTTAGGACACAAAGCTTAAATAAAGGTGTTTTCAGACAAAGAAAAAAATCTAGAGAATGTATTCTAAAATACTAAAAGAAATACTACCAAAGGGAGTTTTCAGGCAGATGAAACATGATCCCAGAAGGAAGAACAAAAATGCAGAAAGGGCTCAAGACCAACACGGAGAGTAGTTATTGGCAAATCTAAATATTCACTGATTTTCTAAAACAAATAATATATATAAATAAAAAAGAAGACTATATGGTATATACAAATGGCTAATAAGCCCATGAAAAGATACTCAACATCATTAGTCCTTAGGGAAATGCAAATTAAAATCACAATGGTATACTATTTCACATTCAAAAGAACGGCTACAATAAATAGACAATAACAAACTTTGACAAGGATATGGAGAAATGGGAACCTTCCAGTATTTCTGGTCAGAATGTAAAATGGTGCAACCATTTTGGAAAAGTTTGGCACTTGCTAAAAGAGGTAAAGGTAAAACTATCATAGGAACAAGCAATTCCACCTCTGGCTATCTACCCAAGAGGAATGAAAACCATTGTCCACACAAAGACTGTCATGCAGATGCTCATAGCTGCCTTGTTTATAATACCCCTAAAGTGGAAGTAACCTAAGTGTTCATCAATTGGTGAAAGACAGAGAAGTATGGCGTATCATACAATGGAATACTATTCAGCAACGAAAGGGAATAAACTACGGATATGCATTACATCATAGATGAACGTTGAAAATAGCACACGAAGTGAAAGAAGCCAGACACAAGAGACCCACCACACACTGTGATTCCATTTCTATGACATGTCCAGAAAAGGCAAATTTATAGAAACAGAAAGCAGATTAGTGGTTGCCTAGGTCTAGAAATGGGAATGGAGATTAACTATAAATGGACATGAAGGATTTTATCGAGGGGTAAAGTGCTATAAAATAAATTTATGGTTATAGTTGCACCACCTGGTAAAATGTATTAAACATCATTGACTTGTACACTTGAGATGAGTATTATGATATGTAAGATATACCTGAATAAAGTTGTTTCAAATGTGTGTAGAATTAAAATACATAACTACAGTAGCACAAAGGCAGATGAAAGTAAATGGAGGTAGTGTTTTAAATGCCTTGATTGGCCACAAAGCAGTAAAAGTAGTAATTTATATTAGGCTGTAATAAGTCAAGGATCTGTGTCATTATCTCTATAGTAACCACTAATAGAAGGGTGAAAAATGTGTAATTAAAAAGCTACTAGAGGGATAATTATAATTAAAATACTTGATTAATCAAAAAGAAGACAAGAAAAGATAAAATAAGCAACATAAAATAGTTTTGACAAGTAGAAAACAAATAGTAATATAGTTGATATAAACCTGGATATATAAATAATTATATGTAAATAGACTAGATGTTCTCAGTAACAAAGAAAAAAATCCAACACTATTAGCTTACAAGAGATATCCCTTAAATATGAGATACAGGCAGATTTACAGTAAAAGGAGAGAAAAAAGATATCATTGTAAACTCTAATCAAAAGAAAGCTAGTGTCATTTAAAAAATATAAAACAAAGTGGACCTGAAGGTAAAAGACATTACTAGATATAAAGAGAAACATTTCATAATAATAACGATAACAGGCTCAATCCACCTGAAAGATATACTATCTGGAAGATATGAATAAAAAATTTATGTGCAGGCTGGGCATGTTGGCTCACACCTGTAATACCAGCACTTTGGGAGGTCAAGGCAGGTGGATCACCTGAGGTAAGAAGTTCGAGACCAGTGTGGCCAACATGGTGAAACCCCATCTCTATTAAAAATACAAAATTAGCAGGGAATGGTGGCACATGCCTGTAATCCCAGCTACTCGGGAAGCTGAGGCAGGAGAATCAGTTGAACCCAGGAGGTGGAGGTTGCAGTGAGCCGAGATGTTACCACTGCACTCCAGCCTGGGCAACAGAGGGAGACTCTGTCTCAAAAAAAAAAAAAAAAAAAAAAAAAATTAGAATTGATCAGGGATGTGAGACTACATCTCAAAAAAAAAAAAAAAAAGTTATGTGCACTTGCTAATATCACCTCACAATACATATATCAATGAATGGTAAAACTAAGAGTGTACCCACAATCATAGTGGGGAATTTTAACACAGCTGTTCCATAGGATTTTTTTAAATGACATTTGCTCCCGTGTGTGTGTGTGTGTGTGTGTGTGTGTGTGTGTGTGTGTGTGAGAGAGAGAGAGAGAACATTTTTAAACCTAGGTCTTTAGTACATTTTTTTATGAACCCGGTGCCTGATAGATGGGGTGAACTGGGATATTGGAGTGCTGGTTCTGGCAAGGGCCACCTGAATTGGGGAAGATGCAGTGGTGTGGTTTTCAGAACATCCAAGATGGCTCCTGTGCCTGCTTCCCTTCTCTGCCCAAGTCCCTGTTGCTGGACTCCTGAGGAAGCACAATTATGGGTCTTGGGTGTTTCCAAAAAAGACCCCTCTCCAGCAGCAAGAACTGCCAGATGGCAGTGGTTAGACAATCTGGGCTTCCAAGTCCTCGGGAGAGTCACTCATACAGATGAAACTACCTTTCTATTTTTAAATAAACCCAGAGTTGGCTTTTCTGTATTCTTTCCCTGCTCAGCAATTTCTGGTGCTTTTCTATTAAGAAGTGCATTCTTTTGGCTAACCCGAATCCCTCATGTCATGATTTAAGTGCCTTTATTCTAGTATGCTTACCACAGTCTTACTGATAGAAGAGGAGAAACCTCACACAGCTGTCTTCTAAAGCACGGTTTTTGTTTTCTCAATCACAGAATGCATAGAGGCGAAGAGAACCGATTCTGGAGCCAGTCTTCCTGGGTTTCAAAACAGGATTTTTCTCTTATTATCCATGTGACCTGGGACAAATTACTTTTCCTTCTCCCCATCCATAAAATGGAAATAAAGTGAGCAGTTTTTTTTTCTTTTTTCTTTTCTTTTTTTTTTTTTTTTTTTGAGACAGAGTCTCGCTCTGTCACCCAGGCTGGAGTGCAGTGACACACTCTCGGCTCACTGCAAGCTCTGCCTCTCGGGTTCACACCATTCTCCTGCCTCAGCCTCCCGAGTAGCTGGGACTACAGGCGCCCGCCACCACGCTCAGCTAATTTTTTACATTTTTAGTAGAGACGGGGTTTCACCGTGTTAGCCAAGATGGTCTCCATCTCCTGACCTCGTGATCCGCCCGTCTCAGCCTCCCAAAGTGCTGGGATTACAGGCTTGAGCCACCGCGCCCGGCAAAGTGAGCAGTTTTGAGGATCAAGAACAATAAAGAGCGCAGAAGTCTGCAGATACCGTGATCAATACTAATCATTATGTTTATACTCACTGTAGAAAATTGGGAACTTCCAGGGAGTACAAGGAAGTTTAAAAATCCCCTACGATATTGTCTCACAACTGTCCCCTGCTCCAGAACCCAGGACAATCCTTGGGATCCTTAAGAAACACTTGTTGAACTAATATTCCAAAAGGGTCACGATCACGTGCCTGTGCCCTATAATGTGTGTCAAAGATGCTAGATGGCTAAGGTATTATGTTCCTGAGGTCACCTGACACTTTATCTGTGTTACTCCATAACCCTACTTCCTAATACTGCACCTAAGCCCTATAAATGATGCCTCATATTTTAAAATTAGGTAGTGTACTTTCGTGTGTGTGGCTGCTGTTACAAATGACCACAAACTTAGTGGCTTACAACAACAGAAATGCATTCTTTCATGGTTCTGGAAGCCAGATGTCCAAAATTAAGGTATCAGTGGGGCTGCATTCTCTCTGGAGGCTTGAGGGGAGAATCCGTTCCTTGCCTCTTCCAGCTCCTGGTGGCTGTCCCATTCCCTGACCTGTGACTGCATCCCTCTGATCTCTGCCCCCATGGTTACTGTATAGTCTGTTTTCACACTGCTAGAAAGAATTGCCTGAGACTTGGTAATTCATAAAGGAAAGAGGTTTAATTGACACACAGTTCCTCATGGCTGGGGAAGCCTCAGGAAACTTACAATCATGGCAGAAGGGGAAGAAGGCACATCTTACATGAGAGCAGGTGAGAGATAGTGAGGAAGAGCAGGGAAAACTGCCTTCTAAAGCCATCAGCTCTTAAGAGAACTCACTCAGTAGCTTGCCTAGGGTCACTCGGGTAGCAAGAGACAAAATCGTGACTGGACTGAAGATGCGTGTTCTCACTCATGAGAACAGCATGGGGGAAACCACCCCCGTCATCCAATCGCCTCCCACCTGGTCCCTCCCTTGACACCTGGGCATGTGGGGATTATGGGGATTACAATTTGAGATGAGATTTGCTGGGGACACAGAGCCAAACCATATCAGTGACATTGCTTCCTCATCTGCAGTGTGTCTGTCAAGTCTCCCTCTGCCTCCCTCTTGTCACGGCACTTGTGATTGCCCTTAGGGCTGTATTAGTCTGCTCTGGCTGCCATAACAAATACTTCAGACTGGGGGCTTAAACAACAGAAATTTATTGTCTCAGTTTTGGAGGCTGGAAGTCTCAGGTCAAGGTGTCAGCAGTGTTGGTCTTTTCTGAGGCCGCTCTCCTTGGCTGTAGACAGCCGTCTTCTCCCTGTATCTTCACGTGGTCTTCCCTCTGTGTGCGCCTGTGTCCTAATCTCTTCTTATAAGGACACCAGTCATGTTGGATCAGAGCCCATCCTCAGGACCTCATTTTAATGACCTCTTTAAAGACCTTATCTCCAAACACAGTCGCACTCTGAGTTAGCTTTTCTGTATTCTTTCCCTGGTCAGCAATTTCTGGGGTCAGGATGTCAACATACGAATTTTGGGGGGATACAGTTTAGCTCATACCAAAGGCCCACTCAGATAATTCAGGATAATCTTTCCCATCTCAAGATCCTTAACTGCAAAGACTGCTTTTTCATTTGAGGTAACAGTCACAGATTCCAGGGATTAAGAACTAATTTCTTGGTATGGTCCTATTTCATCCTGCTACAGGTAGAGAAGAGAAAGAGTGAAGGATTCTGGAAACGTCAGGCTGCTGAACGACTTTGATATGGTTTGGCTCTGTGTCCCCACCCAAATCTCACCTTGAATTATAATAATCCCCACGTGTCAAGGGCGGGACCAGGTGGAGATAATTGAATCATGGGGGCGGTTTTCCCTATGCTGTTCTCCTGATAGTGATCGAGTTCTCACAAGAGTTGATGGTTTTATAACGGGCTTCCCCCTTTGCGGGGCACTCATTCTCTCTCCTGCCACCCAATGAAGAGATGCCTTCTGCCATGATTGTCAGTTTCCTGAGGCCTCCCCAGCCATGCGGAATTGTGTCAATTAAACCTCTTTTCTGTGTAAATTACCCAGTCTCGGGTATTTCTTCATAGCAGCATGAGAATGGACTCATACACATCTGGTGTGGGGAAAGGGGGCAGTGGAGAGGCTTCTGCAGGACGGAACCTTCCTGTGCTGAGATCCGGTGTTGGCTTCTTGAGCCTTGCCCCCAAGACCTCTTTGTGGCCATGAACCATTCTTTTTTGTCTGCAAACAATTTTTTTCCTGTTGCAATGATGCTCAGTCCACCATCTCCTGGTTTTCATTCTGTATCTCTGGAAGCTTCTCCTCAGAAGTATTGCTGGCTCCTGTTTTGCTGTTATTTTCAGGAATGAAAGTATGGCTCAAGGTTCTGCCCTAGGCCCCTTCCCATGTTACAGACATGAAAATGGAGGCTTAGAGAGCTAAGTAACTTGGCTAAGGTCACTCGGGTAGCAAGAGGCAAAATCGTGACTGGACTCAAGATGCATGACTCAGATGTCCCAGCATCACCTCTCTGATGTACCCAGCATCCAGCATGTACTCTGTTCAATAAATACGCTGATAAATGCTGAGTAAAACAGAATGCAAACCCAGGTTTTCTGGATCTAATCTATTATTCTTTCCAGCCAGGATTCTGGTAAGAACATCATTTCCCCTCTCCTCTGTACCCAGAGGGAGCAGCTGTCCCAGAAATTGCAGTTACTCTCAAGATTTTTATTTTCAGCAGCTCTGATTTTTATGTTCAGGGACCACACTTAATTATTGCAAAACATCTGCTGGCACAAAATGCCGTTTTGTTACTGAATCATTCCCAAGAACATCCCATGAGCTCTTGTACTTGGAGACACAATTTCTGCAGGGGCCTGGGCCAGCAGAAATACCTCCTGTTTAAGAGGCAGCAGGGGAGACTTAGGGTTGACTGACTTTGAAAACAATCACTAATTAGATTGCTCAGGGGTTAAAAAAAGATAAGGCTTCTCAATATCAGACAGCGGTCCTTATCAAATATTTAATAACCTCTGCATGACTTTCCGTGAGCATCTCTGTGTGAGGCGGTGTTTTTAGGGTGAGATTTTTTTCCATGTCTACGGGGTTCCATAACAGCTCACACTTTACTGAGCCCTTTTTCTGCGCCAAGCAGCGTCCTTAGCACTCCTTGAACTTCATCACATTCAAAAAGGTCTCCTATTATCCATATGAATATGCTTTATCATGGAGAAGTAATCTGGGTCACCTAGAAGTTGTCTTTCCCAAGGCTGAGCCAGCTGGCAAATGTGCGACAGAATCTAAACCCAGACAGGCAGACCCCAAAGCCCCATTCTCAACATTCATCCTCTAAGGTCAAAGGTAACGGGGAAGCTGCTGCTCAAAACACAGCCGAGACAACATCCAGTTGTGGACCTGGGAGAATTCCCACTGCAACTGTTGACTGTAAGACTGAGTTTGATGTGAGGAGGAACTTCATGGCTAAGATTTGGAGACACTGGGTCCAAGTAAGATTCAAAGGCCTTGGAATGGTGGGTAGGGGCCTTCCAGATCCCGCCTCTGCCTTGCTCTGCAGCCCCCTCTTCCAAAACATCACCACACCCCAGGGCTGAGCGTGCTTCCTGAGTCTTGCTCCCTCCCAGGCCTCTTCCTTTGCTTCTTCATGCACCTGTTGCTTTGCTTGGGCTGCACTTCCTCCCTCTTGGCTTTTGTCATTGGGTGCCAAGGCTTTTCTCTGTCCATCCGCCTCCTCTGATGGTCCTGCACAATGCTTCCATGGTGTCCCTTAATGCCTTCCAGACCTCCCTGGCCAGGCCAGTGCCCTTCCAGGTCACCTCTTCTGGCATCCCGCATTGCCCCCACAGAGCACTTCCAGCTGTCCTTTTGTACCCATTTCTGGGATTTGATTGTCTCTCCTATCAGACTGTGAGCTCCATGAGGATAGGGACTGTGTCTGTTTCTCCTTATTGTATATCCCCAGCATTCAGTGTACTGCCTGGCAAATAGTTCATGTTCAAAATATTTTTTGAATGAGTTGTCTGAGTTATCTACTTGCTTGTGGGCTTCCTTACTAGACTATCAGGAAACAGCGTCCGGCGGGTAGTAGTTGATGTGTTCAAATTGGGATTTTTAGTAAAGATACAGCTTACAAAGGCAGCGCCAGGACTGCAGGAGTTATTATAACCCTCAGGCCTGAGTAGACCAGGAGAGGGAAGGGCTGCCTAGAAGGAGCTGGGGCCTGGAGAGAGCAGAGGAATGAATACCCCAACCTCACCAGTCACTCATTCTTTGACTTCCCTATGTGCCTCCCATTGGCTGAGCCCACAGGGCAGCTAGAGGTCAAGGGCGATCGAGGATGCAGTTCCCACCGGCTGTCTCTTGGGGCGTTTTGGGGGCAAGGTCGTCTATCCAGTACTGTGTGTTAAATAGGTATACAAAGGAAGGAATCGCCTTCCCAAAAGATGTGATAGTGTTGCCGTTCTCGGGAAACTGTCAAAGGAGAAGATAGAACGAGATATTTCTGGTCTTGTTGGGAAATGACCCTGCCTGGAGTCCATAGGATTCCTCTTCCTTTCAGCCTTTTTTCTTTGGCTAATACCCAGCCCTGTATTAAGTTAAGGATTTGGAATTTGCAGGCGATACCATTGCATTGTTAGGTAGAGATTCTTTGAGTGAGGACTTAGAGAGGAGCCACTGGGGGTGTGTCCAGTGCACAGTGTTGGGGGTCAGCACGTTTGAGTGAACATCTTGGCTCCCGGAGAGGCAGCAAGGCATAGTGGTAAGGGACGTGGGACCTGGAGTTAGGCTGCTCAGGTTCAAATCCTGGATCTGGGTCTACCACTTCACAGCTGTGTGGCTTGACTTTCTCATCTGTGAAATGGGGATAAGGGTAGATGAGAATAAGATGAGCTAGTCCACGCAAAGCACTTAGACCCATACCTGGCTTGTGGTTCGGGGACCACACTTCCTGGTGAGCTCAGGATGGCCCCAAAGTATGCCTGTCATCCCAGAAGAATTATTACTAATGTCCCCTTTATTCTCAAAAGGGTTCTGGTTTGGAGATGACTCACGTGGTCTTACACACTGTAGGGTGTTGTTATGTCATGCTGAATATTTGGACAAGCCACTTCGCTGCTTAGAGTCTTAGCTCTAAAATGGAGAAAATAATAATAATATCTGCTCTTTTGGGTTGATTTGGGATGATAGGATGAAACAGAATGGTCAGCACAGAGTTGCTGTCCATGACGATCATGCTCTTTGTGTTCCTCTGAGTCCAGGCAAGCCATACAGACATAGATGGATCCCCCACACCCTTACCACCCACTTTCTGCTTTTGTAAAAATCTCTCAAGTAAAAGTACCTTAAGACACATGATGCCAAGGTATGACCCACAGTGCTGTTGTCCTGCTGGTTATCTGGCCTGCCCTAGCTGTGCTATTTATTATCAGCTGGGTAGTTTTGGTAACAGTTTCCCAGGGAAATCTTGAACCAGGTCAGGCCTGTTTGCAGTAAGTAAAGGGTGCTGTCTTAACCCAGATCCCTGCAGGCCTATGGGAGCTGTTGATTGTTTGAGGACTGTTTGTTGCATAATCTCCTTCCTTTTAGCAGCTTCTTATTTGAGTAGGAAAAGGGGTTTCAGGACTCCCTAGAGCTTCTACCTTATTTGTTATTAATATTATTTACTGGACTGCCTTTTTGTCTTCTAAACTGAATTACTCTCAAAAGGGTTCTGGTTTGGAGATGACTCATGTGGTCTTACACACTGTAGGATGTTGTCATGTCATGCCGAATATTTGGACAAGCCACCTTACTGCTTGGAGTCTTAGCTCTAAAATGGAGATGATGATGATAATAATAATAATAATATCTGCTCTTTTGGATTGATTTGGGATGATAGGATGAAACAGAATGGCCAGCACAGGGCTGGACAATTGGCCTGGGAGGCTCAGAGCTTCAGCAATTCTTCCAGGCACTATCTCATCTCTCCTCTCACCCCTTACATGTTGGAAATGAATTTTGGCTTTATTGACTCAGGGAGGAGTTAGGCTACTTCTCAGGGCCTGGAGTGGTCTAAAGTAACACCTCTCAGAATCTGGAGATACTTTTTGGCCCGTGGAGTACTTCATGCTGTAGAATTTAATCTTGGTTCTGGACTAAGCCTGACTACGGAAGAGAGGCTTTTGCAAAGATCATTACGAAGGACCTCAGGATGAACTGAGTGAGTAGTTCCATGTCCAAGTTTTATTTTCACCTCAAAATTGAATGGTAATTTGTCTGATTAAAGAATTCCTGATCCAAAATAACGTGTTCTCAGAAATTTCTCCCACCAGCCCTTTTCTTCTAGTGTTTAGTGTTGCTATTGATAGCTCTGATCTCAATTTGATTCTCATTTCTATGTTGGTAACCCTTTCCTTTTTTCTTTTTTTTCTTCTCTGGAAGCTTTTAGAGTTTTCTTTTTAATTTGTTCTGAAAGTTCACTACTGTATTTCTAAATATGGGTGTATTTTCATGAGCGTGGTGGGCTCTTTTAGTCTGAAGATTCATGTCTTTAGCTTGTTTTTTACATTCTAATTGTTTTCTTCTAAAGCTCTTGTTAGAGTTGCACCATCCAATATGGTGGCCACCAGATTGGTACCAATCATAATCTTGAAAGACAAAATTCCAAATGTCATTTTCCTGAATATTGAAATCCTGGAAGATCAAAATTTCTGAAGTTGAAATCCCTTAATTCTAAAATCACTACTATTTAATTGAATCCCCAAATTCAAATGAGTGAAGTGGTTGAGCAATACACCAACAGCAAAAACTGCAGTTTAAAAATGCACCATCCAGGAGGCGGAGGTCGCAGTGAGCCGAGATTGCACCACTGCACTCCAGCCTGGGCAACAGAATGAGACTCTGTCTCAAAAACAGCAACAACAAAAATAAAACCAACCAACCAAACAAACAAACAAAAAAACCAGCAACACAAAACCGCATCGTGTGTCTGCATTGGCATTCCTTCCAGCTGATGACATTCTGGGAGCTTTTTTGTTGAATTAAAACCACACTTATTTTCCTGAAGAAGCCAGAAAAGTCACTGACTGGTTCAAAAATAATTTTGTGCATGACAGGATAAGATGTGATGGGGTTGCTGTTTGATCACCAGAATTGTTTCTGCCAAATCTGTCGTCTGTGTATGAGTGCACACAGAATGGATTTTTATATACTCAAAACAACGTAGAAGCATGGCACAGAAGATGGGAAAATTTCATAGGGAATGCTTGTGTTCATGCATGTCAACTCATAGAAGAATTTCAAAAAAGCAGTGCCATGTAGAAAATGAATGTGAACATATTCTCTGAGGACAGCCATGCCCTAAAAGAAAAGCAACCATTCATCACCATGCAAGACTTCAGAAGTCGGCCAGCTCTTATGCACTACATCCACGCAATTGCCCATAATTTATCCCTGTAATACACTCTTCCATATGTTGAGATTTCTTTTTTAGTTTTTTTGAGGGGGTTGGACTTTTTTCTTATTTTGCTTTCTTTCCCACTATTTTAAATTGTCAGCATTAGTTTTTACAAATTGCTATGCTGTGTTTTTCATCTTCACACTTTTTCCGATGCTAGAAGTATAAATTGTGTAAAGACTTTTAGAGAGTTCTAATTCGTCTTAGGCTTTTTTTGTTGCAAATTTGACTCCTCGAAAGAAACATTTTCACTTTGACTGTGTATAAGGCACTGTGTGTGTATGTAAAAATGTTGAAAGGTCCTCAGTAAATGAAGATATGTCATTTTTGCATACCCGCACTTGTGAAAGATAAAATTTCTTGACGTATCAGCTCTTTGGGTGACTGTATATGGGTGGTGAATTGTGGTGGTTTTTGATTGATCTCATCAAAAGGTTTAGGTTGTCTGTCATGGTATTTCAGATGACCACAGTTATATAAGCTATTCTTTATTAATATGGTCCGTCTGCTCATAACTATTATACCCGTATGACTGTCATTAGTATACCTGAGTGTTTATGATTACAAAAATATATATGTTTTTATTGCCTATTTTACTGTGTAAAGTGGCCTATGAGGTGTTCTATCAAGTTTTTATATAAATAAATCTCCTTTTAAAATATAAATAAATGTCCTTTAAATAATTTTAAAATTATTATTTTTTTTTAAGTATATTTTTGGGATTTTGGTCTTTTGGGACTGTGATTTTTGGGATTTTAGACTTTAGGGATTTTGGTCTTTCAGGATTTCAACATTGGGGATGATGGCATTTGGGGTGGTGTCTTTTGGGATTATGGCCCAAATTCCTCACAAAGATGTTCTCCATCTCAGGAATCTGGGAAGGAGAGGACAACTGGACAAACCACCGGTGTGTGAGCCTTAAAGCCAGCTTGCTTTTCTTAAAAATTTTCTACCCTTTTTGGGCTCATTAAAAATTCTCTACTATTAGATCTTAATATGACTAACATTTTCTCTTAAAAGACAGTACATTCCTACTATATGAACATGACCTTCCTAACTCCAGCCTTTAGGGATAAATGAAAGACGAGGCACTGAGGAAAGTCCTTGGGACTTCTCAGTACCCCTCCTCTGGGGTGGGCCATCTTCTCCAGAGGGTTACAGCCATGCGGCCCATGATCGTGGAGTCACGCCAGTCATTCTAAGAAACGTCCTTCTATTGGACTCATCACTGGTGTCTGCTCATCATGAGTGCCCATCATCCCAGCACCTCGTAGGACTTGTAGCGAGGATCCTGTAAAGGCTGCTGGATGAATGAGTGATGTGTGCATTAATTAATCCCAATTAGAACTGGAAACTCGGTTCCCATTTTTTATTAACTGAGATAATGTTGTTTTGTATCAGTTTTCTCTAAATCATTCTTATGTTCCCTTGCTGGCGTTCCCTCTTTGTCATTGTCACTAATGTGTACAATCTTCAAATCGAGTCTTCCTTACTTGGAATGTCAACTTGCAACAATTTTTAGGGATGTCTGTAGATGTTACTCCATTGTTTCTTTCTTTTTTTTTTTTTGATCATTTATAAAAATGTCAGCTCAGCCAGTTCCAGCCCCAAGTCTCTCGGTGGGCTTACTGTTTACATTTTTGCATCCAGAGACGTGTCCCTTTGTCTCTATCTTTAATTCCTGCCTGTTCCTGACCTATGACAAAACTGTCCTCCAATTCCCTGCCAGCTCAGGTTTCAAAAGGAACTTCTTTTAGGAGAAATATTTCTTAGGAAGTATTCTGACATGCACACGACTATTCTTTTCTTTCTGCGCATCCCTCCAGGAATCTCGTGACTAAGTTTGTGTACTCCAAGCATGGCCCACCTAATGGTATGGTAATTGCTTTGGCTCTCGCAGGAAGTCTGAACTCATGATGTGATTGTGCATATGCTTGGAGCATGATATGCACCCACTATTTTGTTGTTGGGAAAAAATTATTACTTTCAGATTGAAAAACAAAAGCCGTGGACTTGAAGGATGTATAGAGAAGATGTGGGAAGAGACTGAGGGAGCTGCTCACCTGTGTCTTGTTTTTTAGATAGATGAGTAAATAAAGACCCAAGGAAGGGAGGAATGTTTCCAAGGACATGAGAGTTGTTGGTTACTAAGTGAAGCTATGGCATCCCAGGTCAGGAGTCTAATTGTATGAATCGTATTAATTTTGTCTGTATGCGGTGGGTAGCTGAGGGCATGATGAGGCTGGGGAGACCATTGTGAGTCTTCTTTATAAGATGATCTTGCGTTTACTCTGAGCCTTGTAGGGAAGCTCCAGCAGTTGGGGTAGGAGAAGAAATCCTGCCTTGTGTTGGAGCCTTGTGACCTGCCAGGATCCTGGAGAAGGTTATGAATCAGGGGGTAAGAGACTCGGGTCACTGCTACTGGGCCAATGACTAGCCTGACCTAGGAGTCAGGTGGCCTCCCCAGACTTCTGTCCCCTCACTCGTCATGTGTGGAAATGCAAAATAAAATGATATATGCAGACTCTAAGGCCAGTGCCCCTGGATATGGGTGGTGACAGAGACAATCCAGATCCCTGCTTTTCTGGGACAGGGAGACAGGAAATAGCTAAGCAAGCTAAACTAAGATAATTTGACAGTAACGAGTGCCCTTCAGACAGTAAGAGGTTAATCAGACATGGAGTGACTTGGGATGGGTTTGGGTTGGCTACCCCTGTGTTTTAGTCCATTTAGTATTGCTATAAGGGAATACGTGAGGCTGGGTAATTTGCATAGAAAAAAATTATTTGACTCCCAAATTCTGATGGTTAGAAAGTTCAAGATTGGGCATCTGCATCTGGTGAGGGCCTCAGGCTGCTTCTACTCATGGCAGAAGGCAAAGGGGAGCCAGGTGTGCAGAGATCGCCGGGTGAGAGAGAAAGCAAGGTGGGGATGGGTGAGATGTGAGGCACTTTTTAAGAATAAACTCTCACTGGAACCAGTGAGTGAAACAGTGAGAACTCACACTCTGGGGGATGGCATTAATCTATTCATGAAAGATCCACCCCATGACCCAAACACCTCTCATTAGGCCCCGTCTCAAATTTGGAGACCAAATTTCAACATGAGACTTGGAAGGGACAAACATCCAAACCACAGCACTTTGTTTCTAATAGGACAGGGGTGGCTACTACCAGTAGAAGTATGATGATGACAATGATGATGACATCCAGGGAACAGGGAACAGGGATGTTCAGTGCTGGACATTCAAGGATGGGAATGTGATAGTAATTCAGGTTATTGAATAGGCATGTGCAGGAATATTCACCTCATTCATTCATTCATATATTTATTGAGCATTTACCATGTGCTGGGCATTGCTCAGGCATTAGGTACACAACAGGGAACACCAAAACCATGATGTGTGTGCACCCAGAGCTTAGAGTGGAATGGGGAAGACAGAAGTTATTATAACTATGCACACATAGATATTCAATTGCTAATTTTTAAAAAATTTAGTCTTATACTTTTCCTTAATTCCACTTCACTAAAAATTAAAAATTGGCTGGGTGCGGTGGCTCACGCCTGTAATCCCAGCACTTTGGGAGGCGGAGGTGGGCGGATCATGAAGTCAGGAGATTGAGACCATCCTGGCTAACACAGTGAAACCCCGTCTCTACTAAAAATACAAAAAAAAAAAAAAAAAAAAATTAGCTGGGCGTACTGGCAGGCACCTGCAGTCCCAGCTACTTGGGAGGCTGAGGCAGGAGAATGGCGTGAACCCGGGAGGCAGAGCTTGCTATGAGCCGAGATGGCGCCACTGCACTCCAGCCTGGGCGACAGAGCCAGACTCCGTCTCAAAAAAAAAAAAAAAAAGAAAAAATTAAAAATTAACATATTGGGGGAGAAGCTAATTTGAAGGGCAGGTCAGGGAAGGCTTCTCTGGGGTCATATTTAAGCAGAGACTGGGGGGTTGGGTAGGAATCATCCAGCCTGGGAGAACTGGTGGTGACGAGGCCCTGTGGACAGATAGATACATCTATGGGAGGCAGACCTGGAAGAGCCAAAGGGGATGGTAGATTTCAGAACAGAGAGGAGACCAATGTGGCTGGAGCCCAGGTAGGAGTGGAAGTGAATTGGAGGCAGAGATGAGAAATGCAGGGGCCAGGCTGCTCAGGTCCTTGGTAAGAATTTTAGGCTCTGCTAGATTGGTGAGGTCTAACCGGAGCTGAGAAAAGCCAGGTGTGAACATCCATCCCACCCATCCTGGTTAGCATCTGCCCTATTGATCTTGCCTGTGGTCTAGGCCCACCCACAGTCTTGCTTTCCATTTTCACTCCCACCATGGTGAATCTCAACCCCTGATTCCACCATGTCCAGGTGATTGCAGGTGTCTCCCAAGTGATCCCTCTAGAAGCCCCTGGGAGGTGATCAGGAATTAGTGCCCTTACAGAAGAGACCCCAGAGAGCTAGCTAGCCCTTTCTACCAGGTGAGGATGTAGCCGAGAAACACTTCTATGAGTCAGAAGATGGTGCTCACCAAAACCAAATCTGCCAGCACCTTGATCTTAGACTTCCCAGCCTCCAGAGCTGTTGTTTATAAGCCACCCAGTGTATGGAATCTTTATTATAGTAGCTCACAGGAACTCAGACAAGGACCGTGCCCGACCTCACCTTGAGATGCTCTGGTATGGACTGTAAGTTGGCAGGGAGGAATTAGCAGCCAGGATCCACATCTAATTCTCTTTATCCTCAGTCCCCAGCACACTCAGAAATGCTTCAATAGAGTAAGGTCACGTTGAATGTGAATGTCAGAATTGATTGGCAGTCCATTCCTCTGATCCTATTGGAACATGGCCCTACCCTCTTGCACCCTCAGGGCCTTTGCACTTGTTCCCTTTGCGTGGGATCATTTTCCCTGTCCCTCTCACCACGTGAGCGCCTATGCATACTTCATTTCTCAGCATAAGTCATAGGTGCTTCTTTCAGGAAACCTCACCTGACCAGGTGAGATGTCCACATCATACCCTTGATTTATTTACCTCCACCCTGGGAAATTACCAAATTAAGGCAGCCTTTCTCATTAGATTGTCAGCTCCTTGTGCACAGGGCCTGGGTCTGATTCACTCTCTTAGACTTGCTGCCCAGCACCCTCCCTGGCTTATAAATAGCACCTAATAAATGGCCATTCATTGTCGAAGGACTACAATGCAGTGGGCACTGCATTTGGAGCTGGGAAGGAGGCAATGATGAATAGAAACAGATACAAACTATTCCTTCTATTTTCATGTATATTTGAAGTCTTTCATAATAAAAAGTCTGAAAAACATGTAAACCCCATCCCCGCCTTCACAGAGGCTACAGTCTAATGGGGAAAAAGCCATTAGCAAAATAATCACAGAATTTATCATTAAAAATCGTGTTTAGCCATATGGAGGAAAAGCAATAATAAATAATTCACTTCTACAATTCTTGAGTATACGCCAAGCATTGTTCTAAAAGTTCTGTGTGCATTACTCATTTAGTCCTCACGAGATCCCTACAAGGAGCGCACTATCATTATTCCATTTCGTAGAAAGGGAAACTGAGGCAGAGAGCTTTGCCCAGCATCACACAGGCAGGCGGAACTGGAATTCTAAACCAGATAGCCCAACTTTAGAGCCGATCGCTTGTGTCTATGGCTTTTATAAGGACATACCTTAAGTCATGTAAGTTCTAGTAATGCCAGCACTAGTCCCAGAGTTGTTCTTGGAAGGTGCCGTTTTCTCACTTGCCGGGCCACAGAGATCAAGGTGAAAACAGAACCACAAACTCACACCTAACCAGGGCCATCTTGGAACGCTACGTGCAGCCACAGTGACCTCTGGTGGTCAAAGCATGAATGGCATGAATGCATCACACTGACTCCGGGAGACCAAACCTCAGGATGATTTCCCAAATCGGCTTGTATTTGCTGAGGCCTCATTCGGGTCCTACTTGAGCTAGTGTCTCCCAGGACACGAGGAGGGACAAGTTGCCAAAGGCGGACTGTCAGGGCTTGGTCAGTGGCTGGGGGCTGCTGGGAGTCTGTGCTCCTGTGTTCTGTCCAGGCCTTTGGAAAACCCTGGCCTCAGCTCCGTCCGGCGTCCCTCTCCTGGGGCTTCAGGACAGGGGGCTGAGTGGCTCTGTCATCCAGGCTCAGTTGGTAACACCTTTTGCAGGCACCGTGTCCCTGGCTGAGAAGGGGACAGTTACTCATTCATTCATTTGATCAAATATTTATTGAGCATCTACTATATGCCAGGCACATTCTAGGTGCTGAGAAGAAAGCAGAGAATAAAAGAGACAATGTTCCTGCATTCCTTCTCCCCTAGATTAGGGGCAGAGCCCCTTTTTCCCACCTCCCTTTTCCCTCTCCTGCCCCCACCCTCTTCTTCCAACTTGTAATTTAGCGTAATGATTTCATCCCTGGGGTTTGCATGTGTGTGGAGTCTGTGTGTGTTGAACAAAAGGAACTTGACTACTACTGCACTCAAAGAATAAACCATAAACCAAAACAGACAGACAGACACACGTGCACACACACACACACGCACGTGTACAAATTCCTCACCTCATGATGTTTGCATTCTAGTGAGGAGAGACAGACCATAAATGGGTGATCATAAATGTCACAGAGAAAAGTAAAGCCACAGTAAGAGGGTCGGGAGTGGAGTGGTGGATGGGAGCCATTTTGCGTGGGCTGGGATGGGATGCCTTGATGATATTTAATGAAGGCCCAAGGTGCCTTATAGGGGTGCAATTGCTTTGTTCCCTTTCTCTCTCTTTCTCCACTGCAATTACCCAGCAGTTAATACATACAGTGGTACAAGTAGGTGTTTTCATGTTTGAAAGTCAAAGATTCTAGAGGCAGTCACTCAGGGTGACATTGAAGTAACAATTGTCTACTACTTTGTTATAGTAGCCCACAGGGACTCAGACAAGGACCATACCTGACCTCACCTTGAGATGCTCTGGGGCAGACTGAAAGTTGGGAGGGAGGGATTAGCAGCTAGGACCCACGTCTAATTCTCTTTATCCTCAGTCCCCAGCACACTCGGAAATGCTTCAATACAGTAAGGTCATACTGAATGTGAATGTCAGAATTGATTGGCAGTCCATCCCTCTGATCGTATTTGAACGTGGCCCTGCCCTCTTGCACCCTCAGGGCCTTTGCACTTGTTCCCTTTGCCTGGGATCATTTCCTCTATCCTTCTCACCACGTGAGCTCCTAGGCATCCTTCTCACCTCAGCATAGATCCTAGATGCTTCTTCCTGGCTGGAGCGTTGGCCATGCAGGAACGAACATTTGTCCTGTTGTGCTTCACACTTGGAGAAGTGGATGTAGGGAGGTGAGCTGTGTGGATATCTGGGAAGAACATTCTGAGCTTTGGGAACAGCCTGTGCAAAGGCCCTAGGGTGGGTGATTGAGGGACAGTGAGGAGGCAGATGTGGCTACAGGTGCAGTAGGAGGGTCGGGGTGGAGCAGGAGGTGAGGCCAGAGAGTTGGGGGAGGTGACTGTCACGTGGGGTCTTAACAGTACCTTGTCCCTATCTCTGGCGGGGCTGATTTTGGCCTTGAGTGTGAAGGCAACACCTTCTCAGAATGCTGAGCAGCTTTGTCCAAACAGTGGAGGGTGGAGGAGGTGAGCTCCTGACTCAGGTGCCCTGACACCATATGGGGCTCTCTGGGGCCAGACATCCTCAGAGGCTCTCACTTGCATCATTTCTTGTTTACTTTCCCAGCAGCCCCAGGTGATAGGCCTTATCCTACCCATTTTCATTTTTCTTTTTGAGATGGAGTCTTGCTCTGTCACTCAGGCTAGAGTGCAGTGGCGTGATCTTGGCTCACTGCAACCTCCGCCTTCCTGGTTCAAGTGATTCTCCTGCCTCAGCCTCCCATGTAGCTGGGATTACAGGAGTGCACCACCACGCCTGGCTAATTTTTGTATTTTTAGTAGAGTGAGTGTTTCACGGTGTTGGCCAGGCTGGTCTTGAACTCCTGACCTCAGGTGATCTACCTGCCTTGGCCTCCCAAAGTGCTGGGATTACAGGCATGAGCCACTGTGCCTGGCCTATCCTACCCATGCTCCAGATGAGAAAACTGAGGTGTAGAGAACTAGAGAAGAGAGTTTTAGGTGGTCAGGACAGCTTGCCCGAAGCCATGGTGAATGGAGGATTTGGGGGTGTTCTGGTGAAGGAGAAGTCTTGGAGAAGCTAAAGAGACAAATTGGGGCCAGTTTGTAGGGACTTGTGTATCATTATAGGAAGCTGAAACTTTATCTTGATGTCAGCAAGACAATAAAGGGATATGATAGGAAGGGATATGATACTACCTGTGTTTAAAAAATCTCTCTAATATCTGTGGTGATGGGGAGTGGGGAAAGAGGGGTTGGAGAGTCAAGGAGATGGGAGATTTTGTGAACTATCTAAAATAGGCTGAGGGCTATTTTCAAGGGAGAAACTACCTGATTTAGAAACATCAGAAGGTGGAAGTGAGCGAGGGAGGCAGGTTAAGGGAAAGTATGGATTTTTTATTTTCTATTTTTCCTTTATTTTCTAGAACATTCAGCTCCATTTGGGGACTGTAGTGGGCACTGCAGAAGTACTTGTTGGATCCAAATCCTCTAGCTACATTGCTGGCTGTGTCCTTATTTAGTTCCTCACATGGATAGTGATTCCAAATGGACCACATCCTCTTCAGACCTAAGAAGACAGCATCTTCTATACACTGGGCATTTTGTGTTAGAAGATATTGCTTTAATGATTGTTCCTCTGGCTCCTTTGTGAATGAGTCTATCATCTAGGCAATTATAGAATTTTCTAAGTAAGTAACAACCACTTCTTATCTCCCTTAAAATTCTATTCATGCATCAAAGCCTAGCTCAACCATCATGTCCTCCATGAAAAAACAAAAAAACAAAAAATCTCCATCTCCTTCTGTGCTCCTTTAAAGGGTTAAATGTTTCTGCTCTGGTCTGTGTGTGTGTGTGTGTGTGTGTGTGTGTGTGTGTGTGTGTGTGTAGGGGTAGTGGATGACAGGGCAGTATATTGGATGTCATAATAGGCTTTGGAGTTAGATATCATACCTGTGTTTTAATCCTACTTCTGCCAATTGCCAGCTATGCTATCTGGTTACTTAACCTCTCTGAGTCTTAGCTGTGTCATCAGTAAAACGGGATACGGAGTTTTACTCCTAATACTATTGTGAGAATTAAATAGGCTAATTGGTCACAGAGCTTGGGACAATGTCTGCCATTTGCATGTGCTCAACTAATGGTGGTGGGGGGCGCTAACACTCTTCATCCATTTTTTAAAATTGTCTTGAAAATTATTTATTGAGCATCTACTATATGCCATACACCATCCTAGGCACTTCTATGTGCATCAGTGAACAAAACATATGTCTTCCCTGGAGGAGATACTATAATTATATAGTCTAGATGGGGGAGATAGAAAGAAACAATGGTGTTTAACAACAGATAAGTGTATTTTATAGTGTATTAGAAGGTAATAAGTGCTGTGGACAAAAAAGAAGAAAGGAAAGCAGTAGAAGTTGGTTGACGGTACCTGGGCAGGTAAATCAGTCAGCTATTGCTGCGTAACAAACAGTCACACAACCTGATGGCTTAAAACAACAACTGCTTATGTAGCCCCTAGTTCTGTAGTTCTGTGAGTCTGCAATAGGCTGGGTTCAGCTGGGCAGTTCTGGTCGTGGCTCATCTGGACTATGCTCATTCATGTGTCTGTGGTCACTGGTTGGTCTAGGATGGCCTCGGGACAACTCTGTTCTGTTAAACGTAGTCTCTCATGCTCCAGCTGGCCAGCCCAGGCTTGTTGTCATGGTAGAAGCAGGGTTCCGAGAGAGGGAAGTATCCTAGCCTTCTGGGAGGCATGCCATCCCTTTTGTTGCATTCTGCCAGCCACAGCAAGACAAAGCCAGCCAGCTCTTGAAGGAAGGAGGTAAAAAGTTTACATCACAAAAGGTGTGGCTATGGGGTGGAAAGTGAGGGGCGATAATTGTGGTCACTCCTGCAGTCAATCTACCACAGTGAGAAGGGTGCAGGTTGCAGCATTAAACAGGCTGGCAGGGAAAGCTCTCCCTGAGAAACCAACAGTTGGACAAAGGCTTGAAGCAGATGAGGGAGCTGGGAGCTGGTGAGGCAAGTGGTGTAGATAAGAGGGTGCCAGGCGGAGAGCATGGCTAGAGCAAAGACCCTGGGGCAGGGACACACCTGGGGCATTCCAGACAGAGCAGGAGAGTGAGGCTGGAGGGCAGAGTGAGAGCAGCAGGGGAGGACAGGGAGGCCACCTGATGAGTGCATGTCATGCCAGGGACTCTGCCTTCCACCCTGAGTGACATGGAGGGGTGGGCGCTACAGAGGTTTGGGCAGGAGGTCAGGACCTAACTTGCATTTTTAAAAGATGATTTCAAGTTCTGTGTTGAGACTAGATAGTAGGGGGCAAGGGTCCAAGCAGGGGGACCTGATGGTAGGCTCTTGGGGAGGAGATGGTGACTCAGGCCCTGGGAAATTCACAGCACCTGCCCCTAGACGCTGTGGGACATCACATTCTAGGGCTGTTTTGAGGCTTGAATAAGATGCTGATGCCAAGTGTGTAGCTCAGTGCTCAGGATATGACAGATGTTCAACAACGGAAAGTGGATGGCGGCGTTTTGTTAAGGTGGGTGCTTTTAATAATTATTATATCAGAAGGAATCACTTCCTGATATTTTGGACCTGATATTTGGTAAGTGTGGCACTTACCACCTTGCAACTTGAGGATTTATTCGCACTGCTATTTCCCAGCAAGACTGGGAGCTTCCTGAAGTCAGGGAATACATCTGCAGCCCGATATTCCCAGCTCTCAGCATCACGCCCAATGCACAGGTGAATGGAATGAATGTACTCCACTGCGACTTCTGCTGTGAAGTCAAGGAGGGCTGGAGCTGCGTCTTAATTATCTCTATTTCCATAGGGCAAAGTCTAGTGTCTTCTCATAACCGGTGGGTCTATCCGATTGAATTACATCGTTTCCATGTCATCACCTGAATGTAAAATGTTTTCCTTTGAATTAGGAAGCTCTCACGAGCCCTCCAGGGTTCATGATTCCAGCTGGTTTCCTGCCAAGCTGAACGTCCTCCTGCAAGAAGGGCTGGGTCCTCCCTGATTTTCGTGGTTATTGGAGACGGAGCCCAGGAGGGGGAGGCAGAGTACAGCAAAAAGCAGGGCGAGGGCGCGGCACAGCCCAGGCGGCTCTCCAAGTCCTTCTTTCTCATCAGACCCTTAACACCGAGGCGGGCCTGAGCTCTCCTAAGCCTTTGCTGCTGCTTCCCTTCCTCCCGCTTTCTCTCCCTGCCTCCTCTTCCTTCCCTCCCTCCTACTCCCTCAACACACCTGAGTGAGAGGCTGCTCAGGGACCAGGTGGGAAAACGGCAACAGCAATAGCGATAGGAGGCAAGGAAGACCACCTTTCAGGGACAATGGGAGGGCAAGTGGGGGCGCCTTTTGGACCCCAGAGCTCTTGGCTTGAACTTCTTCTCAGCCCTGGCTCTGACCTGTCTTTACCGTGGCGGCAGCAGGTCCTCACAGCGCTTTCTGGGGGTGGCGTCCTGTGGTCTTGATGTGTGAAGCTGATCTCACTATCCTTGGAAGGACTCCATGGGATGGACAAGGTCACTGACAAGGAAGCCCTGGCTTAGAGTGGTGACCTGACATCTCTGGGGTCACACGGCTGGTGAGTGGTGACGTCAGGATCTGAACTCAGGAGGACCCAGTGTAGGCTCTCGGTGTCTACCACAGTAGCCCCCTGGCCACACGAGGCTGGCTTTTGGGCGCTCCAAGTGTGGCTATCTGAGTTGAGATATGCTATAAGTGTAAAATAGACACAGGATTTCGAAACATTAGAATGAAACACAGTATAATATATGGCATTAGGAATTTTTTATAGTTTTTTATATTGGTTACTTGTTGACATGGTTGTTTTTTGATATATTGCATAAAATAAATGTTGCTGAAATTCATTTGACCTTTTTCTTTTTACTTTTTTAAATGCACTCTCAGAAAATTAAAAATTACATATATGGGCCGGGCGCGGTGGCTCACGCTTGTAATCCCAGCACTTTGGGAGGCCGAGGCGGGCGGATCATGAGGTCAGGAGATCGAGACCACGGTGAAACCCCGTCTCTACTAAAAATACAAAAAAAATTAGCCGGGCGTGGTGGCGGGCGCCTGTAGTCCCAGCTACTCGGAGAGGCTGAGGCAGGAGAATGGCGTGAACCCGGGAGGCGGAGCTTGCAGTGAGCCGAGATTGCGCCACTGCACTCCAGCTGGGCAACAGAGCGAGACTCCATCTCAAAAAAAAAAAAAAAAAAAAAAAATTACATATATGGTTTACCATATAGTACTATTGGACAGCACTGGCCTACAATGTATGTCTTAAATCACTGTGTTCTACTGTGTCTATATAACTGGTCCCACCCCACCCCTCAGCCCAGCTAGACTTTAAACTTCTTAAAGGCAGGAGTCAGGGCTTATTCACTGTTTTATTTTCTGTAGCACCGTAGATGGGATGCAGCACAGATTAAAGTTATTTTTTTCGAAGCTTTTTATTTTGCAGTCATTAAACTCTCAGGAAGTTGTAAAAATAGCACAGAAGGTACCTGGTAGTTGACTTCCCTCAGGGCTGACATCTTACCTAACTGTGGTTGGCTGTCTAGGTTTTGGACAAATGTGTGTGGACTGACTTAGGAGTGCATCAGTTAAGAAGGTGCCCACTCTTGCCTACCCTGCAAGGAATGCAAGTCTTCTAGAGCCGGAAACTGAAGGACTGATTGAGAAGAATTACTTCAGCGAGCATTTGGAATCTCCCCACCCTTCCCCAAGTGCACCCAATAATACATTGAGGTGACCCTTTGGGAATCACTGGTGGCCAGCATCCAGCAGTGTAGGCATGGAGACAGTGTGGCCTGGGGGGAAATGCAGAGGCCTGGGGGTCAGACCGTCCCAGTCAAGTCCTGCCTTCACTACTGAGGACTGGTGACCACTGCACTTCACTCCCCAAGCCTCATTCTCCGCATCTGAATGGAGCCAATGACAGTGCATTGCCTCTGGGCTGGTTGTTGGGATTGGCTGTGACAGAGCAGGAGAAGTGCCTTCATACATTCCATGGGTGGAGGCTGGGGCAGGGGAGTGAAGAGTGGCTCATCCAGCCCGCCAAGTCTTAAGATCCTAGTTCAGATCCCACTTCTCATTTTCATAAGACCAGACGGGGGCTTCACTGGGCGGGGCTGGATCTGCTCTCAGCTGTCAAGAACAGATTCAGTGGGACTCTGTACCTGCAAAGGCTGGCACGGCATCTCTCCCAGGTGGCCTCCAACACAGACGGGCAGCAACCCTGGCATTGGAGCTCCTGCCTCTTTGCAGCTGCAGTGGGGACAGAAGCCATGGAAACCACAGAGTGGGCAGTGCCTCTCCCTTGGTCTCTAAGGGCCTCCTCCTGTTCCCCAGTGCCATCACCCCGGGGCAGTCATTTCTCACTGATTTCTTGAGGGAGGAAATGGCTAGTTTGAGAGCTGAGTTTTTAAATGGTTCCCGGGTGGCTCCTGGTACTGGGAAGCCCGGGGTCCTGCAGGCGTGCAGCTCAGGCAGCCAGAAGGGGTGATCCTTTAGGGCACTCTGGGACTTCAGATTCACTTCTTAGGACATCTGCAAGGCCACCACTGAGGGAACTGAGACCAACTGAAAGGGTGATTTAAATCAGGGTGCTTTCTAGCAAATCACCTCTCACTTTCCTGATCTGGGGGACAGACCTCCTGGGTTTGTGAAAAGGACCAGAAGGAACAGTGCCTTGGAGCTTCTACTGTGGATCCCTGACAGGGAAAATGGGCTTGAAGCCATGGGCAGCTACTGTACCCACCTTTAACTCTAGCTGCTAAAAATCTGACTTTGACTCAATCTGCTATTGCTCTCTTACTCCTTCCCTGCAAAACTCCTCACATCACAGGTCTACAGCTCCTGTCTACTTCCTCATTGTCCATTCTGTCTTCAATCACTTCCGGTTGGATTTTGTCCCTACTGTGGAGGCCAACAAGGACCTTCCTTTTGCCAAATTCCATGGTTAATCCTTTCACGTGACCTTTCGGCAGCATTAGACCTCTTTGAAATCCTTTCTTTTCCTAGCTTATAAGACACTGGATTGCTCTGTTTTGTTTTCTTTTTTCCTAACCGTGCTCATCACTTCTCAGTATCCTTTGCTGGCCTCTCCTCTTCCATTTGAACGTCTACTCTACATTCTGTCTCTCCAGTTGATCCCATCCAGTCTCATGTCTTTAAATGCCATGCACTTGCCGATGACTCCCAAATCTACAAGTACAGCTGTGACCTGCCTGCTAAGATTCCATATTCAGTTGCCTACTTGACATTTCTACTTGGGCTTCTAATAAGTATCTCAACTTACCAAGTCTAAAATGAGATACTTTATTTGTACCTGTAAGGAGTATTCTTTACGAATTTTCCCTGTACATTCATTTATTCAGCAGATATTCATTCAGTATATGCCACATACTGAGGAGCCTTCTAAATACTTAAGATATGGCAGTAAACAAAAAACAATTTTCTGCCCTCATGAAGTTTATATTCTAGCTGGGGGATGTTATGGGTTAAATTGTGTCCCTGAAAAATTCGTATGTTAAAGTAGTAGTCCCCAGTACATCAGAGTGCAAATTTATTTGGAAACAGAGTCGTGGCAGATGTCATTAGTTAAGTTAAAATGAGACCATACTGGAGTAGTGTGGGCTCTTAATCCAATAAGTCCTTACAATTGGGGGAGATTTGGACACAGACGTGCACATGCTGACCGGGAGAAAACCAAATGAAGATGGAGGCAGACTTTAGGATGATGCCTCTACATCATCCTAAATGGAATGTTAACCATTACCAGCAAACCACTGGAAGCTAAGTGAGAGGCATGGAACAGATTCTCTATCACAGTCCTCAGAAGGCAGCGACCCTCCTACACCACTCTTTTCCCTGGTCACTCTACTTCAGCCACACCAGTTCGCTTGTTGGGTGATGAAGACTGCTCCTACCTTGCATTTCTTGCACTGGCTGTTCCTTCTGCTTGGAGTGCCCTTTCCCCAACTCTCTGTGGCACTCAGTCCTTCGCATCATTCATGGCTCAGATGCTACCTGGCTGAGGTTCCATGCGACACCAGTCTTCACTTCGATAGAAAATGACTAGGATGTGTGCCCAGCACACACCACAGATAATTATTTTCAGGTAGGCTCCATGTGTGATTTGAGAATTTTGGACTGCATTATCTTTTGAATTCAACTGTAGAGACCTATAACAGCTAAACATTATTGATTCTTAAAGTGATTCTGTGAGGTAGGCACTGCCCATTTTATAGAAGAAGAAACCAAAGCTGAGAGTAGTTAAGTAGTTTGCTAAAGGCACAGGGCTGGTGAATACAAAAAAACAAATGCAAACCTTGGTTTATTTGATGCCCAAATTCATGCTATTTCCATTCTACTAAATGTATTAACATTCCTGTACCTTCGTCACTCATATCTTAGATTCCAGGAATATCTAATCTAGAAAAAAGAGGCTGAAAGGTCAAATAAGTATATTCTTGGTTTTTAAGCAAAAGGAATATTCCAAATACCATCTGTTCTCAGCCTCTCTTATGACGGCAGAAAGTGATATCTGTCAGTGAATGATTAAGGCATTAAATATTAGCAAAAACTGCTGACAAGGACTGATAATAGCTCACATTTATTGAGGGTGCACCATGTGCTAAGAACGGTACTGAGCCCATCTGTACTTTAATTTTATGACAACTCTGGAAAGATATGCTCTTATTATTCTCATTTTACAGGGGAGGAGACTTAGGATCAGAGGCATGTATATGATCACATATCTGTGATCATACAGCCTGGCCATGGAAGAGTTGGAGTTTGAACCCTGAGGGTCTGACTCCCAAATGTTCACTCATTAATAATGAAAAAGGTGGGCTTGGCACCATGGAAGCCTCTGATACTATCTATCTGTGATGGATCAGGTGTGATTCTGCTCAAAGCAGGGGGATAGATGATTTGATCTCTTCAGATGGTTCTCTTTTAAGAGAATTATATTTTTCTTGACCAAAATGTCAAAACATCTCTTATTCCAGAGCCAATGCCGATTCTTAACAATGACTTTCTTTGGGAGACTGTAGGCTTTGTCTGGTTAATACTTCTATTCTGATTTACTGGCATGGGCTCCAAACCTTCTTCTGCTAATCTTTATCTAAAATATGCCATCTCAGCTCTTTCATGGAGTTGTGGATTTTGTCTAAGCCAATCAAAATACTCAATAATGAAGAAAAGACCTTCAGGCATAAAGATTTTCTTATTCTGATGGTTTTAATGAGAACTGAAAATGAAAGTGACATATGTGGTGTGTCAATTATCTACTGCCCCAAACCACCCAAAACTCTGTGTCTGTCACTCAGCTTGCTTGGGGTGGGTGATTTAGGCTGTGCTCAGCAGGGAGGTTCTTCTGCTCTGTGCTAGATTCTTTACATGTCTGGGAGTTGGCTGGCTGGTGTCTGATTTAGGGTGGCCTTGGCTGGAAGGACAACTCAGCTCTCCTCCACATAGCTCTCACATTTCTCCACCAGCCTAACTTGGATGTGTTCTTATGGCCTTACAGAGATATAGCAGTGAGCAAACCTAATTGTAAAAGAGAGCAAGTGGAACTGTTTATATAATCTTGACGTCTCTGCTTGCTTCAGCTTTACTAACATCATTTATGCCATAGCAAGTCACAGGACTGAGTGAAGAATCAGAATCAGACTGTGTATGTATAGGGTGGACTACGGAGTTACAGCTCAAAGGGCATGGAATTGGAGGTTCAATAATTGGGGTCACTAATACAATCAATCTACCACATTTCATGGTTTCAGATGCATGCATCTTCAATGTGGGCCCGAATGTGCATCTTCCGGGTCACCTTCACTTGCCTTGGTTGCCAGAAAAAAACACAGTGTGCTTCTCCAGTTTAAGGGATGCATATCCACTGAGTATCTTGTGAGTTTTTTTTTTTTGGTGTATCTGGGAAGAATTTCACAAAGCGTGGTGATGTGGCTTGAATCTGTGTCTCCACCAAAATCTCATGTCTAATTGTAATGCCCAGTGCTGGATGTGGGGCCTGATGGAAGGTGATTGGATCATGGGTGTGGGTCCTTCACAAATGCTTTAGCACCATCCCCCTTGGTACTGTCCTCATGATAGTGAATTCTTATAAGATCTGGTTGTTTAAAAGTGTGTAGCACCCCCTCTTTCCCTCTTTCTCCTGCTTCCACCATGTGAGATGCCTTCCTTCCCCTTTGCCTTCTACCATAATTGTAAGTTCCCTGAGGCCTCCCCAGAAGCTGATGCTGCCATGCTTCCTGCACAGCCTGCAAAACCATGAGCCAGTTAAACCTCTTTTCTTTATTGGTTACCCAGTCTCAGGCATTTCTTTATATTAATGTGTGAATGAACTAATACACATGGCTTCCAAACACACGGCAAGATAGAGAATTGTTTTGTGTTAAATCAGAGTGGAAAAGGCATGTGCAAAGGAGAAATAGAATATTTCAGTAAATAATACAATTTAAGAAGAAAAAAGGAGTCAGCAACCATGAAGAAGACTCCAGTAAAATACTAACGAACATCCATGTGTAAAATGCCACCCTACTTTAAAAAAATAAACAGAGATGTGAAGATGCTCCCGGCATCTTGTGGGATGGAAAGGAGTTCCACTGTCTGTCAGTTGTTATGAGCCCAACAGCCAGTGTTCTGTGCTGCCAGAGGACAGGCTGCTACATATCTATCCAGAGCTCTATGGTCCATGATTGGGTCTGTATTCTTTCTATAACACCAGGATTAACAAGCTGCTGGTGAGCCCAGAAGGAAGACCCCCAGCCTTTTACTCTGATAGTTTTGGAGATAGGCAAGGACCAACCCATCTCTCAGCCTCAATGCTGGATACATTGCGGGGTTATCAGATGGACATCCCTGGAGGCAGACTGGCTGTATTTAAGGAGAACTGGACTGGAATCAGAACGTCTGGATCTTGCTCTCAGCTCTTGCTTGAAGTTACTGTGTGTCTTTGTGAAAGTAATTTTCTTTCAGTTAACATCTGTAAAATTAAGGTTTTGACTAAGGACTCCCACCTGTTATTCTGTGTCTCAAAGACCTGTGTTGAGTCAAGATTTATAATCTGGATATAAGGACCCTTATATAATGCAACGATTTAACATATTTATTGTGTATCACATGCCAGGAATTGTTTTAGGTACAGTAAAAATATTCTTGCTCTCAAGGGGCTTCTTTCTTCTTTTTCTCATTTTCCCTCCACCTTCTCCTCCTTCTTGTCTTCCTTCTCCTTATTCTTCTCTTCATCCTTTTCCTCCTCCCCTTCATCTTCTTCCTCTTTATCTTTATTATCAACATCTATAAAACAGTGATCTGGCATTCACATTATTCCAGATGATGTACTAAGTTCTCCCTTGACATGTATCATCTCATGTAACCTTTATAACAACCTCATGGAGGTAGAGGCTATCACCACCACTGTGCTGGGTATTTCCCCCTTTGCCCTCTAGATCCACTGTCTGCCCTTCTCCACCCTGCTTTATTCCCTAGGAGGCTGACCCCTGTGGACCTCATTAGCTGTCTTCCTTACTTTCAGGTGTCTAGTTGGGCTTAACCAATGGAAACCACTGGCAGAAGAGTAGAGGATCAGAAGTGAGTGAGGTCAGAACATGTATTTACCTGGCTTGCTTCTCACCAGGTTGCCACGATCTCTGGCTCTGATCAGGCAGTCCCCTTCATACAAATGCCTTCTCTGGATTCAGGTAACAACTCCCTCAACTTGCCTTTCAGGCCTATGGTGTTACCAGCTTTCCAGTGTTTGTAGCCCAAGGGTACTGCATCATCCTATGTTGGTTTTCTTAAATCCTGACCACATTTTTTGCTTAATCCCTTTATGCATTTTCCTCCAATAACCCAGTATGAGAGTGTCGTGTATCCTCTGCTGAGACTTTGATAACATCCCCATTTTGCAGATGAGGAAACTGAGCTTTAACACCAGCCCTATCACAAATGGGTTGTGTGATCTCATCCTGGGTCTTGGCTTACATACCATCTCCTCTGAGAAGCCTTCCCTTGTGCCTCATTAAGTAGTTCCCTGCATCGGGTGTCCCCACGACCACCCCACAGGTCTGTTAGTTCACCAGGAGGATTCCTAAGACTATGCATATCGTCATACTCACAGCTAGGACTAGGAGGATCCAAGGCAAAATCAGCCCAAGAAAGAGGTGCATGGGGCAAAGTCTGGTGGAAACCAGGCACAAGCTTCCAGGAGCTTCCCTCAGGGGAGTCACATGGGATGTGTGTCAATCCTTCAACACTGGATTGTGACAATGTGTGTGAAATGTTGTCAAGCAGAGAAGTTCGTAAGAGATTCACTGCCAGGGTTTTTAATGGGGGCTGGTTATGTAGATCTTCTCTGCCTAGCATGTACCAAAACTCCAGACCCAGAAGAACAGGCAGCTGCTTCGAATAAACCACATTGTACAAATAGTCTAGGCATAATGGGCCACTCTTATCATTTAGGGAAAGTTTATATCAGTGTAGGGAACTGTTTAAGATGTAAGTTGGCAGATACCAGCTGTAGTGAGTTGACAAATGGTGCCTTTAAAGATCTGCCTACATCGAATTCTCAGAACCTGTGAATGTGACTTTATTTGGAAAAAGGTCTTTGCAGAAGTAATTAATTAAGGATCTTGGGATGAAGACATCATCCTGGATTATCTGGGTGGGACCTAAATCCAATTACAAGTGTCCTCATAAGAGACAAGTATCCTTTATAAGGAACAATTTGACAGACAGAAGAGGAGAAGACAGTGTGACCATGGAGGCTGAGATGGGAATGCTGCAGCCACAAGTCAAGGAATGCCTGGGGTTGCCAAAAGCTGAAAGAGGCAAGGGACAGTTTCTCCCCTAGAGCTCCCTGAGGAAGCAAGGTCCTGCTGGATTTGGGATTTCCAGCCTCCAGAACTGTGTGGGAGTCAATTTCTGTTATTTTAAGCCACCTAGTTTGTGGCAGTTTGTAATGGCAGCCCCAGAAAACCAATACACCAGCCAAGGGCCAACCTTGTAAACCTTAGAGACCCTGGAGATCTCACACAGACCTTCAAGACTGCTTTGTTAACTCTTTTTTATATCCGCCCTTTCCCCACAGTGTAATTTGCCATCAGATGATCTATTTATTTTTATAGCACTTTTCTTATCCTAATTATGTTGTTTTCTAGTTGTTCATTTAGCATGTATTTATTGATCACTTTCTGTGTTCTAGGCACTGTGCTGGATTTTGGGTGTAGAGTGATAAGAACAGATGGGGACTCTGCTCTTAGAGAATTTACGATGAGACCCTACAGTAGGAAGACAGATCATAGAGTGTGTCAGGGTGGTGGCTGAGTCAGCTGTCCATCCCTGCCTCTACATGTATTTGGATCAAATTTGGCACTTTCTGTCATTACTCAGAAGGCAGGAGTGGGGCCTGGACAGGCCTTTGATTGTGAGGCACATCAAGGCCACTGTTCAGAACACTTGGTTACTTCATCGCAGCCCATACCAAGCATATAAAAAATGTCTCCTTATTCTAAGAGTATCTTTGAGTGAGAAAGGAGCTTCAGATATCAGTGGGCTGAGAGGTGATGCTTCAGAAGCTCGACTCTTTCCTCTGCACTTAGAACCATATGTAGCAGAAAAGAGCTTCATGTGCCTAATTTGCAACTTGAAAGACAATTGGACTTTATCTATATATTTGTTTATCATATGTCTGTTAAATTATAGCTACCCAAACATGCTCTTGAGTCCCCAGTGCTGAGTAAAAACTTAGAACAGAGTAGATGCTCATCAAATATTGATCAAATGAGTGGACAAATGAGCCATACATTTCCTTAAACAAAACTTAACACACCAGCAGGCAGATAGTATTGACTCAATTGTCTCCCCTACCAGATCATGAACTAGTTGGGAACACAAGTCACGTCATAATGTTTTTTGTGGTCCTTGCACATTGATGGGGTCAGTCAAGGCTTGCTGAATGAATGAATGAATTAATTAATTAAAAGGAATAAATATGAGTACGTGCACAGTAAACCCAGCTTCTGAAAGGTGTTTTGATGAAAAAGTAAAGCGACATTTCTCAGAGTGCTTGGGAAGTCTCTCCTAGATTTAGGCCACTTTTCCTCTGTGTTTTTGGTGTCTAGGACAATTAATTTTGTTCAGTCCGTTGCACCCTGCCTTGAATTCAGATGCCTGGGTGATTTTTCTAAAACTTTGGCTGTTTATCTCGTGAGGCTGGTTCTCCCATTAATATGCCCCATCTGTTCTGCTCTCCAAATAATGTCTTTGTGAGAATTCTTTAAGTTGGCCTCTAGAATCTTAGTTTTCAGATGATTTTTCCATTTACAATAATGACCATTCTGTCTAATTTTTATTCTTAATATTTTCTGATGGACTTTCCAAATGCATCCATACTTTTGATTTTTGAAGAGAGCAAATGGGAAGTCGATTAATAAAAATCTGTAATGTAACGGTTTTAATAAGTCAATCTGTCCTTTGCTGTCATAGAACCAAGCTTCCATTTCACTGTTCAAGAACTCATCAGATGAAATGACCTTCTTGTCAAGAAAAATTACTCCATATGGTAATGTAATCACAAAGGAGAAACATTATTTTCCTATATATTATTCCCTGCAGAAATTGCAGTAAGAAAGCCATCATATTAAAAATATCTAGGATGCCGAGGTTCCTGTTTGCCAGCCTGATGGAGTTCATTTTCTTTATAGGAGAGGCAAACTCAGTTCTCATTGGCAGCATTTTATTTTAAAGGTTCATTAGGCAATTGTACATTACACTGGAACACCTGCGGAAGTGCAGATTATATCTACATGAATATAAATGCATTTGTTATGACTCACGCTATTACAGTCAATAACAGATGTCTTTTTAAGAGCAGGCACTTAAAAAGAAGTGTGTTTCGATGCATCCACCTATCTTCCTTAAGATGCTAGTGGCGGCACTGTGAGTTTTTTTAATTTAGAAAGTCAGTATAAGGAGAGATTAAAGCATCTCTACTCTATTAAGCATCATCTTCCCTTAAAAGTGCAGTACCAGTCAGAAAAATGTATATGTTTAAATAGCATCTTACTTAATGAATCCTCTTCATGAACCACATTTACTGCACAAGGAAAATATTTTTCTTCGTCTTGGTAGGGCCATAGAGACAATTCATCCAAGGTTGAGTTGAGCTGGGAGCCCTCCTGTCTTATGAATTATTCAGCAATTTCCCTCTGTTGAATACAGGTTGGTTCTCCATTGTTGGTGAGGATCAGAGAGAAGGTAGAGAGATCCTTACCTGTGCAGGAAGAGAGCTTAGTCTACAGAGAATTCATTCTTTGTTCTTGTTTTTTCAACTGAGTTCTTTTGTTCTAGATATTATCCGTCTGATGCCACTGGTGAGGTATCAGTGGTACATTGGAAAGAATGTGAAACTTGAAATAAAACTCAGTTCTGTGACTTCAGTGGTTTTTCTTGTGACATAATTTAAATCCCCTATGACTCAGTTTCTTATATGTAAAATGAGGATAATTTTACTTATTGCATAGGATTGTTTTGAGCTTTCAATGGAGTAATGTAGGACTTCTGGTTCTGCTGAAATAGCTTAGATAGACTAAGCCTTCCTTCTGTCTGAGATCAATTGTAAAATCAGGTAAGATATGTCAAAGAGAGGGGGAAATAAAGCTCCCTGAAGACAAAGAGAAACCAAACTAACAAGAACTTGAGAAGCCAAATTTTGGAGAGAAGAAAATCTTATTCATGTCAACGCCACTTTTGCTTCTGGTTTCTCTTTGCAGGGTATTGCTGATTCACAGGAAAGAAAAATAGAGGTTGAGTAAAAACAGGCAGCCTGGATCTTATAGCAGTCTTGCTAACATGGGGAGACAGAGGTTAGAATTTGTTGCTGCCTAGATAGTTGAGAGTTGAAGGGCCAGTGTTCTAGAGAGGAGGAAACTATAGGAGAATGACCTCAGGATTCTATGTACAATTTCACGTTGATGTAATTGTTGGATTCTCTAGACCGGGCACGGTGGCTCAGCACTTTGGGAGGCCGAGGTGGGCAGATCACAAGGTCAGGAGATCGAGACCATCCTGGCTAACACGGTGAAACCCCATCTCTACTAAAAATACAAAAAACTTAGCAGGGCGTGGCAGCGTGCGCCTGTAGTCCCAGGTGCTGGGGAGGCTGAGACAGCAGAATGGTGAGAACCCGGGAGGCGGAGGTTGCAGTGAGCCGAGATCAGGCCACTGCACTCCAGTCTGGGTGACAGAGCAAGACTTGTCTCAAAAAAAAAAGGCAATTGTCAGATTCTTAAGTTGCATATGTGCGGGGCAAGACTCAGAAAACAAAGAAGTGTGAAGCAGTTGCTAGAAGACTAAAGAGCTAAGCAAACATTTTGGCAGTTAGCTAGAGCCTATGTAGTTTTCATCTTCACCATGTCTGGCATTTAAGAAATTAGCACACATGCTACGAAATAGGACTTGAAAATCACAAGAAGAAAGATCTATGGTGATCCCAATATTGAAATTTTCAGACACAGACTTTAAAATAACTGTGGTTCACTTATTCACGAAAATAAAAGAAGATAAATAATTGCATTAAAAAAGCAGAATATCTATATAGGTAGATGGAATATATATATATATACACACACACACACTATATGAAAATGCTTTACCTTAAAGATAAGCATAAGTTAATTCAACAGAGAGGTTTAACAGTAGATTAGACACAGTAAATATGACTATTAGTAAACTGGAAGATAGGTGAGTAGAAAATATCCAGATGAAAGTGTAGAGAAAAAAAGACAAATTTTAGAAAAATTGGAACTTTCTTAAAAAAGTGAAGCAGAAAAATGTTGAAAAGAGCTTGAGACAGGTAAGATGTGTTGAAAAAGTCAAACATATGTGTAGATAGAATCCCAGAAGAGAGGATATAATTAATGGAGCAGAAGCAAAATTTGAGCTGATGTGGTGGCATGCCTATAATCCTAGCATTTTGGGAGGCTGAAGTGGGAGGACTGCTTGAGCCCAGGAGCTCAAGACCAGCCTGGGCAACATAGGGAGACCCTGTATCTACAAAAACAAAATTGCCAGGCATAATGGCCTATGACTGTGTTCCCAGCTACTTGGGAGGCTGAGGTGGGAGGACTGCTTGAGCCTGGAAGGTTGAGGCTGCAGTGAGCCATGATTGTGCCACTATATTCCAACCTTGGTGACAGAGTGAAATCCAGTCTCAAGAAAAAAAAAAAAAAGCAAAATTTGAAGAAATTACTGACTGAAAAAATTTTAATGCTTATTGAAAGCATCAAGCCCCAAATTCAAGAAACTACAAACCTCAGGGGGGAAAAAAACCCCAAAACTGAAACAAAACTTAAAAAGCAAAACAAAACCTCCATCACATACAAAAAGGGAACCTCAAGGCTTCAAAAATTAGAGAGGTATGTTAGCTTGAAAGAAGCAACAATAAAACCAATAGCTAATTTCTCAACAAAATGATGAAAACCAGGCGACAATAGAATGATATCTTTAAGTCACTGAAAGAAAATAAATGTCAACACATAATCCTACATCCAGCAAAAAATCCTTCAAAATATTAACATAAAGATATTTTCAGAAAATAAAAACTGAACTGCACTAAAAGGAATATTTAGGTCAAAAGGAAAGGACTTCTAGATGGAAGCATGGTTATCCAGGAAAGATTAGAAAGAATATATGCAATGGTAAATATAATTTAAATCTGTCAACTGAAACAATAATTGTAATACCTTGTAGAATTTAAAATATGCATAGAATTAAAATGCATATAAAAATAGCCACACAAGGCAGGAGGTCGATAAATGCCTTTAAAGTGTTAGAGGGTTCTGGCATTGTCCAAGAAGTGTCAATGTCCTAATTTAGGCAGATTTTTTAATAAATCAAGCATGCATGTTGTAATCTCTACGTTAACTGCTAAGACAATAATGAAATAATATGTACATGAGAGTCTAATGGAGGGTGAAAAGTGAAATAATAAAAAATACTTGAGTAATTCAAAATAAGGCAAGAAATCATAATAAAAATTGAACAATAAACAGAAAACAAGTAGTGAAGAAGTAGTTTTCATTTCAATACATTAAGAATTATGCTAAGTATAAATATACTAGTCAAATTAACAGCAAATATTGTCAGACTAGATTTTTAAAACATATAACTATATACTGCTTACAAGAAATATACCTTAAATATAAACGTATTTAAAAAGCTAAAAGTAAAATGGTAGAAAAAGATATACCACAAAAATACTAACCAAAAGAGTATAGTAATATCAAGGTAGACTTTAAGATAAAAAAATTACTGAATATGAAGAGAAAATTTCATAAGAGTAAAAGGGTCTTTTCAACAGGAACATATAGCAAATATAAATTTGCATGTACTTACTAACATAGCCCCAAAATATATAAGGCAAAAGCAGACATAACTAAAAGGAGAAGTAGATAAATGAACAATCAGGGCAAGAGATTTTAAGGTACTTCTCTGTAATCAATACACCAAGCAGATGAAATTCTGGCTTGGGATCTCTGATGTGGTTGTAGTCAGACAGCAGCTGGAGCTTGGCTCACCTTGAAGTCTTCTTCACTTCCATGTCTGCAGCCTGGGCTGAGATTACTCAAATGATTGACGGTTGGAGTAGCTGGGCTCACTGGCATCTTTCTGTCTATGTTGTCTTTCTGGATGGTCTGTCTAGCATGGCAGACTCTGGGCAGTCAGACTTTATGTATAGCAGTGAAAGGCTTCTAGAACGAGTGTTCCAGAACCTGAGGGAAGCTGTATAACATTTTATGACTCAGCCCATGCAATTTTGACAAAGGTGACATTACCCCTTAAGGGGTAAAAGTTGGTTCTTGGAGAGGTATAAAAAAATTACTCTCTCTCTCTCCCTCTCTCTCTCTATATGTATACACAGATTATATATGCTATAAGTAATACGTATGTGGAATTAAACTATCATGGAAGTGGTTAAATGATAAGAAAAAGGTCTAAGAAGACTGTATGGAGGTGATCACAATTTTTAAAAAGTTAAAATTATTAATAATTTAAAATATTAGAAATTATAATGCTTAATAATTAGAATTATTAAATTATAATTTAGTAATATAAATTACATTTAAACATGATTTAAATATACATTTAATATTTTTATTTTAAATATTAACATATTGATATTTTAATATTACAGTAAGCTGGCCTTAGAAGTTCCATAATGTCATTTTAGCTATTGGTCAAAGCAGTCATAACCCTGCCCAGATTCAAGGAAGGGAATACTAGACCCGCCTCTCAATGGGATGCGTGTTAAGGATTCTGCCACCATATTTAAATCCACCAGAGTGAACATTCTGTAGATTCCTGCAATTACAGAGCTCTGTCAGGTACAGTGTTTTACTAAGCAGACCGTGCAAAAACCATGGAAGAAGAAATCTGGTAAGAGGCAGAGTGAACTTGAACCTGTGACAAAGCAAGAGGTCTTGTTTATGGGCTCATGTGAGAACTTTCACCTCCAGTGTATGAATGAAAGAGAGGTCAGGGAAGCTAAGAGTTCTCTTCTGGCTCTCGTTCAGCTGGGGGCCCCTGTGGAAGCATGTGATGACTGTGGATGCTTTTACAGATCCTAGAAGATGCTGTGATATGTTGTGGTTGTGACTGTGTAGTGATTATTGCTGACCTGAATGCCCTAGTCTTAAACATTAGAGGGCAGGACTTTCTCATTGTACAAACCAGAAGACTGACCTGGTCAGGGAAAGCCACTTGGCTGAAGTCATACACAGAGGTGGGGGGCTGTGCTCTTGGTGTGCTAAGTTCCCACTTCAATGTTGATTCCCACGCCTCAGAGAATAATTAGAGGAATATTAGTAACTGATTTACTTCCGTTGTTATTGGGCAAAGGTCCAGGGCCTAGAGGGACTCCAGTCCGGCCAGGGCCTGAATCCAGGCAGGGAAGGGCGTCCTGGGCTCCGCTCAGGCGGATCGGGGACGTATTTTCCCTTCTCAGCGAGAGTGGGCTGCCTCGCAGTGCCCACCTCAAGGGAACCTCTTTTCCTTCTTTTGATACCTGAGGATGCTCGTTGATTATCTCTCCATGCACTTACAAAACTAATGCCTTTTCATTTTTGTTTCGAAAGTTTTACATGTTTATTTTTGAACCCCCTCTTCTCTTTTCAAAATCTAAACTGGTGTGTGGGTTGAAGTGGGGGAGGTGGGAAGGGGGAGGTTCTTATACTTCTCAACTTAAAGCTTGGTTCAGCTTCAACAGACGTTGAAAATAATAGTAGGAATGACTTGTTTGGGGCTGCATTTATTTGGATTATTTCTATTTTTTATTTTTTATTTTTTTTTTGAGACGGAGTCTCGCTCTGTCCCCAGGCTGGAGTGCAGTGGCACAATCTCCGCTCACTACAAGCTCTCCCTCCTGGATTCACGCAATTCTCCAGCCTCAGCCTCCCGAGTAGCTGGGACTACAGGCGCCCGCCACCATGCCCAGCTAATTTTTTGTATTTTAGTAGAGACGGGGTTTCACTGTGTTAGCCAAGATGGTCTCGATTTCTTGACCTCGTGATCCGCCCGCCTGCGCCACCCAAAGTGCTGGGATTACAGGCGTGAGCCACCGCACCCGGCCTATTTGGCTTATTAATCAGGAAGTCTTAGAAGCTTCTAGGAAACGGGCAATGGGGCTGTTCTTTACTGGAATTGCCAACAGAAATGACAGTATTTCTCTCATATGTCGTGCACTGAAGTGTAAATTCAAACAACTTCCTAGAAAGCAACTTGGGCACAAATAAATTCATATTTTGACCTAATAATTCCAATTTTTTTTTGGAATCTCTTCTAAGAAAACAATGAGAGAGATGGATGAACACGATAACTTTGTGAGGGTGGTCATCTCAGTGTTATTTATGGGAGGCAAAAATTGGAAGCAGTCTAATATTTCAACAGTAGGGAGTTTGTGAAATGTGATTTTATGTATGTTACTATATATAAGCATATATGGACATACTAGCTAGAGACTGAGTTTGTCATTTATATTTTCAGTGATGAGCACAGAGTATGGCAAGTAAGTGTGCAATATATACTTTTTTGGTAAGAGGTTCACTGAGATTCACATACCATATACATAATTCACATGCCATACAATTCACCCACTTAAAATATACAATTCAATAGTTTTTAGTCTATAAGCAGATATGTGCAACTATCGCCACAGTCAGTTTTAGGATATTTTCATCATCCCTCCAAAAGAAAAACCCTGTACCTGTTAACAGTGACTGCCCATTTTCCTTCAACTGTCAAACCCCAGGCAGCCACAAATCTACCTTTCATTTCTATTGATTTGTGTATTCTGGACATTTTCTATAAACGGAATTATACAGTGTGTGGTCCTTTGTGACTAGCATCTTTCACTTAGCATAATACTTTCAAGGTTTATCTGTATTGTGGCATAAATGAGTACTTTATTCCTTTTAATTTCCAGATAATATTCCATTATACAGCATACCATATGTTGTTTATCCATTCATCAGTTGATACATATTTGAGTTGTTTCTACTTTTGACTATTACGAATAGTGCTATAACAAGTTTTTTTGTGGGCATAAGTTTTCATTTCTCTTGGAATACATATTTAGGAGTGAAGTTCCTGGGTCATATGGTAACTCTGTTAAAAACTTTCAGAAACTATCAAACTGTTTTCCAAAGTGACTTCACCATTTTACATTTCCAACAGCAGTGTATGAGAGTGTCAATTTTTCCATATCCTTGCCAAAACATAAATATTTGCTGAATAAATGAAAGGATGTCAAAATTTGATCATGACATAAGATGATAAAACTGTAAATATGATTGTATTTTTCTTTTACAAATTTGCATTAGGAACAAATCTTGTAGGAAATGTAATAGGTTGTTTATTTTTGGTTTGATGAGATTGGGGTAATTAAAATTTTCATTATAATTTTCACATTCCTTAACTTGCTGCAGTGAACAAATGTTGCTTATATAATAAGAAAAAATATTTACAAAATGTTGTTCTGTAAAAGTTTACATCAGAGAGAAGGAAAAATTTTCTCCAAATTAATTTTTTTAGGTCCTACTTAGAGTTAGAGACCTTTCTTGCATTGAGACTTGGAAATGGATAAAATACATTAATTTGACTTTGCCTATTTTTGGCTAAATGTAAAGATCGAATGACTTGGTTGGGGGTATACATCAGTCAGCATTCTTGGTTGCAAACAATAGAAACCAACTCCAGTTAACTTAAACAAAGAAGGAATATATTGGAAGGATATTGATTGGTTTGCAGAAGGCTAGAGATCCAGGCTTTCAAAAATGAGCAGAAGTCAAGGAAGGGTGTGTAGAGCCAGTATCCCTATAGAGAAGGAGAAACCAGCCACCGGGGCCCTCATGTCTAGACAGCAGTGCCAGGACATTGGGTTTGTCCTCATTTAGACTCATGCTGCTCTGTCCTGGACCTGAAAATCTGCTACAGCCTTGTGAGTTCATGTCCTTCTGGTTCCTTCCTCAACCTTGAGAGCATTCAGTTGCCTGAGTGTAGGTTACATACCTATCCACAACTGCTAGAAGCCAGGAGATAAATTCTTCCCCCAATGCTGTGGAATAAAGAAAGTGTCTTCCATTGTAAGGTATGCCCCTGCCTTCTACCTGTTGTGGGATTTATCTGACAGAAGGGTTCCTGGGTGCTCAGCAGGCAGAATTTTACAACAGGAGAGACTTTTTTGTTGTTGTTTTTTGGTTAATTTTTTTTTTTAACTTTAAGTTCTGGGATACACGCACAGAACGTGCAGGTTTGTTACATAGGTATACGTGTGCCATGGTGGTTTGCTGCACCTATCAACCCATCATCTAGGTTTTAAGCCCCGCATTCATTAGGTATTTGTCCTAATGCTCTCCATCCTCTTGCCCCCTACCCCTCAACAGACCCCAGTGTGTGACGTTCACCTCCCTGTGTCCATGTGTTCTTATTGTTCAACTCCTACTTATGAGTGACATGTGGTGTTTGGTTTTCTGTTCTGCAGGAGGGACTTTTGTATCTTGTAATCTAGATTGCAATGTCATAGTCATAAGCTTAGTCAATTTCATGCTGCTGTAACATAATACCACAGACTGGGTAATTTATAGTGAACAGAAATTTTTTTCTACAGTTCTGGGGGCTGGGAAGTCCAAGATCAAGGTATTGGCATCTGAGGAAGGCCTGCTTATTGTGTCATAATATGGCACAAGACATCACATTGTGGAAGGGCAAAGAGAGGGAGAGAAAGAGAGAGAGAGGAACTCATCCTTTAATAATGAACTCACTACTGTCATAACAGCTCTGAAACATCCCATTTCTTAATAGTGTTACAATGTCAATTTAATTTCAACATGAATTTTGGAAGCATCTTAGTCTGTTTTGTGTTGCTATAACAGAATACCTGAGCCTGGGTAATTTACGAAGAACAGAGATTTATTTTTTTACAGTACTGGAGGCCAATCAGTTCAAAATTGAGGGGTTGGCATCTGTTGAGAACCTTTGTGCTGTGTCATCCCATGGTAGAAGGCAGAAGGGCAAGAAAGGATGAGAAGGAAAAACAGAAAACTCACAACTTCAAGCACTTTAATAATTGACATTGATCCATACAGGAAGGTGGAAACCTCCTGACCTAAACATCTTCTATTGTACTCCACCTTCAAACACTGTTGCACTGGGGATTAGGTGTCCAAAACATACTTTTGGGGAGACACATGCAAACCATAGCAGAAGGAGAAAAATATTCAAGTCATAGCACAGGCATTTGGAGAATAAAATAAATTATTATTTCTTGATTAGGTGAGAAAGACCAGACTACCAAATCATTCATATTTAAGCAGTGAATAGTAGAAATAAAAATGTCTATTTCTGCTATATAGTCAGGGTAAACAATGTTAGCTGCTGTAACACACAACTGGAAAGTCTTGGTGGTTTAACACTGTAAAATTTTATTTCTTGTCCAAGTTATTGACCAAATAGGTATTCAACAGGCAATTTTCCAAGAGACCTAGTAGGATTCTTTTATCTTATGATTTCATCCACCTCAAGGCAATTTTTCTAGGACCTCCCTTGTCTGGCAGTTAACAAGAAAAGACAGCACATGGGGTATCATCTAGGAGATTTCAGGGCTCAAGTCCAAAAGTGGTGAACATTATTTCCCCCTACATTCTACCAGCTATAACTCAATCATAGGGTCTTATTTAATCACAAGAGAGACTGGGAAATACAGTCCAGCTTTGTGAGTAGGAAGACATGGGAATGGGTTTGGTGAGCATGTAACAAGTCTCTAACAAAATCCTTTATTAATAAAGGAAAACAGAAGTAGCTATTGTCAAAATTCACCACAGCAATTCTTAATATGTTTTGGGGTCACTAGTCCCTTTGAGAATGTGTTAAACTCTTTACCCTAAAAAACACACTTGTGAAAACATTTTGCAGACAATCTCAGGAATTCAGGCTACTCTTGATCTGAGGATCCCTTGGCATCTTACTTCATTTTGTGCTGCTATAACAGAAAACCTGGGCCTGGGTAATTTATAAAAAACAGAAATTTATTGGCTTACAGTTACAGAGGCTAAGAAGTCCAAGATCAAGGGTCTGGCATTTGATGAGGGCCTTCTTGTATTATCACATAGTGAAAGGTAGAGGGCAAGAGAGAGAAAAGGGGACTGAACTCACCCTTTTGTAACAAACCCACTCCTGTGATAATGGCATTAATCCATTCATGAAAGTTGGAGCCCTCATGGTCTTCAGCTCTCATTAGGCCTCACCTGCCAATACTATTGCATGGGGATATTATGTTTCCAATGTAGGCTTTTGGGGGGACACATTTAAACCATAAAACTTTGGGTATATGGCAAGCAGAGATCAAGTTGGCATTTGTTGAGCACCTACTATATAGAAAGCACATTTCTGGGTACTGTGGGGTTACACGGATGAACTAGACAAAGCCCTAAACCTGGAGGGCTTTAAAACCTTCAGGCAGGAATCAGAGAAACAAGTATCACACGAGACCAAAGTATAATAAATGCTGTGCTAAAGATACAAAGTGGTGACAAGTAGAGACCTCAGGCATCTGCCTACATAGACATAGGCCAATGCAGAAGTTAATTTTTCAGGGCTGGGTTATAAAGTCAAAATGGGGCAAAGCATTCATTCATTCATTTACATATGCATTTGTTCCGTTTTTACTCTATGTAGTATTCTAGGTGGTGGGGATAAATCAGTGGATGAGAAAGGCAAGATTCTGTGCTAGGAGGAGCTTACATTCTATTTGAGAAGGCAGAGAGGGAGATACTAGTAGAGAAATAAAATGGCCATCCAGTGACCACAGGCTCTTGGTACACCTAAGCTCATCTTTGATTCCATGGAGAAGGATTGAAAAGAATTGCTGCCTGCTCAGAGGCCAGTAGAGTTGACTCAGACTTCATGGACATCTTGTCCTCCATCCTTGAAGGAGACCTGGCAACACTGAGCTAGCTGCCATGGCCCTAGGCAGGGCATGTCAAGCCAGATCAAAGAGCTGGCATCATCTGAGACTTTTCCCTTGCAGGAAAAACTACCCAAGTGAGAAACTGCAGAGAATGTGTTACAGATGTGGCATTGCCAATAGGGAGACTGAAACGGAAAAGAACTTTTCTGAACTCTTGGCAATCAAAAACAAACTTTACTTTAGAAAGATCCCTGGAAGTTTGGTATAAAACCAAGCACACATCTAGTTTTTGAACCAGAAATTCAATTCCTACGTATCTACCCAAGAGAAATGAAAACATACATCTATAAACAGACTTGGACAAGAATGTTCATAGCAGCCTTATTCACAATAGCCATAAACTAGAAAGAGCCCAGAAGTCCATCAAGAAAAGAATGAATAAACAAGTTGTGATATATTTATACAAAAGAAGACCATTCAGTAATAAAAGAAGTGTATTCCTGATGCAGGCACCAACATGGATGAATATCATAAACATTATGATGAGTGAAAAAAGCCAGATATAAAGGAGAATATACTGTATAACTTTCCATTTATGAAATTCTGGACTGGTAAAGCTAATCTGTAGGTAGAAAAAAGATCAACACACTAGCTGACCATGGTGGGTAGGGGAAAAGATTGGCTAAGAAGGGACACGAGGGAGCTTTCTCATTGACGGTAGTCTCTATATTTTGGTAGAGGTTTGGGTTACACAGGTGAACACATTTGTTAAAACTCATAGGATGATACACTTAAGAGTTTTTGTATTTCATTTTATGCACCTTTTACCGCAAAAGAAAAAAATCTGAACTTAATCATAAGTACACTGTGGCATTTGGAGTGAAGTGTACTGACGTTTGCAGCTTTGAAATGCATGACTAAATGAAATGAATGGGCAAACGAATATACCTGCGATAAAGCAAGTGCAGTAAATGTTAATTGTAGAATGAAAGAGGTGGGTCTATGAGTAAGTGATTACTGTAAATCCTTTCAACTTTATGTTTGAGTATTTTCATAATAAGGTATTAAGAAGAAAATAAGCATTGCTACATAATAAATTATCCAAAAGTTTGGTGACTTATAACAAATATTATTTTTCCTAGCTCTGTGGTTTGGCACATGTAGATATGGGTTTTAATAGCAATAAAGAAGCAAAGACAGGAAAGAATAGCTAGCATGTATATTTAACGCATCCTGTGAAATCAGTGGTGTGCTGGTCAATGTTTAACAGCCAGCTCTTGGTGGGAGGAGTGAAGGGCAGCGGGGCTTCTGTTGTGTAGCATTTGCTGGCTTCCATGGTGTAAATACCTGCACTGTGACTGATTTGAAGCACCCAATATGCCCTTACTGAACAGGAGTTGGAAAATGTAGTGTTTCAAACATCACACACTGGGGCCTGTTGGGGGGTGGAGAGCTAAGGGAGGGATAGCATTAGGAGAAATACCTAATGTGGTTGATGGGTGCAGCAAACCACCATGGCACGTGATACCCATGTAACAAACCTGCACATTCTGCACATGTATCCCAGAACTTAAAGTATAATAATAAAAAAAGAGGAAAAAAAGAAAATGTAGTGTTTCTACCATACAGATAACATAAATGTAAATACCTGAAGAACAAAGATAATAGTAAAATTCAGTAAAATAATTAGGGAGTGATGCATTTTGAGTATTTATTGCCTTTGTTTTTAATATCCTAATTCATTTCATTGGAAATTTATGTAATTTAATTTATAATAACCATTATGTTTAACTACTGGCTCACAAAATTCTGGAACAAGTAATAATTGTAAGCTGGCTTACACTGGTCTGGTGGGATAATTTTAATGACCATTAGGTAGAGCATTTTCACTCTTCTGCACCCCTGCCCTCATTTCCTTCAGCAAATATCATGGTTGACATGATGCTTCCCAACTTGCTTCTCTCTCCAGGCTCATTTTCCCTGAGTGCACTCTAAGCCCCAGCCACCTTGAGCTATAGATACAGATGCAATGTACCTCATTCCCAACCCTCTGTGCCTTACACAGTCTGTCTCCGTCTTTATCCTCTTCCTGGATGTCTTTTTCTCCATCATATTCCTCACTCTCTACTACCCAACCACCACTACCTACCACTACCAACCAGATAACTTGCAGTTCCCCCAGCTAACTTCTATTCATCCTCACCTCTGAATTTAGCACCTGCAACAACTCCCAAATGGTCCCAGACTGGATAAGTGTTCATCTTATTTGTTTTAAGAAAAATCCCACTTTCTACACTTCATGAAAAATATTTTTGTCTCCCTGCTAGACTGTAGGCACCCCAAATACATGGGCTGTGTCTGTTAGAGCTGCTTCCAGGACAGCACGTCACTGTATGTAGTAGAAGATCCATAAATGTTGCTGAATTTATGAATATTTATTTATTTATTTTTTTGCTCACCAAAATTATTGTGTGAACGGCTTCCCAAGTCATCTCTTCCATTCCTATTTACACAGACTGAAGTTGGGAATCTCCAAATTCTCCTCTCTTTACTCTCCTCTTTTGCTATCACTTCTTAGTCTCTGAAAAGAAATTCTCTCCCCTTAAGTAGTGAGTCATGGAGGAGGGGAGAGAGAATTTCCTGCAAATGGTGGCTCGAAGGAATACCTTCTACTGGACGGTTAAAGCTGACTGCTGTTAGCCAAACCAGCTTGCCTTAAGATAATGGCCCTGAGATTAAAGGCTTGCAGGTTCCAGAATTCTGCCTCTTTATGAGAGGCAAATTGTACAAGAAAGTAAAAGGAAAGCCTCCAGGAGGTACTCTCAGCTCTCTGGGAAGGTAAAGAGCAGGGGAACGGGGGATTAATGAGCATCTTCTTTACTGATGCTGCCTTCTCATTGGGGGTGGACAATGTGGTCATCCGAGGGCTGCTTCTGAACACGTTAGAGGAGAAAAACCAGCTCATCTCCCCTGTGCTTTTATATAAGTTCAGAATTCACCAAGCGTGGTTCCCCAGCTGGCTTTCAAAGGTAAAGCTGTGCCCCTTTGCTCCAGTGATGTCAGGCCTGACCATGTCATTTCCTTTAGCTAAGGCCATGTGAATAGAAGTAATGTGTGTCATATCAAAGTCAATGCACAGTTTGTCACCTCCTCTTTTCCCTCTCCCATGGGCAGGAAATAATCCCAGAAAGAGGTTGCTTCATCAGCCTGGGTCTCACAGTGAAGGTAGCATTGCAGGGGATTGGAGGGAGTTGCAACTGACCTGGGTTATACATGTGGCATAAATGAGAAAGAAAAATATTAATGACTGTAAGCCCTAGGCTGATTGATACATACACAGTCAGTTAAAGGAGTTTACCAGGTTTTAGTAAGAATGGAAGGGGAAGAGTGTAACTTAAAAAAGTTGGCTTTAGTTGACATTAAATTACTTGATATTTATTTTTAAAATAAGTGAATTGTTCTATAATAAATAAACAATTTCAACTGTCCCTTTGTGGAGGGGGGTGTGCTTCACTGGGGGGAAACCCACTCTTCTGGGCTGCCCAGATTCTTCAGAACTATCAGGAGGAAAGGCTAAGTCTGCTGGTCTGCAGAGACTGCGTGCGGCCACCCCTTCCCCTAGGGGCTTAGGACCAGGGAGACCTGAGTTCTGTCCCTGAGCCTTTGGCTGGAGTTATTGGAGTTCCTACAAGGAAACCCTGCCCAGTGAGGAAAGATGAGTCAGGGTCAGGCCTGAAGAGGCACTCTGGCTGCAGTCTGCCACAGCGGGTGTGTTGGGCTGTGGGAGACACATCTTGGGACCAAGCCATCTAGCCTCCCTCCCTCCCCTGGCTTCAGCAGGGGAAAAACACAGCCTGGAGCTATAAAGATGAATGCTGCCCTTCCCCCACGCAGGGAGCTTAGTGTGTTAGGCTGTTAAAAAAAAAGGCTTTAGTTGACATTAAATTACTTGATATTTATTTTTAAAATAAGTGAATTGTTCTATAATAAATAAACAATTTCAACTGTATGGAATTTTATCTGGCATTGTCTTTCCTATTTCAACAGGTAGATTGAATGGTAGTTGGTTTAGTCATTTGTTGAATTGATATGTATCAAGTACTGATTAGCATCTAAAAACTACGTTTGGTCTTGAGACATAGTGGCGGTCAAAACAGAGAAGATTCCAGTCTTCGTGGAACTTTCTCTCTTGTTGGGCTAGGTGAATTCAAAACAAAATGAAATATCAAATAGTAAACATGATAATTTCAGGAAGTTACTAGGTTACAAGAACAGTTAGACGGGGTAAAGTGATGGAGAGTGACTGTGAGGGTTGGGGTGGGCATGGAGCCCTCAGAGTAGTTTGACTTCTCAAGCTTTACAGTACTGAGAAATGCTTCTCAAGCTTTACAATACTGAGAAATTGAACTGATATGTACAAATGACTTTTTAAAAATGGAGTCATAGTTTTATGTCAATCCCTTTAATAAGCACATTGGGTGAATTTAAAATTGGGAGCCATTTTGTTTTACAAATGAGTCTTTTTGTGGTGCAAACATTTAACTTCAAATCCATCTGGAATTAAGTCTGAATTTTTATCCAAAAAGGACCTCATTCCACTGTTGAAGAGAACTCTTCTTGGAGAACATCTTAAGGAATTTGGTTTCTAAAGTAGCCAGGGAACTCCATGACAGGGCAGTTAACTTTAATTTGGTTCCAGAATATTATACATCCATGCGTGCTGTGAAGCTCTGACCCAGGGCATGGCATTTTTTGTCCCTTCTGGACAAAGCCCACCATCTGCTTCCAAAGAGCTTACGATGAGCTCAGAGAGCCAAGGATTGTACGCACAAAAGCATACCAACTGGCTTTTATGTTTTCAAACTCAGTGAAACCGATGGGACAGAAAAGTAGAGAATTGTTCACATTCATCAAAAGTTGACTCATGTCTTTCACACCAATTCTGTTCTCCAGTTAAAATCATAAAGAGTCAAAGGCAAAAGGAATGAAGCTCATCATTTTACATTTGTGGGAACTGAGACCAAGTTAGATTAAAATGAGTTGCTGAAGTTTGTGCATTCAACAAATATTTATTGAGCCCCAACATGCTTGAAGCTGGGCACTGTGCTGGAGACTGGAATTTCAATGGGGAACAAAACAGTCTTTGTTCCTAGGAAGTTTATAGTCTGGTGAGTTGAGTGGAAATTGGAGTTATAAATATAGCCAGATGGTTCTATGAGAATTTATCCCTAAACAGCCTGACCTGTTTGGTGGGGCAGTGTCCAGGAAAGGTTTCCTTGAGGAAGTAACCCTCAAGCAGATGTCTGAAGGATGAGTAAGGTTTAACAAGGAGAAGGGCATGTGAAGAGGATGCTGTAAGATCCTTCCAAGGCTGGAGATGGAAAACATGCAGAAAGGAATTCTGGTGGATGGGAATGCAGCATGCTAAACAAACAAACAAACAAAACCCTGAAAGTAATTGAGGTTGGAGAGTAGAAAGCAAGGAGCACCATGTTTCTGGGTAGGGGGAGTGGGGCTCTAGAGAGACTCATGGGCATAATGAAAACTTCGAAGGAGGAAGTGACATGATTAAATTTCCTCTTTGAAAAGAACATGCTGACTCAGTAGGAGAATATTCCGTTAATCCAACAAAGATCTACAAAAAGCCTACAGCAAATGTCATACTTAATGGTGAAATATTAAAAGACTTTGCCTTTGGGACCTGGAATAAAACAAGGATTTCTCTTATCATTACTTCTTGGAAGTCTTAGTGCAATAAGGGAAAAAAAAAAAATCCAAATGATTGGGAAAAAAGACCGGTTACTATTTGCAGATGAACATGAACATGATTGTGTATGGAGAAAATCTAAAATAATCTATACACAAATTATTATCTCTAATACATAAACTTGACAAGTTTACTGAATATAGAACAAGATGCAAAAATAAGCTGTTTTATATGCTAGCAGCAATAAACAGAAAGTGAAATTTTAATAAAGATACTTTTACAATACCATAAAAACCTGACTACTTGGGAATAGATCTAACAAGAGCTTTTTTCTGAAAACTGAAACAATATTGGAAGAAATTAAAGAAGAAAATAAACAGATACATCTTGTTTGTAGATCAGAAAACCTAATATTGTGAAAAATTTCATTTTTTCCTAAATAGATTTACAGATTTGACACAATCCCAGTCAAACCCTTCACCTTTTTAGGTGTAGAAATTTCACAGTTGGGAGACTGGCCTAGCCTCTCAGCCTACATCTTTCTCCTGTGCTGGATGCTTCTTGCTCTTGAACATCAGACTTCAGGTTCTTCAGTTTTGGAACTCAGACTGACACTCCTTGCTCCTCAGCCTGCAGACGGCCTATTGTGGGACCTTGTGATCATGCCTCAAGCATTTTTCCAGATTTTTTTTCTGCTAAGCTCACCATTGTTTTGGCTTTGAAGCTCAACGTGATAGAGGCGGTGCCAAGATGGCTGACCAGAAACAGCAGCGATCAGAGGCTCCCATGGAAAAGAACCATAATAAGCGAAAAGAACCAAAATAAGCATGTGAATCCTTTACCACTAAGCAAGGTATCCAGATTCTGTCATCAGAACTGACTAGGAGGCTGGCTTGATCCACAGAGGGGAAGGAAGAGCAGTGTGGTGCGGCAGCCCACCTGAGAGCCACACGGGGCAGGGGAGCCCCCAACCCCAGCCAAGGGAGGCAGTGAGTGAGCATGCTACCCAGCTGGGGAAACTGTGCTTTTTCCACAGAACTGTACAACTCACAGATCAGAAGATCCCACTCACAAACCTGTGCCACTGGGGCCTAGAGTCCCAACCCCCGAGCTGTGCAGATTCTCAACAACCTCTCAGCTGGAATCCCCTTAAGCCTATGGAGCTCCCCGGGAGGGAGGGGCAACCAGCACCATAACTGAGGCTGCCTGCTGTCTAAGCCATTTGAGCTCCTTGAGGGAGGAGCAGCCAGCACTGGGACTCAAAACAGCCTAACACACTAAGCTCCCTGCGTGGGGGAAGGGCAGCATTCATCTTTATAGCTCCAGGCTGTGCTTTTCCCCTGCTGAAGCCAGGGGAGGGAGGGAGGCTGGATGGCTTGGTCCCAAGATGTGTCTCCCACAGCCCAACACACCCGCTGTGGCAGACTGCAGCCAGAGTGCCTCTTCAGGCCTGACTCTGACTCATCTTTCCTCACTGGGCAGGGTTTCCTTGTAGGAAATCCAATAACTCCAGCCAAAGGCTCAGGGACAGAACTCAGGTCTCCTTGGTCCTAAGCCCCTAGGGGAAGGGGTGGCCGCACGCAGTCTCTGCAGACCAGCAGACTTAGCCTTTCCTCCTGATAGTTCTGAAGAATCTGGGCAGCCCAGAAGAGTGGGTTTCCCCCCAGTGAAGCACACCCCCCTCCACAAAGGGACAGTCAAAGTACTTTGTTAAAAGGATCCTGTTCCCTGTGCCACCCAACTGGGCAAGACCTTCCAACAGGGGTTGTCAGATACCCTATACAGGTACAATCCTGCTGGCATCAGGTTGGTGCCTCTCGAGGTCAGAGATTCCAGAAAAAGGAGCAGGCACCCATCTTTGCTGTTCTCCAGCCTCCTTGAGTGACATCTCTGGGCTTGGGAGCAAACCAGATGAATAGGGCCTGAAGTGAACCCCTAGCAAATTGCAGCAGCCCTACAGAAGAGGGACTTGACCATTGAAAGAAAAACAAACAGAAAGCAAAAACAACACCATCAACAACAACAACAACAACAAAAGCCCCCACAAAACCCCATCCAAGTGTCAGCAGCCTCAAAGATCGAAACTAGAGAAACTCACAAAGATGAGAAAGAATCAATGAAAAAACGCTGAAAACCCAAAAGACCAGAGTGCCTCCTTTCCTCCAAATGATTGCAACATCTCTCCAGCAAGGGTACAGAATGGAACGGAGCATGAGATGGATGAATTGACAGAAGTGGACTTCAGAAGATGGGTAATAAAAAACTATGCTGAGCTAAAGGAGCATGTTCTAACCCGATGCAAAGAAGCCAAGAACCTGATAAAAGGTAAGAGGAGCTGCTAACTAGAATAACCAGTTTTGAGAGGAACATAAATGACCTAATGGAGCTGAAAAACACAGCATGAGAACTTTGTGAAGGACACACAAGTATCAACAGCTGAATCGACCAAACAGAAGAAAGGATATCAGTTTGATGACCACCTTATTGAAATAAGGCATGCAGACAAGACTAGAGAAAAAAGAATGAAAAGGAATTAACAAAGCCTTCAAGAAATATGGGACTTCATAAAAAGACCAAACCTATGATTGACTGGAGTACCTGAAGGAGATGGAGATAATAAAAACAAGCTAGAAAATATATTTCAGGATATTATCCAGGAGAACTTCCCCAACCTAGCAAGACAGGCCAACATGCAAATTCAGAAAATACAGAGAACACCACTAAGATACACCACAAGAAGATCAACCCCAAGACACATAATCATCAGATTCTCCAAGGTCAAAATGAAGGAAAAAATGAAAAATGTTAAGGGCAGCCAGAGAGAAAGGCCAGGTCACCAACAAAGGGAAACTCATTAGACTAACAGCGGGCCTTTCAGGAGAAACTCTACAAGTCAGAAGAGATTGGGGGCCAATATTCAACATTCTTAAAGGAATTTTCAACCCAGAATTTCATATCCAGCCAAACTAAGCTTCATAAGCGAAGGAGAAATAAAATCCTTTCTAGACAAAAAAATGCTGAGGGATTTCATTACCACCAGGCCTACCCTTGCAAGAGCTCCTGAAAGAAGCTCTAAACATGGAAAGGAAAAACTGGTACCAACCACTGCAAAAACGCACCAAAATATAAAGACCAATAACACTATGAAAAAACTGCATCAACTAATGTGCAAAATAACCAGCTAGCATCATGATGACAGGATCAAATTCACACATAACAATACTAACCTTTAATGTAAATGGGCTAAATGCCCCAGTTGAAAGACACAGACTGGCAAACTGGATAAAGAGTCAAGATCCATTGGTGTGCTGTATTCAGGAGACTCAACTCATGTGCAAAGACACACATAGGCTCAGAATAAAGGGATGGAGGAATATTTACCAAGCAAATGGGAAGCAAAAAACAGCAGGGGTTGCAATCCTAGTCTCTGACAAAACAGACTTTAAACAAACAAAGATAAAAAAAAAAAGGGTAATGGTAAAGGGAACAATGCAACAAGAAGAGCTAACTATTCTAATATATATGCACCCAATACAGAAGCACCCAGATTCATAAAACAAGTTCTTAGGAACCCAAAAAAGACTTAGGCTCCCACACAATAATACTGGGAAACTTTAATACCCCACTGTCAATATTAGACAGAATAATGAGACAGAAAATTAACAAAGATGTTCAGGACTTGAATTCAGCTCTGGATCAAGCAGAACTAGTAGATGTCTGCAGAACTCTCCACCCCAAATCAACCAAATATACATTCTTCTCAGTGCCACATGACACTTATTCTAAAATTGACCACATAACTGAAAGTAAAACACTCCTCAGCAAATGCAAAAGAACTGAAATCATAACAAATAGTGTTTAGACCACAGTGCAATCAAATTAGAACTTAGGACTAAGAAACTCACTCAGCCAGGCACAGTGGCTCATGCCTGTAATCTTAGCACTTTGGGAGGCTGAGGCAGGTGTATCTTGAGGTCAGGAGTTTGAGACCAGTCTGGCCAACATAGTGAAACTCCGTCTCTGCTAAAAATACAAAAAATTAGCTGGGTGTGGTTGTGTGCACCTGTAATCTCAGCACTTAGGAGGCTGAGGCAGTAGAATCACATGAATCCAGGAGGTGGAGGTTGCAGTGAGCCAAGATCACGCCATTGCACTCCAGCCTGGGTGACAGTGCAAGACTCCATCTCAAAAAAAAAAAAAAACAAAAAACAAAAAACAAAATACAACTCACTCAAAACCACACAATTTCATGGAAATTGAACAACTTGCTCCTGAATGACTCCCGGGTAAATAATGAAATTAAGGCAGAAATCAAGAAGTTATTTGAAATCAGTGAGAACAAAGAGACAACCTACCAGAATCTCTGGGACACAGCCAAAGCAGTGTTAAGAGGGAAATTTATAGCACTAAATGCCCACATCAGAAAGAAAGATTTCAAATTGACACCCTAACATCACAATTTAAAGAGCTAGAGTGACAAGGAAAACTAATCCAAGAGCTAGCAGAAGACAAGAAATAACTAAAATCAGAGCAGAATTGAAGGAGATAGAGACATGAAGAACCCTCCAAAGTATCAATGAATCCAGGAGCTGGTTTTTTGAAAAAATTAACAAAATAGGCCACTAGCTAGACTATTAAAGAGGAAAAGAGAGAAGAATCAAATAGACACAATAAAAAATGATTAAAGGGGATATCACCACTGACCCCACAGAAATACAAACTAGCATCAGAGAATACTATAAATACTTCTATGTAAATAAACTAGAAAATCGAGAAGAAATAGATAAATTCCTGGACACATACACCCTCCCAAGACTAAACCAGGGAGAGGTTGAATCCTTGAATAGACCAATAACAAGTTCTAAAATTGAGGCAATAATTAATAGCCTACAAACAACAAAAAAAGTCCAGGACCAGACGGATTCACAGCTGAATTCTACCAGAGGTACAAAGAAGAGCTTGTGCCATTCCTTCTGAAACTATTCCAAAGAATTGAAAAGCAGAGACTCCTCCCTAACTCATTTTATGACACCAGCATCATCCTGATACCAAAACCGGGAAGAGGCAACAAAAAAAGAAAACTTCAGGCCAATATCCCTGATGAACATCAATGCAAAAATCCTCAATAAAATACTGGCAAACCAAATCCAGCAGCACATCAAAAACTTATCCACCATGATCAAGTTGGCTCTATCCCTGGGATGCAAGGTTGGTTCAACATACACAAATCAATAAATGTAATCCATCACGTAAACGGAAGCAAAGACAAAAACCACATGATTATCTCAAAAGAGGCAGGCAGAAAAGGCCTTTGATAATATTTAACATCCCTTCATGTTAAAAACTCTCAATAAACTAGGTATTGATGGAACATATCTCAAAATAATAAGAGCTATTTATGACAAACCCACAGCCAATACCATATTGAATGGGCAAAAGCTGGAAGCATCCCCTTTGAAAACCAACACAAGACCAAGGATGCCCTCTCTCACCACTCCTATTCAACACAGTATTGGAAATTCTGGCTGGGCAATCAGGCAAGAGAAAGAAATAATGGTATTCAGATAGGAAGAGAGGAAGTCAAATTGTCTCTGTTTGCAGATGACATGATTTTATATTTAGAAAACCCCATCATCTCAGCCCCAAAACTCCTCAAACCGATAAGCAACTTTAGCAAAGTCTCAGCATACAAAATCAATGTGCAAAAATCACAAGCATTCCTTTACACCAATAGACAAGCAGAAAGTCAACTCATGAATGAACTCCCATTGACAATCATTACAAAGAGAATAAAATACTTAGGAATGCAGCTAACAAGGGATATGAAGGACTTCTTCAAGGAGAATTACAAACCACTGCTCAAGGAAATGAGAAAGGACACAAACAAATACAAAAACATTCCATCCTCATGGATAGGAAGAATCAATATCATGAAAATGGCCATACTGCCCAAAGGAATTTTTAAATTCAATGTTATTCCTATCAAACTACCACTGACATTCTTCACAAAATTAGAAAAAACTACTTTAAATTTCATACGGAATCAAAGAAGACCCTGTATTATAGCCAAGACAATCCTAAGCAAAAAGAACAAAGCTGGAGGCATCATGCTACCTGACTTCAAACTATACTACAAGGCTACAGTAACCAAAACAGCATGGTATTTGTACCAAAACAGACATATAGACCAATGGAACAGAACAGAGACCTCAGAAATAACACCACACATCTACAACCATCTGGTCTTCAACAAACCTGATAAAAACAATGGGGAAAGGATCTCCTATTCAATAAATGGTGCTCAGAAAACTGGCTAACCATATGCAGAAAACTGAAACTGGACCCCTTCCTTATACCTTATACAAAAATTAACTCAAGATGGATTAAAGACTTAAATGTAAAACCCCAAACCATAAAATCCCTAAAAGAAAACCTAGACGGTACCATTCAGGACATAGGCATGGGAAATGACCTCATAATGAAAATGCCAAAAGCAATTGCAACAAAAGCCAAAATTGACAAATGGGATCTAATTAAACTAAAGAACTTCTGCACGGCAAAAGAAACTATCATTAGAGTGAACAGGCAACCTACAGAATGGGAAAAAATTTTTGCAATATACCCATCCGATAAAGGTCTAATATACAGAATATACAAGGAACTTAAAGAAATTTACAAGAAAAATCAAACAACCCAGTCCAAAAGTGGGCAAAGGACATGAACAGACCGTTCTCAAAAGAAGACATTTACATGGCCAACAAACATATGAAAAAAAGCTCAACATCACTGATTGATATGGTTTGGCTGTGTCCTCACACAAATCTCAACTTGAATTGTATCTCACAGAATTCCCATGTGTTGTGGGAGGGACCCAGAGGGAGGTAATAGAATCATGGGGACTGGTCTTTCCCATGCTCTTCTAGTGATAGTGAATAAGTCTCACAAGATCTGATGGGTTTATCAGGGACTTTTGCTTCTTCCTCATTTTCTCTTGCTGCCACCATGTAAGAAGTGTCTTTTGCCTCCTGCCATGATTCTGAGGCCTCCCCAGCCATGTGGAACTGCAAGTCCAGTTAAACCTCTTTTTGTTCCCGGTTTTGGGTGTGTCTTTATCAGCAGTGTGAAAATGAACTAATACACTCATCATTAGAGAAATGCAAATCAAAACCACAATGAGATACCATCTCATGCCAGTCAGAATGGTGATTATTAAAAAGTCAAGAAATGATAGATGCTGGTGAGGCTGTGGAGAAATAGGAACGCTTTTACACTATTGGTGGGAATGTAAATTAGTTCAACCATTGTGGAAGACAGTATGGCAGTTCCCCCAAGGGTCTAGAACCAGAAATATCATATGACCCAGCAATCCCATTACTGGGTATATACCCAAAGGAATATAAATCATTCTACTATAAAGACACATGCACACGTATGTCTATTGCAGCACTATTTACAATAGCAAACTCGTGGAACCAACCCATATGTCCATCAATGATAGACTGAATAAAGAAAATGTGGTACATATATGCCATACTACGCAGCCATAAAAAGGAATGAGATTATGTCCTTTGCAGGGACATGGATGAAGCCAGAAGCCATCATCCTCTCGAACTAACACAGGAACAGAAAACCAAACACCACATGTTCTTACTCATAAGTGGGAGTTGAACAATGAGAACACATGGACACAGGCTGGGGAACAACACACACCAGGGCCTGTTAGGAGGTTGGGGGCAAGAGGAGGGAACTTAGAGGATGGGTCAATAGGTGCAGCAAACCACCGTGGCACATGTATACCTATGTAACAAACCTACACGTTCTGTATATGTATCCTGGAACTTAAAGTAAAATTAAAAAAAAGAAAATTTCAAGTTGAACCTAAAATGAATGTGGAAATGCAAAATACTAGGACTAGTCAAGGCAATCTAGCCAGCACTTACTCTTTTATATAGAAAGAAGTGAAAAATAGATGAAGGACTTAGACTACTAGATACCAATTCCTATTTAAAAACATAGTAATAAGAGAGTGTAATACTGACACACGGATGGACAAAGACAGACTATAAAAAAAAGAAAGTCCAGAAATACACCCACAAATATACAGTCATTTGATTTGTAAGACCACACACTGCAGTGTGGTGGTGAACTTATTTTTGTTTCAATAAATGCTGCCAAGTTGACTGGCTATTTATATGAAAAAAGATGACAGGTGGATGGTAGACCTAATTGTGAAAGCAAAAGCAAGCAAAAACAAAACAGAAACAAAACCAGAAACCAAAAACCCTTCTAGAAGAAAATGTAGGAGAGCAGATTTATGATTTTGAGGTAGGCAAAATTGCTTTAAATGAGATCCAGAAAGCTCTAACCATAACAAGAAAAGGAACTAGTAAATAGGACTACATTAAAATTGAGAGCTTCTGTTCTTCAACAGATACTATTAAGGGGGTTAAAAGGCAGGTCATGGAATGGAAAAAGACATTTGCAATATATTTGACAAAAGACTCATTTACATAATATATAAAGGCCCTTACAAATCAATAATAAGAAAGCAGGCAACTTAATAGAAAAAATGGGCACAGGGTTTTAGCATTCACCTCCCAAAAGAGGATATCTAAATTGCCCCAAAAAACAGCAAATGTCCAACCTCATTAGAAATCAGGGAACCGTGAATTAAAACCACAGTGATATACAACTATGCCCACACCCAGTGGCTAAATTGAAAATGACAGATGATATCTAATGTTGAGAAAAATGTGGCACAACCAGAACAATCCTATATTGCTGATAGTGGTGTAAATTGGTGCAACTATTTTGGAAAAGTGTTTGGCAGTATCTACAAATGTTGAGAACACATTCCTATAGACAAAACCATCTGAAATGCATATGTATGTTCACCAAAATACATGTGCATAAATACCAGTACATTTACATAGTACAAAAATGTACAATGTCAATACCAGCACTATTCATATTAGTCCTAAAGTGAAAACAACTCAAATATCTAAAACAGAAAAACAAATAAATACAAATCATGATATAGTCACATAATGGCACACTGCAGCAGTGGGGTGCTTAGTGACTAGAAGAAGCACGATGAGAATTTCCTAGAGGGTACTGGTGATGTTCTGTTTCTTTATCCAGGTGCTGGTTTTGTAGGTGCATTCACTCGGTGAAAGCTCATTGAGCTATTCCTTTATGATTTGTGCACTTTTGTACATCGTGTTTGCTATGGTTTGAATGTCTCTTCCAAAACTCATGTTGAAGCTTCATCTCCAATGTGGCAGTATTGAGAGATGGGGCCTTTAGGAGGTGATTAAATAATGAGGTCTCTGTTCTCAGGAATGGATTAATGGGTTAATGAATTAATGGGTTATCACAGGGGCGGGGAACTGGTGGCTTTATAAGAAAAGGAAGAGAGAACTGAGGCAGCATGTTAGCACCCTCAGCCCCTCGCCACCTGATGCCCTGTGCCACCATGGGATGCCACAGAGAGTCCCCACCAGCAAGAAGGCTCTTATCAGATGCACTCCCTCCACTTCAGACTTTCCAGCCTCCATAACTGCAAGAAATAAATTTCTTTTCTTTATAAATTACCCAGTGTCAGGTATTCTGTTATCAGCAACAGAAAATGGTCTAAGACAGTGTTATACTTGAATAAAAATATTACTTTAAAAAAGAAAATAAAAATAATTACTGCAGAGTAGAGCCAGACAGTGGAGTGAGCATTCTGGATGTGGAGAGGGAGTTAGGTGTTTCTTGCAAGAGTTCTGGTGCAAGACCAAGCAGATGGCCGCAGAGAAATAGCAAATTAGGTTCAAGACAGACTGAGGAAGGAAAACCAAGAGGACTTGAGAATGGGTTGGTTAAGGCAGGATACAGAAGAGGGAGGTGTCCACGTTGATTTCAGGTTTCTACCTTGTATAACCAGGTGGAAAGTGTCTCCCTCTCCAGAGAAGGGGAGTGCTGGAGGTTACTGGGCAGGGAGGATGTGAAGAACATACACTTGGAGTTGAGATTCTAGAGATATACAAGTAGAATCATGGTATAGACAGTTGGGTATGTGGGTCCGAAGTTCAGAGGAAAGGCCAGGGTTGAAGACATAAGCTGTTAATAAACTAACCTCTAAAAAATGGAATTTGAACTGACTCTTTTAGATAAAGATGCCAATTATCATATGCCAGGCACTACTGGGCTGCTGCTTTCCCTACAGGACCTTTACCTACAGAATTAAAGAAGGTAAGCAGATTGCAGATGCGTTGAGCTTTAGGAAGGGGCAGGAATGAAGACAATGGGGCTCTTCAGATTCAGATCTTCTGACTTAAAGTTCCGGGCGTTGTTGCTGATTCACACTGCTCCTATCAATGGACTCACTGGCCTGTAGTGTTATAGATCCTGGATAAGCAAACAAGGGCGCTGTAGCATTCCCACTAGGAGAAAGCTTTAAACAGAGACTATATGTATCCATCTGTCAGCCTGAGAAGGAGCTCAGAGGCTTAAACTCCATGATTGCCTCATATAAGGTTTAGTAGATGCAATCTCAGGATTCAAATATATATATTTTGGATATTAATCTCTTATCAGATATATATTACACAAATATTTTCCCCCAATCTGTAGGCTGCCTTTTTATTTTGTCTATTGCTTATTTTGTTGTGCAAAAGCTTTTTAGTTTGTGGTCCCACTTCTTATATTATTGCTTTGTTGCCTGTGCTTTGATATACTGGTTAGTCTGTTTTGCATTGCTATAAAGGGATATCTGAGGCTGCGTAGTTTATAAAGAAAAGGTATTTATTTGGCTCAGGGATCTGCCAGCTGCGTTACAAGTATGGCACCAGTGTCTGCTTCTGGTGAGTCCTCAGGAAGCTTTTACTCATGGCAGATGACAAGGAAGGGGGAGCTGGTGTGTCACATAATGAGAGAGGGAGCAAGAGGGATACCAAGCTCTTTCAAATAACCAGCTCCCAGGGGAACTTTTCTATGAATTTTACAGTTTCATTCCTTGTATTTAAGTCTTGAATTCATTTTTAGTTTATTTTTGTGTAAGATTAGGGTCCAGTTTTATTCTTTTGCATGTGAATATTTAATTTTCTTAACATCATGTATTGAAGAGACTATCCTTTCTCCACTGTGCCTTCTTGGTGCCCTGGTTGAAAATTAGTTGACTGTACATGCTTGAGTTTACTTCTGAGCTCTATATTCTGTTTTATGTGTCTATTTTTATGCCAGTACCATCCTGTTTTGATTACTTGAAATATAATTTGAAATCAGGCAGTGTGATGCCTCTAACTTTGTTTTTCTTTCTCAAGATTGCTTTGGCTATTTGGGTTTTTTTTTGTGGTTCCATGTGAATTTCAGAATTGCTTTTTCTATTTCTGTGAAAAATGCCACTGGAATTTTGATAGAGAATGCAGTGGGTTTCTTGTTGCTTTGAGTGTTAAGGACATTTTAACGATATTCATTCTTTCAGTTTATGAACCCAGACTATCTTTCCATTTATCTGTGTCTTCTTCAATTTCTTTCCTCAATGTTTTATTGTTTTCAGTGTACAGATCTTTCACCTCCTTGATTACATTTATTTCCAAGTGTTTTATTCTCTTTGATGCTATCATGAATGGTATTGTTTTCTTGATTTGTTTTTTTAGAGAAGTCTTGATTGGTGTAAATAAATGCAGCTGATTTTTGTGGGTTGATTTTGTATCCTGCAACTTTACTGAAATTTTTAATTAGTTCTAAAGTTCTTTTGTGTATATGTAGTCTTTAAGGTTTTCCATATATAGGATTATGTCCTCTGCAAACAGGGATAATTTTACTTCTTCCTTTTTGATTTGGATGCCTTTTATTTCTTTTTCTTGTCTGATTGCTCTTGCTAGTACTTTCAAGTACTATGTTGAATAAAAGTGGTGAGGGTGAGCATTCTTGATTAACTGTCTATGGCCAATTTCCTCCGGTGCATTTAAAACACAGTGCCATTCCCAAGCAGATATGCACACCCAGCTGGACAGGATGGCACATTTGGCAAAAGGTCAGGCAGATCAGTAACCATAGGTTGGCATTGTAAAGAGCAAAACACTATCCATGTCTGGCACTAAAATACAGAAAGTCAGTGCTCCCACAATCTGATGGTGAATCTATAGTCACATTTTTGCAGATATATAAGCCACAATTTTATCACATTAGTTTCCAAATCACTAGCAGCGTCAAGGTCATGTTGAAGTTCAAATACTGGCTCATTGGGGTGTGAGTGCAAATCATCTGCTTTTTTAATCATGGACAAATAAAACATGTGTTCTACTTGCTGTTACAAAGCAGCAGGTTTAACAGACACTGTCCAATAATGACTTTTAACTCTAAGTCAGCAGGAGCTAAAGGAAAGGAGTGTTGGAACAGGGTTCAAGTGTCCTAGGTTTGAATCCTGATTCTACCCACAATGATCCCTGTGCTGTTGGTTCAGTTACTTCCTTTTGGCTCTCAGTTGCCTCATCTGTAAATAAGAGGTTTTACTGTTTTGTCTCTAGGAGTCTTTCATCTGATACATTTCTTTGCTTCTAAATTTAAGTGGCATATTGGACTTCTAGTTCTGCTAGAAGTAATTGGCATTGTGGCCTGCCTCACTTCTTGTAAAAAGGTCAAGGCATGCTGCTCCCAGCTCCTGTGTTTAATGTTCATTTGCTGACCTGAAATTTGAATTGATCATGCAAAACCCTCCTGTGCCTAAATGCATCTGGGGATAAAAATAACTTCCCATGAATTCTCCCCTGAGTGAGCAATTTCACATGCGTTAGTACCCTTAGCTTCCACACGACTTCTCGCCACCGTCCCTATTGTTCTAGTAAAATGTATGCATTCACAGAATGCTAAAATGTTTTATGAAAAGGAGACTAGGGTGGCATATCAAACCTACTTGATGAAAAAATCTGCTAAAGTCATTATATTGAAAGGTGACTTCCCTGGATTTCAAGAGAGGGATTATTTGTTCACTTGTTAATTAATTCTTTCAAAGATCAACTAATCATTTAGTAAGAAACTAATGTGTGTCAAACCCAGAGTTGAGTACTAGGGATACAGCTCTGAAAAGGATCTTAATCTTGGCATAAAGTTCAGTGGGATGGGCAAGTAAAGAGATAATTACACACACATAAAATCAGATGACTGGTGACATTACTGCTTTAAAGCTATGCTCTCATTGTTTTGGAGGATGAGGATGAAAATGTTGATGTGGATGGTGGTACCGATATAGCCAGGTGCTATTCTAAGTGCTACACATATATTAACTCGTTTAATTTTCTCTTTTCCCAATTTTTAAATTGTGTTAAAATGCATATAACAAAAGTTACCATCTTACCATTTTTAAGTGTATAATTCAGTGGTGTTAAATAAATTTATAACATTGTGCAACCATCACCACCATCCAGCTCCATAACTCTTTTCATCTTGTAAAACTGAAACTCTGTAGCCATTAAACAGTAACTCCCCATTCCCCACCCTCTCAGCTCCTGGCAACTACTGTTCTATTTTCTGTCTCTATGATTTTGGCTACTCTGAGATTTTTGCATACAAGTGGAATCACACAGTATTTTATTTTTGTGACTGGCTTATTTCACTTAGCATAATGAGCTCAGTGTTCATCCATGTTGTACCATGTGTCAGAATTTGCTTCCTTTCTAAGGCTGAATAATATTCCATTGTGTGTACAGATCACCTTTTACTCATCTGTTGATGGACATTTGGGTTTCTTCCACATTGTAGCTATTATAAATAATGCTGCTATGAACATACCCATAGGTACACATAAGTCTTTGAGACTGTGTTTTTAATTTTGCTAGGTATATACCTGGAGGTAGAATTGCTAGGTCATATGGTAATTCTATTTTTAATTTTTTGAAAGACCACCATCCAGTTTTCCATAGTGGCCGTACCATTTCATATTCCTTCCCATTGGAAAAGTACATAAAGATTCCAATGTCTCCACATCTTCATCAACGCTTGTTTTCTGTTTTTCTTCGATAATAGCCATCCTAATGAGTGTGATAGCTCACTTAATTTTCCCAACACCCTTTGAGATAGATACTATTTTTAATTCCCATTTTATAGATGAAGAATTTTAGGGCACAGAGAGGTCAAGTTACTCGTTCAAGCTCACATAGTCAGTGGTCAGGTCAGGAGCCTAACCTGGGCAGTCTGTTCCTGACCACTCCCCCATATCTGATCTGCTGTTCATTCAGTTGGTATTTACTGTGCATTTACTGTGGGACGGAGAATACAACATAAGCATTATGACTTCTGCCCTGGGCTAGTTCACATTCCACAATGTGCAAGTATACCAGGATATGTGCAGAATGTTGCAGTCATAACTGAAGGAGAACCCACTCTCTACACACAGGTGGGAGAGTGTGTATAGATTCACATTTGTGCCTCCATGTGTACACACTGGGAAACTGGGTGGTTTCCTTAATGGCCAGAAACACACTCTCTCCCACTCCCCTGTTTACTTTTGGCCAAAGATGTTGCCCAAGACTATTGTAGACAATCTATAGGCATTCAATTAACACATCAACAATTTTGTTGTTGCCATATCAGTATCATCTATGCTATTATCTAAATCATACTTATTTAAAAAATTAGCTATAATTTGTTTTTACTTATGTTTGTCCTACCATGGGTCTGAGATGTTAGTTATCTTTGTTCCTGGTGCACATTAAAGTAAATGCATAACACTTCAAATAAAGCCATCCATGCTTCATAGAAAATCCTCCTGGGCCTACTATAGAGGAGCTGCCTGCTGTACTTTGGTCTTACTATATAAAAACCTCTGTTGTGTTACAAATGATACATCATCTTCTGGACTTTTAATTTTTCTAGGAAGAAGGGCTGGGGCCAACTCAGAATATGAGTGTTGAAACTGTAATATATCATTTTAATTTCTGATCAGCAATCTATATTGAAGAAAGGATGCCAGCGATGAAGCTGTCCGGTATGGGAGGTGGGAGGGGTTCAGCAGAAGTATTTCTTGGTTGCTCAATTCTCTGTCCAAGTCTTGCAACCCTTTGCAGCCAAAAGCAGCCTCTCCACCATCTGCCCCATGGCTCAGCTTGAAACTGGTCTTTGAGGCTTTGTCCTGCCCTTTTATGAGCAGGGCTGAGACTCATATGTCATTGTCGGAGAGTGTTTGTTAAGCATCCTCATGATGTTTTGAAAGGTGTGCTTTGATGCCAGGTGGCCAGATATGTACTCAGGGTGGACAACAATGAAAACAGAGGTGTCAAAGCCCGAAAGGATCTGAGTGACATAAGAGAAAGCCTGACAGCTTCATGGGGGAAAACCCTGTTCCTCAGGTTAGGTTAAGTGTCATGTGGCCAGAGGAAAATATCTGCATTTAAATGGCCATTCTTAAGAGTGTAACTCTTTGCCAATGGCAGAAACTACCCTGTGATTCTCATAGCCTTTAGCCTTGCTTCCCCTTTTTTTGGACCTTATCTCCCTTCCCCATCTTCTACCTCCCCTATTTCCTCTCCTTACCTCTTTGTTTCTCTCCCCTCCTCCATTGCCATCACTATTGCCATAGTTCGGCATCTGCCCACCTCTCACCACATCTTGGGAGCCCCCAGACCAAGAGGCAAAATCTACATTTCTTCCTTGGGTAGATATGAGATGTGCCCTTGGTGTCCCAGGATGGAATTGACAACAGCTGAGAAAGTTAGACTTAGAAGAAAGTCCAAGTTGCTACCTCTGGTTTAGAAGACCCCACGTGATCTGGAGGCTGCCTGATCAAATTTGTTTTGCACTCTTTCTCGCTCACCATGATCCAGCTCCAGGTCTTCTTTCTGTTCTTCCACTGTGCCCAGCTCATCCCCCTTACAGGGCCTTTGCAGCTGTTGCTTTCACGTATGATGTTCTCCTCCCCAGTCTTCACCTGGACGCTTTGTTTGCATCATCTGACAACAAAAACCACCATGAACTGCCTGGCTTTTCTCTTGAGGTCACCTCCTGGAAATCATTGGTCCCATCATGGAATACCCCCAGAGACAGTGAGCTCATTTCTGCCTATGGCAGAGCTTTGTGCCTCTGGGCAGCCTCTTGGTTGGAATGCTCTGAAATTGCAGACTCTGTCTAGGGAGGGATTGTGTAGGGGTTATGAGCCAGGAGTGTAGAGCCAGACTGCCTGGGTTTGAATCCCTGTTCTTCCATGAGCTCTGTGACCTTGGGCAAGTGAATGAACCTCTCAGAGCCTCAGTACTTCATTTCTGATGTAATCAGCAATAAGAAACTTACTTCATAGAATTGTTGCAAGGATTAAATGAATTAATACATGTAGAGAGCCTCAGTGTTTCCCAGCACAGAGTAAGTGGAATATAGGCTGGCAGACGTTCTCATGATTACCTTGAATCACATCTGTCTCCTGCAGCAGTAGTTCTCTTTGGGGATGGTTCTACCTTTTAGGGGGTGTTTGGAAATGATTGGGGATATGCTTGCTTCTCACAATGATTGAAGGAGGCTACTGGCGTTTTGTGGGTGGGGAGAAATGCTAGATGTCTTGCAATTCACAGAGAAGAATTTCTGCACACCCTATACCTGCCAGATGTTCACGTAAGTGAGGGACTTTTTAACATGTAAGTGAGGGATCTGACTGTAGGAGTTTTTTGTATGGTTGAATCTACACTGAGTTTTTAAGGAATGTAACTACATGTAAATTGAAGAAACATTATGTCTTATTTGGAATTTTTCCAGGAGCTGTGCCCCGTTTTGAAAATGTTCATTAAAGGTACATACGCCTCATGGTATTTGAGTTAACAGAACAACCACCTGAACCAGTGTGCAACTTATAGCCATTGCAGTCATGGTGATTCTTCATATATGTACAAATGCATTTATTTAATTTTTATTCCAAAATGCTAAATAGAAAAATCAGTGTCAACAATATCCAATTGCTTATCTCTTGACTCCAAATGAAAATGGGCTGAAAAAGTAAGTAAAAACATTGGCTGGGGTCACTAGTCTTCTAGTTCAACCCTGCTTGAGAACGTACTTTTAAAAATACACATTAGGCTGGGCAAGGTGGCTCACACCTGTAGTCCCAGCACTTTGGGAGGGCGACGCAGGTGGATCAGGAGTTCAAGACCTGCCTGGCCAACATGGCGAAACTTCATCTCTACTATAAATATAGAAATGAGCTCAGCCTGTTGGCACACACCTGTAATCCCAGCTACTTGGGAGGCTGAGGCACGAGAATTGCTTGAATCCAGGAGGCGGAGGTTGCAGTGAGCAACCACTCCAACCAATGAAATGGTGGAGATTGCACCACTTCATTCCAGTTTGGATGGCAAAGACAGAACCTGTCTCGAAACAAACAAACAAACGTATTTACCATATGCGCCTTTCATTTTCTCCTTTACAATTTATTTCATTTTATTTCTCCTTTACAACTAAGTTAGGGTAATAAAAGGGAAATTTCAACATATGTTATAAAAAACCAGCATCCCTGCCCTGAGACACCTCTTAGTGGGTCCTAGACCTGCTTCCTAATTTTTCTTCCCTGTGGCAGCTCTTCAGATGTTTAAAGATGGTGACAACATTCATCTGTGTACCCGAGTCCACTTTTCCAGAACCTGCGTCCTCACTTCCTTCAATGTTTTCTCTAATGATGTGGTTTTCAGACTCCTCATTAGCCTGGTTACCCCTCTACAAATTTTCTCTGGTTTCTCTAAATGCCTCTTTCCAAAGAAACCAACTAAATAGTACCGTGTAAACGATTTTTATCAAATATGCAGGATTTTTTCAAACAGGCAGAAACAAAGTTGTTCCTGGATCTAGGGTTTGTGCACAATAATCAATGTTTGGATTCCCACTGGGCAGAACAGTGAAGCCTTGCAATGAAAACCTTTTAATGAAAGGAGAGCGAGAAACAGGGGGTTTTTTTTTTAACCCCAAAATGACAACCCCCTAGAGGTTTTCTGTTGTGTTGTTTTGCTTTTTCCCTTGGTAGCAGCAAGGACTTTGCTGCTGTGTACCCACCACTGTCAGAGGATGGTCATGACAGCCTCAAATTCCATAATCCTGGGATTCATGCTGTAGCTCAGAGAAAGGCACCGGAAAGGAAAGGTTTGATGGAAACTAACCTAGGAATATGGGACTTTAGTACCAGGCCTCTGCTGTTAGCTTATTTTCCTGACACTGTAATCAAACTGAAATTGTGCCAATCTTTCCATTGTCATGGTTCAAATGGAAGCATTCCTCCTTCAGCAAGCTTGTGTCCGGGGATGGCTGCTAGATGTGGGCTTCTCATTCTGTAAAGAGTTCTCTCTAGAGAGACAAGACTCTGATTTGACCAGGGAACAGATTCCTTGGAAGCCTCCAGATAAATGACGATGATGGCTCTGGGATTTTCAGGGCCTTTTGCCAAACTGGGATTGGTCCAGTGAAATCTGATTTGAATGTGACCCTTTAACTCAACAACAATATTCCCAATAGGTCTGCCTTAGGTCCTCAGGAGCAGCGGGAGTTGCTTGTCCTTGCATTAAATAGCTCTAGGCTGCTCCATTGAAGAGTGTTTCATACAGGCTTTTTGTAATTTTTCTATTTTTTCTCATGAGGACTCTATATGCCACCACCCACCATTGATGATTTTTTTTCACTATACCACAATATATCAATAACATTGTATCCGGGAGGAAGGCTTGGTGCCATGTTGCAACTATGTCTGTTGTAATTGTTCCGCCTAATCTGGAATTTCCTGAACAACCCAAAACAGCCAGAGGCAGAGCCTCTCAGAGAAGCATCTAAGTCACCTAGACCAGGGTGCTTGGGCAATGACATGGAAATGTCCTCTTTCCAAGCAGAGAAGACAGAGTTCCCTGTCAAAATGACAGAAAAGGGTGAGGATGTCCAGCTGTCCCAGGGCCCTGGTTAAGAAGGAGAGGATGCCTGGACACTTAGCTCTTGGTGCTTCTGCAATAATCCAAGCAGAAACTATTTCAGAAGGCACAGAACAAGGGTCCACAAACGATAAGAGTCCCATGGGTCAAATCCAGCTTACTGCCTATTTCTCTTAGTCTGCAAGATAAGTATGGCTTCTCCATTTTTAAAGGGTTGGGAAAAAAATCAAAAGAAGAATAATATTTTCTAACGTATGAAAATTATGTGAAATTCAAATATCAGTATTCATAAATGTCCTTAAAAATCAATGTCCAACATAAATGTTGGAAGGAGCAAGATGCAGTGTCTAATAGAAAAAGTACATCTTGGAGAAAAGTCTGAGAGGGTGAGAAAGTGGAGCCGTGTTTAAAATAATGAGCCCCTGCACAAGTTAATAAATAACATTGTCAAAATGATGCTCCCCTAGTCCCATTTGCACTAGAGCCAAGGCCAAAATGCATTCTTTGCTGGTAAGGAAATGTAGCCTCAATGATGCTAATATTCAAGCAATTTACCCAGTGATAAGACTAAAGTAATTTATTATAATTTTATGATGAGATCTCTTTTTCTTGGCTTGGGAAAGGTTTTTATTGCCTCTAGTCTTGCAATTTCACCGTTGCTAATATTGATTTTACTATAATCTCTTTCCTTTTTTTTTTTTTCACACTTCTTAAGTTATTTCTTGATTTGGACAAAATCCACATTTTAACACAGATGATATAAAAACCAACCTTTGAGAAAATGTATTATGATAATTATATTTTCCTACTGGTGGCCAACATTATGTGTGTGCCAATAGAGAAAAATGCATTTTGAAGTCACCAGACTTTCCTCTTCCTTTTGTCTTCTTTGGGCTTAAAGGAGAAGCCTAAGAGGACAAAAATGCCCTGTTTAGATGATAATGGCTGTGTCTGTTGGGAAGGGCTTTATAAGACTTCCTGGAAAGATGACCCACATTCCCTCAGTGGACCTAGGCGTGGCTAGAAAGACACTTTAGTGGTTCCCTATTGTCCTAAATTATTTTATAAAGACAAATGTGTTACATCTACATTTTTTATTTATTGTTTTTTTGTTTGTTTGTTTTTGTTTTTGTCTTTTTGAGATGGAGTTTTGCTCTTGTTGCCCAGGCTGGAGTGCAATGGCGCGATTTCAGCTCACTGCAACCTCTGCCTCCCGGGTTCAAGCAATTCTCCTGCCTCAGGCTCCCGAGTAGCTGGGATTACAGGCGCCTGCCACCATGCCCAGCTCATGCCTGTAATCCCAGCACTTTGGGAGGCTGAGGCAGGTGGATCATCTGAGGTCAGGAGTTCAAGACCAGCCTGACCAATGTGATGAAACCCCCTCTCTACTAAAAATACATCTACACTTTTATGCAATCCTAGGAGGTCAGTGAGGCTCTTCCCATCTTTCCACTGGAGGGAAATTGGGTTCATAGAGTAGAAATACTTTGCCCAAGCCCCAACAGCTGCTAAGAGGTGCCATGAAAACTCAACTTGAGGCCGTCTGATTCCAGAGCTCCACAACCTTTTCACTGCACTGGGATTGAGGGCCTCCCTTGAAAATACCTCCATATGACCAGAGACCACAGGATTGTAGAGGCTTGTAACACAAGGGCAACAGGCACTCAAAACAGAAAGCTCTATGTCTCTTTAAGAATGCAATGGTTCTGAGCCTTGTTGCTAGGCTAGCTGTGTTTCCAGGCAAGCTCATTAGAGCATATCTTGGTTCTGCACATCTCAGGGTGGGGTGCTCATTTCTTTTCTCTCCCAATGCACGAAGCATTGCCAAAGCCTGGTGTTAAATAAAAAGGACAATGTAGGGCTCCAAGATTAACTATTGCTGTATTTATTAAACACTTTGCACACATTCCGTGTTGTGCTAGGGAAAAATGCAAGAACACTTCCTACACGATGTCGGTGATCTAATACTCACTTTTACGGGTACAGGACTCTGTGGCTTACGAAGCATATTCATAAACATGACCCTATATAAGCCTCTCAAGAGGAAACATTATACCCATTTCACAGGTGGGGAAACTGAGGGACAGTTGACTGAGTCTGTGGGATTCAGATCTCTGGGAGATCAGAGCCATGGGGATAATTTGGGCCTCTTAGCTCTCAAAGGATCAGTGTTGGGGGCATGTTTATGAGATTGTACATGACCCACTGTGGGTGCCCAGTGAAATTTCAGAGTATCTCGGAGGCTCACTTTGGGATGTATCGTCCTAATTTTCTTTTAGAGGCTTCCATAAGCTGCTCACCAAATAGATTTTTATTGTGGTTTTGCTTCCTCTGACCTTCGTTTTTGTGTTAATGGCCTTTATTTCCCATTAGCTTCTCAAGAGCTGGTGTGTCACTGAGCACGCATATTTTACAAAACACAAAAACCTACAGTTTCCATGAAGATCCACAAAGAAAACAGAAAAGCAGAGATTTGCCTTTGTGCTGCTCTTACTGTATTAAAAAATAAATGTGGTAATTTTTGTATGTGCATTTGGGATTTTTACTTTCTGGATTAATTCAGGAGCAGTTACCATGAATAAAAATGTCTTTGCTGCTTTGGCAGAGTTTTGGAACTAGCTTACCTGGATCAAACTTGTCTCTTATAGGTTCTTCAAGAAGTGCCTCTCTGAGATGAGTTGGCAGCGATTCTGGTCTATTTCCTGTCAGCCTAGTGGAAGACAAGTAGGACATGCATCTTCCCTTCTTCTTCTCAGTATTGGGTAGCATGTTCACAAAAATAAATCTGATTCCTTCTGCTTTTTCTCAATGATGTTCTGCCAATTCAAGGTAGAGGTTGGGGTCCTTTTCAACCTGTCTCCCAGCTTCTATTGCAAATGCCATCCTTACACCTACACCCACTCACTCTCAGTTATTTGCAAAAGACTCAGAGCCCTCAAATCTGTGTCCATGAACATTTGCCTTCTGACTTGACCAGATTCAGGAAGTAACTTGTACAGTGCTTGCAATTTCAACATGGAAACTGAACATTTTTCCTTTCTAAGAAAGGCAGAGGGGCAACTTACATTGATTGAACACTTGCTATATTCCAGACACATGCATTTGTTCTTTTCTATGACCCAGTGCATTCTCTTAGCCTGTTTTTACAGGCTCAAGAGGGATGAAAAGTGTGACCTGCCCAAGGGCATCACGTAAGAGGTGAACTCAGATTTAAACCCAGCCTGTCTGACCACAGAGTGTATTCCATTACACCCCAATGCTTCACCAGGCTGCAGAGGCTCTGTCGGGTTCAGTGCAGCTCTTGAGTAAAATCCTTTGCTGTGTTCTAATCCTTTTGTTTTCTCCTAATTTGAAAAAGCATTGAGCATGCCCCGTGGAAATTTTCCAGCATGAGAAAAGACCGTGTGTTGGAATTCTGTTTCCGCTTGTGGAGCTACCACAAAGCACGCTTTATTTTCATCCAGAGCTGTCATGCCTGGGTACTTGGCCCAGCCCCCTCGCCAAGACTCCCTGAGAGCCATGTGTTGTTGCTAAGCTTTGGTCACCTGAATGCTGGAGAGCAGCCAGGGTAATGATCATCATCGTAACAGCTGACATTTACTAAGCATGTATCTGCCAGGCACTGATCAAAATGCTTTATGCGAATGAACTCATTTAAGCCTCAACGCCTCCCTGTGATTAAATTATTATTCCCATTTGGCAGATGAGGAACCTGAGGTACAGAGAGACTAAGTTCACATTTATCACTGGCTAGCTAGCATAGAGTCACCTTACACTTCGCTTATCTCTTCTAAATAATGAACTCGAGTAAAACAAGACTTTTATAATGCGTCTGTGCTGTCTAGTCCACTGCCTTTACACTCAGTTTTTCTAGTGCTTATCTTCATTGTGAAGTTTGTTTCGACAGCTTATGGCCCAATCCACTGTGGGTAAATCGACGTTGTGAGATGACGATGTTTGCTTCTAGGCAAAATTTACTGACAAGCAAAATGCAGACAGGGTACAGGGGGAGAAGGAGGGGTCTTATCAATCTCCCAGTGTGAACTTGCTGATCTTTGCCCTTTTGGGAGACATGGTAGAAAAATATAACAGCTATAATTTATAGCGGTGATAATTTGCACATGTGATGGTTAATTTTAGGTGTCAACATGACTGGATTAAGGGATGCCTGGATGGCTGATGAAGCACTGCCTTTGGGTGTGTCTGTGAGGGTGTTTTCAGAGGAGATTGGCATGTGAGTTGGTGGACTGGGTAGGGAGGATCTGCCTTCCATGTGGGCAGGCACCATCCCATCTACTGGGGGCCTGAATAGAACAAAAATGTAGAGGAAAGATGATTTTCTGGCTTTCTTCTGGAGCTGGTGCTTCTTCCATCTCTTGCACTTGGGTTTCAGAACTCTAGGTTATCTGGCCTTTGGACTACAGGACTCACACCATGGTCCCCCTGGGTTCTCAGGTTTGCAGCCTTGGACTAAGAAGAACACCATCAGCTTCTCTGGCTCTGAGGCTTTAGGACTTGAATTGAGCCATACTACCAGCATCCCACACTCCAGCTTGCAGATGGCCTGTCATGGGACTTCTCAGCCTCCATAATCACATGAGCCAAGGCCCCTAATAAATCCCCTCTCATCTCTCTCTCTATGTACATATCCTTGATTCTGTCTCTTTGGAGTCAGAACAGCACATGTGGCCTTTTAACTTTCAAAAGCTCTTTCTCATATATAGATTTAATTAGTACTGACCAACAAAAGACCAAGAGAAACTTAATTCTTGCTTGCAGACTTACTAATTAGAAATGACTTGTTTTGTGTAACATGATTTGAAATCTATATTAGATGCTTGAAAAACACAATATACCCCAGATATTTTTATTAACTGCCATGTTCCTGGTGTGTTGGTGTAATGAGAACCACACACTCAATTCCAATACCCTGTGATAAATCCCATGAGAAAGCTATGTATCAAGACCCGGTGGGAACACAAATGCGAAAAGGCCATTCTTGGAAGGCAGGGACATTTGAACCAGGCCATGAAGACTGAGTACAGCATATTCGACATGGGCTGGGGTATTTATGGCCACTCTTTTCCCAACCATTTCTTCTTTGTTAGTTATCCATTTATCTTGCCCAGAAGCTTCTATATTTACATATCATCCAGGTCCCCTTTCCTCTACCATGACCAGCACAACTTCATACAACAGAACCTCCACCCGCCAACAGATACTGCCAAGAACACATCTGTTGCACAACAGGTGAGAACTCTGGTTGACCTCAGGGTGCTACATTGCCCTACTCCTGACTAGCAGGTATTTTCCAGGGTTTCTAGGTCAACTCTTTCCCTGCAGCCATGAGATCCTTTCTGCAGCTTATTCTAACAGGGTGGAGCCCAGAACAAAGAGTGTTGTGTCCTCAAGCTATTAAAACTCATTCCTTACTCTACAGCAGTGGTCCCCGATCTTTTCAGCACCAGGGACTGGCTTCATGGAAGACAATTTTTCCATGGATGGCTGTGGGGGAATGGTTTTGGGATGATTCCAGCATATTACATTTATCATACACTTTATTTATATTATTGTTACATTGAAATATGTAATGAAATAATGATACAACTCATCATAATGGAGAATCAGTGGGAGCCCTGAGCTTGTTTTCCTGCAACTAGATGGTCCCATCTGGGGGTGATGGGAGATAGTGACAGATCATCAGGCGTTAGATTCTCATCAGGAGCGTGCAGCGTAGATTTCTTGCACGCACAAGTCACAGTAGGGTTTGCGCTCCTGTGATAACCTAATGCCACCACTGATCTGACAGGAGGTGGAGCTCAGGTGGTAATTTGAGCAATGGGGAGCGGCTCTAAATACAGATGAAGCTTTGCTTGCTCACACCTCCTGCTGTGTGGCCCAGTTCCTAACAGGCGACAGACCGGTATTGGTTCATGGCTCAGGGGTTGGGGACCCCTGCTTTATAGGACACTAACCAGCTTGGGCAGGAGTTTCTGCCTACATGCTGAAATGTCTTAGGCTAGATGATCACTCTCTTTCTTCCCCATTTCACTTCACCCCCATCCCTAGACCTGTAGGATAGAGCCTGTTTTCACCCTTGTACGGGATGAACAAAAAGTCTTATTTCTTCACAATATGATTGAGGAATCCAGCCCTGTAGCATATTCTTGCTGTAAAACTGTGTTAAAGTGACTAGCAAACTGTTTTGTATAATTACACAATGGTATCTGAATGCGCTGTGCTGGATATGCACGATAAGTGTCCAGTTTGTTTCTTAGGACGATCTGGGAAAGACAAGATAATTCACCTTGCTGTGTCTGTCCTTCCTAAGATTTTAGTTTTAACTAATTGAGTCAGCAGAACCATTTGAAATCTGAGTTCCAGGAAAGTTTTCCCTCTGTGAGCTTATATGATTTTGCAATATCTGCATAGAAAGTAGAACATTTAGTCCATCTTCTGGAATTCTCAAAACAGTAGGATATTTTAAGAACACTGATGGTAGCCAGCATTTGTCACTGTTCCTTTAGGTGAGTCTTTGGAACCCGAGGGTCAGGCATGTAGGTTTCTTTCCAAAGTATATAAATCATGAATCCTGTTGTGGCTGCATTTCTGAGGGAGGGAAGTTAACTTTATCACTCTTTCTAATTAAGCAAGGTGGTGATTTTGGCATTTTAACTCTTAGCTAAGCCAAGTTTCTCATCATTTTAACCTCAACACTACTGATGTTTTGGGCTGGACAGTTTTTTGTTGTCTGGGATGTGAGAGCTGTTCTGTGCATTGTAGGAATGCTTAGCAGCATCCCTGGCCTCTGTCCACTAGATGCCAGCACACCACTCCCCAATTATAACAACCCCAAATCTCTTCAGACATTGCCAAATGCCCTACGGTGGGAGAAAGTCCTCCCCAGTTGAGAACCATGGTCCAAGAGCCTTGCTATAAAGGCTACCTGGATCAGTAGCATCTGTATCACCTGGGAGTGGTCAGAAATGCAGAATCTGAGACCATAAGCAGAACTATAGGATCAGCATCTGCATTTTCATCCAATTCCCAGGTGATTTGTTTGCATGTGGAAGTTTGAGGAATTTGGTAGTTCAATGACTTAAAGCAGTAATACTCAAAGTTTTGTGTGCATCAAAATCCGCTTGACAGCTAATGAAGAACACAGATGCCAGGGTTGTGGAAGGAGGAGAGGGTCTGGGTCTCTCTATTTTTTCCAAGTTCCCCAGGTAATTGTGATATTGACCAAAGCTTGAGAATCACTACCTTAAAACCACAAGATCAGAACATAGACTGCCTTTGTCCTGAGGTCAATGCCCAAACATTATTTTATAATTTTAGAATAAAAATTTTAGATGCAATTATCTTGTGGAAAGACCCAAGCAAAGTGTCCTGGTCATCAGCATCTTATCACTTCTCTAGTGTTGTAGGAGATAGACTCTTTATGTTCCCCGGGGAAGCCAATTTGTTCCAACAGCTGCATTACAAATAGAAATTCAAAAAGAAGTATTTGCAATTACGAGATGCAAACTGGAAATGATTTTCTCTGGGATCAATATTCTCCAAGAGGAAATGAGATGTGAATAAACATGCTTTTTTTTTTTTTTTTTTTTTTTGTAACGACTTCTCAGGTGCAATGCATCAGTCTGTTCCATCAGTCTATTGGATAAGCATTGATGTCAGCCAGATTACCCACGCCGTCCCTGGTAAATAAAGAATGACAATTGATTTCATATCTTGTTGAGTGGTGATCAGGGCAGGTGAGGACTGAATAGTGACTAGGATCTTTGGATCCTATAGTGACTTGGATCCAATAGTGACTTGGATCTGGGGTGTGTGTGTGTATGTTGTGTGCATGCATGCTCTTTCTAGCTTGTTCTTTATACATGACAAAAATTGACTTTTCTTCTTCTCTAGTTCATTAAGTTCGGTCATGGTGTTTATATCTAATCTGAGTGGTTTAAAATCTTTTTCGATAACTTCACCTTTGTAAATCCACTGTAAGCTTTGTATAAATGTTAGCCTGAAGGCTTCAATTATAAGAGAATTGCAAGTACACAATAAATGACAACCATCTTGATTATTAAGAAGCCTTTGACCTATACAGAGTATAGGTATTGAAAAGACCACAGTGCATTACAGCTTTCACTTATTTAAAGACAAAAAAAAAAAGAAAAAAAAAAAATAACAAACAAAACTGTGGATTTTATATGTCATATGATACAGTGTTTCTATAATATTGTTTTTGTATTATTATATATGATATTGTGTTTGTATTTGAAGACCAAAGACCTTGAGTAGTGGTCTCAAGTGGTCTCATTGATAATGTGAACACAGAGCTGTTCTCTTTACATCTCTCCATGATTGTACCATTTCCCATCATGACCTTTCTTCTTCCAAATGGCTTAAACAGTTAATGACAGTGTACAGTAATAGAGTTTTCCAGATTTTCTTGAAAAAGAGCTAGGTGGGGTAGTTCAGTGCAAAGACACTGATTAGGGAAGTGATTGGCCTGGGTTTAAACCCCATTTCTACCATGAAGTGTCTCCATGACTTTTGAGCAGGTTTCTTAACCTCTCTGGACTTCTGATTGTTCCCTTTTAAATGGAATACTATTTCCTAACTGGTATGATTCTTAAGGGGATAAGCAACAGCCAAAATGTCAACCATACTCTTTGGCTGGGTATGGTCGTTCATGCCTGTAATCCCAACACTTTGGGAGGCTGAGGTGGGAGGACTGCTTGAGCCCAGGAGTTGGAGAGCAGCCTAGGAACGTAGGAAGATCCCATCTCTACAAAACAAAAACAAATACAAACAAACAAAAAAACCCAGCCAGGCATGTTGGCATGTGCCTGTAGACTCAGCTACTTGGGAGGCTGGGCAGGAGGACTGATAGAGCCTGGGAGGTTCAGACTGCAATTAGCCAAGATTGCTCCACTGCACTCCAGCGTGGGTGACAGAGCGAGACCTTGTCTCCAAAATAAAAAACAAAAACAAAACAAAAAACAATACTTATTGAGTACCCATCAGGTGATATATTCTACTAGGTGCCTTATGCATATTAATCACCAAATCTCTATGAGGAGGTTTTATTAACATCATCATTCCATCTTGCAGATGAGGAAATGCAAGGTGGTGACACAGTTACAAAGTGGTCCAGGCAGGATTCAAAGCTGAGTGGTCTGGTCCTGAGTTTGTGATCTAAACCCATAGACTGTGCTTCTTCCTTGGGTGGACACTGACTGTAAAGTTACCTGCATGTGGATTTCATAGGAGAGGAAGAAGGAAGAAATGTCAGTAAAAGGAAATCAAGGAATGGTAAACAAACAAAAACAAACAGAAAAAATGGGGCCATCTTAATAAGCAATAGGGGGTAGAATTGAGTGACAGGAACCAAACCCTCAGATCCCAGGAGGGGAAGTGGGTGAGTGAGGATGAGTTCAAGCTGTGCTGATCTGCACACACAGCGGACTCTCAAGACCTCTCCTGTCCTGAGATTTTCCTCTGAAGAACTCTGACCAAAGTCTGAGAAATCAAGGCAGAAACCAATGGGCAATGTGTAGAGGTTCACCAGACCCAGCTTCTTAGACCACAGACGGCTTTGGGTTGGCATCTAATGGAAAGTACAGGGATCCCAAACTTCTTACACGGTAAAACCTTGTCCCACCCAAAGAGCCGGAGCACCCCACGGAGAAGGAAATTCTGCTTAGGATTATCTTGTTAGGGATCGTGTGACAAGGAGAAAGCATGTGGTGGCTGAAGCAGGAAATGTAAATGGTGCTGACAAGAGAAAACCTTCAGGCTGGTGACACAGAAAAAGTTCGATGCAGAGAGATATTCAATACAGCCTTGTTTATCAACAGCCACAAACTGGAGGCAACCCAAATGCCTGACAACATGGAAATAAATTATGATTAATCATCTTCATGAAAGTTTATGCAGCCATTTAAAGTGATGGACATGAAAACAATGTGGTGTCCTGGGAGATGTTGCTAATATAAAACTCTTTCAAAATATCAAAATTATTTGAAAGATCACATATACTGATACACAAGAACTAAAAGAAAACAGAAAAATAAAACAGTCAGTTCCTTAGTGGCAGTCAGGCTACTGTTTCTTTTAAAAATAATTTGCTGGTATCATGTTCATTTAATTAATTTAGAAAAATCAAGGGATGCATTCTGTCCCTCTCCTTGTGAAAACAGCCAACAGGAAAGAAGCAGGAACAGGGAGATAGTACCTCTGACTTGTTGCCTGGGTGCACAGCACTTGAAGGTAATTCCTGGAGGGCTATTCTGGAGCAGGTGTGGCGCTCAAAGCGGATTCAGATCCAAGCTGGTAGGGTTTGGCAGTCAAGGTATGGGATAAACCCAGGGGAGGGAGTGGCACATTTGTATAAACAAGCCGGGCTATTCAAAGTTGAGGATCTCAACCTTGGCTGCATATTAGAATAAACTAGAGAATGCTTGAAAGGCACTGATGCTTAGGCTTTGTCCCCAATCAATTAAACCAATCGCTGGCATGGCATTTCTAATAACATCCCCAGCTGACTTTAATATACACCAAGGATGGAAGGCCAAGAATCCAAAGAGGCAAGAACAGCCTTAGAAAGTATCCCAAATGGGATTGGTGATTTGATACTTAAGGAAAATTAGGTCAGATCAAAGCACATCTTTTTTGTCTTAGGGTTAAAAGCATTTGAAACAATTTCCCTGTCCTTCCACTAAATTTTGTCTTGGTTCCTCCCAGAGTTCCAAACAGAACAGGTCACTGGTTAGTTGGCCCATAGTGGAAGACATTTTTTGCATCTGAATTTGGAGGCTGGGGTGGCCAAGAATATGAATATCATGCACTTCACTGAACAGTCACCGCTAGATTCTTACTGTTCCTCTGAAGACCATCCCTTCTCATTGGTCAAGTGCCAAAATGAGCTACAATCTATGAGGCAGCTCTACTCAGTTCTGACTAAATAAGATTTGGAAATTCCTTGTATTTGTGTCTCTGCCTCTTCGTTATGAGTCTAGATTCTAGCTCCTCAAAATACGGTAGTTAGACTAGCATCATCAACATCACCTGGGAGTAGAAATGGACCATGTCTTAGCCCCAAGACAAAGAAGACATGCTTTGCTCTGACCTAGTTTTCCTTTAGTATACCACTGCTAATCTGCTAAATCCAAATCTGTATTCTAACAGGATCTCAGCGTTTTCACATGCACACTAAAGTTGGAGAAACACTGATGTAGACCAACACTATCCCATAAACCTTCTGCCATGATGGAAATATGTTATATTTGCACACTTCAGTGCAGTAGCCACTGGCCACATCTGACCATTGAGCACTTCAAATGTGGCTCATGTGACTGAGGAACTGAATTTTAAACTTTATTTAATTTTAATTATATTAAATTCAAATAGCCACTGTGGGTAATGGCTACCATACTGGCTCCAGACCTTTCTAAAATTTGGCTCCATTCTTACCTGTCCAATGTACCACCTGCATTATGGTTGCTTGTCTTTCAAAATTAAAAAGTAAAAATACTGTCCTCTGTTTAGAGACTATAGACTCTTCAAGTGGATGCAAAGAGTATGGAGCTGTACTATGAGAGGAGTGGTCTTTGTTCTCACTCTCCCCCACTTCCTTTTCACCCCAAATGAGTTCACCTTAAGCTTATGCCAGCAAGACAGTCCATAATTATGACTGTAAAGCTCTATTTGAGGAAGTGAAGCAAAAATGTTTATATGAAGGAAAAGGGCATTTTAAAGAGCTTTAGAGATGAAGAATGATAATGTATTAAATCTTCTCTGTGTTCCATGCTAAATCCCTTATATATATTATTTCATTTAATCCTCCCAACAAGAGCTCAGGGATTTTTGTCTTTTTGTTTCACTGATAACTCCTGAGGGCTGGCAACAGTGAGTGGCACATTGTAGGTGCTCAAGGACTACCATTGAATCTCATCCCCATTTTATAGATGATAAAGTTGAGGCAAACGGTGGTTAAGTAATTTGCTTGAGATTATAGAGTGGTAGAGCCAGGCTTGAAGACCCTGTGGTGGGGGTTCCAGATTCCATCTTAGCCCCATGCATGAACAACCAACTTATTTCACTACATTAATGAACAACGGCCCAGCTGCTTGTTTCTCTGAATTCGTCTATGCTACCTGAGGCAGGGCAAAGTCTAGATATAAAGAAGCTTGATTTAAAAATAATTTGTCGCGTGCCAGCAATTTGCCCTGCTCCAGGAAAGCAATGGTGTAGAGCAGCAACTTTTCTTAGCCTTTAATGTGCTTAGGAATCTCCTGGGGATTTTGTTAAAATACAGATTCTGATTCAATAGATCTGGACTGAGTTCTGAGACTCTGCATTTCTAACAAGCTTGCTGGTCCAAGAATTTCAGCTGGAGAGTGGATAGCACAGCCCTACTCTCAGGAAGCTCACAGTCCAGAAGGGAAGCAGATGAAGGAATTCACGGTGAAATTGCAGAGTGGTAATTGCTTGGATAGGATACAGTGGGTTCTGTGGGGATCACAGAGGAACAGCCAGATGGGGGAAGTGACATCCAAACCGAAACTTGAAACAGGTTTGGAGGAGAGACAGGTGAAGAGAGTAAGGGAAGTCTGGTCCAGGAAGAAGCAACAGCCTGGACAAAGAATGGGACGGTAAAACTAGGATGGGGCATCTGGGGACATGAAAACCGTCTTGACATCCTATCAAGAACCTGCTTCTCCTAAGGTAAACACTTTTTCCAAAGGACAGCATGTCGTATTTCAAACTTTGCCTTTTCTTGGCTGCAGGCTGGAGCCCAGTTCACCTGCAGACAAACAGCCTCCTCTGAATCCCATGCTCAAAGCACCGCTTGGTTCTCGTTTATATTTCTGATTTTCCTTTTGATGTCTGGAATCCTTTGCCCACTGCTCCTCAGCCCCATGCGATGCGCTGGCTTCCCCTGGAAGCCTAATGAGGCAGTTGCCATGGTAACCGGGTGACATCCCTGTAGCTGATGCTAATGCCGTAGCTCCCTAAACCCCATGCCTCTTTCTTTCTGTTTGGTAAATTAATAACATTTAAATTAAACATTAATTTATTTCATGTCAATTAATTTGTATGTTAAGTTGCATGCTGGCTTCTGCCGCCCCCCACCCCCCAACACCCATTAATTAACTCCAGCCAAATTGGGAGCACATCAGAGAAGGTTGCAATAGCTTCTAGCAAACTATAATTACAATACTGTGTTCCTACATGGAAAGTAATCAATGTCAAAATAATTGCTTTTCACAGGTCTACAGTCAGCTGTCTTATCATATAGTTAACTTACAGTTATAACCATTTACATATTAAAAAATAAAAAATCTAGCTAAAATATTGGAGGGACAAGCAAAGGCTGCCAATACAATGACTTGTGTTTAATGTTTCCCTTTTCTCAATCGATATTTTTGTTATTGTTTTCTTTGACACGCAACATCTCTCTCTGGTGATGATACCACCTACAACTTTGCCAGGCTGGTTTCAGGAATTGCAGTTTCCAAGAGGGTTAGTCATACAGAAGAGTAATTGGGCATGCCAGTGGGTTTATCTGGCTCCAAATGAGCCAACTTTTGCCTTTATTCTGTCTTTGTAGAGACGGTGGGAAAACTGGTTCCTCCAAAAGACATTATATTCCCAGAATCTGCTCCTCACTGGTGAGGCATGCCTGCTGCCAAGCTTAGTGTGAGCCTTGCTAATCTTATTGGAGTAGCTTCTGTCCCCCCAAACTCTGCGCAGTTTTTTAGCACTTGGTAGCCTCTTTCTTCAAGCTTTGGGTGCAACTCTTTATTTGTGGTAAAAGCTGGTGTCTGGGAAACTGTACATAGGTGAGTGTTGCTGGCTTCTTTCTTCATTCTGGCAGGAAGTAGAGTTGATGAAGGTTGATGGGTATGCACAGACTTCTACAAATGATCCAGCGTCATGCTTTTCAAATTGGGTGTGCCAGACACCTGCTCACATTGTAGCCTGAGATGTGATGCATTGTATCCTGGTAGATCCTGGAGCTCGAATTTGTCTACTATCTAATCACCTCCTCATGCATAACCAGCCAGCCAGCCGGATGTTAACAAAGTGCATTTCTATCACATACTCACCTCTGCGTTAGGCTCTGGGAATTGAGAGGGGAGCTAGGGAAGTCTGTCCACAGCCCAGCTGGGTTAGAGCTGAGACACGACCAGCTCCTATCTTTATCTTTTAAAAAAAATTCAAGATCAATACAGGTTTATCATTTCTGCTCTTCATTTATGAAGACCTCTTTTTTTTTTTACATTCCTTAAGGACATTTATCTCTCAATGTCAGATATGTCCATTGTAAGAGCTAGCTCCTGTCCATAGTTTCAAAAGGTTTGCCTTTACATGTGAAAGAAAGAGAAAAAATTGGCAATGTACACAGATACACACACACACACACACACACCAATCTATCCATTTCCCTCGAGTTACAACCTCTTCTCTGCCAGCTTGGACAGATGGATGTTTATTACTAGGGTAAAGAATTGCAAGAATGGAGGCTTCCACAAGTTACTAACGACTTAAGGACAGGGTGCTAAAATCAAATGACTTTGCAGGTTTTACAAGTATAAGGGGGAACTGCCTGTTTTATGTGCACAGGAAAATGGAATTTACACTCTCCCTTAAACCAGCAACTATGTCTCTTGACCCAGCAACTGCTGCACCGTAGGCATTTAATGAATATTTATTTTAAGGTCATAAATTTCTTTATGTCTTTATAAAAGCCTATAATCTGTTTTGTGCCCACAATTTCTCCTGACTTGAAAATAGATGTAATATCTTCCTTCCTCAGAAGTTGGTTGAAGGGTCAATATAGGACTTCCATGCACCACCAACCTGTAGTACTAATATTTGGAGATTTGACTGTTATTTACTTATAAGCTAGTTGCAATTAACAGGCATTTATTTCATATGGTGACTTTTGGAGGCACATGAAAAGGTATGTCCAAATACCACGTGAATATCAACAAGTCAGACTTCAGTAGGGACCCATATTAATATAATTATATACAAAAAATGATTAGTAGTACAGGCAGGATTCCCAGAACAAATAATTTTTGTTTCCTTCCCATGTCATGAGGATTCATGAGCTAATTCCTACAAATTGGCTAGCTACCCAGATGAAGGATGCTTGCTGAAGATGTTGCAGGCAACCAGCACTGATTTAATTCATCGCTCCATGTAGACAGAGAATGGTTCTCCTTGTTATAGAAATGCTTGGGGAAGTTGTTGCTTTGGCCTTGTTGAATTTTCAAGGAAAATGAAAAGATATGTTTTAGGACATTCACCATTTCCTCCTATGAATGAGAGGCAGAAGCTTCCTGCTTTTATTCAGTTCTGTTGCTGGCTAGATTCTTGCCACAGGATTTGAAAATAATGGAGTTGGGTTGTCATGGCAACACATCCCACATTGTAATTTTGATATTTTGGCCAATTCCTTGACGCTACTTTTATCTCATGAATTGCTTAAAGTTTCTTGAGACTCTGCTTCAAGGGCAGGAGGATTGACAGCGTTCGATGTCAAATGAAGATGCAGGTATTCAGTTTGCTTTCCTTCCTGGACATTGTATGAAGTGGATTTCTGGAGTTTGTGTGCTTGAGAGAAAAACCTAAAGAAACTTGCTTTTCTTGTTTAACAAAACCATCTTCATACCCTTAACATCTGCCTGAATTGCTGGGACAAACTGTTTTTTGCCCAAACAAAATAATTCCCCAAACTGGCAACTTGAATGTTACATCTGGATGGCTGGCTGGCTGTTAAAAGATCATCCATACCCTCTCTTCTCTTCCTTCCCCAAACTTGGTACTTCTGCTGGGGTATCCTCAACAACCTCAGAAAACAACTTCCCATCCTCTGGCTACCCGATTCTTCTTGGACTCCTCCCTACTGATCTGTTTAATGGGTCAGAGAGCCCAATTATTTCTTATAACAATAAGCAACACTTGCTGTTTGCTCTGTGTTAGACACTGTTCCAAGTGCATTACATGCATTAACAAACTTAACTTTGACATCGACCAACACTGTGAGGTTGGTAGCATTCGTTATTGTCTTCAATATACAGACAGGGAAACTGAGGCATCAGAAGGTAGAATTACTTGCTCCAGGTCACATGAACAGGGATGGCAGAGTTAGAGTTCCAATCCAGATTGGCTGGCCCCAGAGCCTGTGCCCTTAACCACTGTACCCTGCAGCCTATCTCAGAACCTTCTCCTTACCTGTAGAATCCACCAACCTCTGTCTGTCCCAAAACCTCCGCTTTGACTTAGACCTCCATGGCCTCTTGCTGAAATGACTACACAGGTTCCTGACTTTCCTCTCTCTCATTCTGATGTTTCCCATCCATTCTGCATGCAGCTACCAGAGTGATTGTTCTGAATTTCCAACATAGTTACACCCCTCCCATCCTGGCTCAGCTCTTCCAATGGACTCTCGATGCCTTCAAGGGTGTACCCTACCTCCTTAATGTGTGTGTAACTCCTGTGTGTTCTGACCCATGCTTAAAATGATAATGAAAATCACCATGATCTTGCTAATGATGAGAGCTGGCATTACTAAGCATACACTAAGTGCCAGAGGTACTTCAGGAATCATCTCATTGCATTCTCTCAACATCCCTGATTGAGGCTGGAGAGGCTTCAGATGATGGCAGTGTGAGTCCAGGCCCTGGACTCTTCACCAGCAACCCTGATTCCTGTGCCCTCTGCACCCTGGTCTTGCTGAGCAACTTGCAGGGTCAAGCATTTTCTCACCTCTGGGCCTCTGCCCTGCTCCTCTGTCTGCCTAACCCTGTACTTGGCACAAAAAGACATTTGTCGAAGGAATGGAAGAACTTCACAGAAGATGCCACATTGTTTGGAATCCTTTTCTGCTACTAATGCAGAAGAATCAAACCCAGTTAAACAAGGCAAAGTCAAAGGAGAAGCCAGTGATGAGGAAGATTGACAGCCAGCATGATCTGGGAGGAGGAGAGAAACCAGGGTGGGCAAGGATAGCACTCAGGATCCTCAAGTGAGCAATTTGATTTTGTCTCCAGTTGGAAAGGTGACACTAGAAATAGACAGCAAAGTGACTGGCAAGGTCAGCGTCAAACCAGGAGGCTCTGAATGCCACAGTCATGGGATGGGGGCTGCTGAGATTCCTAGAGACAATAAGGCAGCATCACTGATACTGAGAACTTGCTTCCTTCCCACTTATTGAATCTCAGGCATTGCCGTCTCCTGGCTGTGCAAATGCCAAGCTATACACTAGGGATAGGGCTGCAAGCACAGGCTTTTGCAAAACCTTTCTTAAGAACTTGCGACTTTATTTTGTAAGCTATGTTCAGCCACTGGAAGGTTATTTAAAGTGAGGAAGGCATGCTCACTCCTTCTTATCTTGCCGCTTCTTAGGAATGGGACAGAAATGAAACCTTCAGAGCCACACAAGGCTCCCCAATCTATGGTGAAATTTAAGTTTGTGCCCAATTACTGTGGCCACTGCAAAACTTCTAGAAGTCCATGTCAAGCAAAGCAAGTGAAATGAGAATCAAACCTTTTCCTAGCAAAACGGGTCCTCTCCACTTCTTCCTTCATCAAACACATGCAAGGGAGACTCAGAATTTGTAAAGGGAAGGAAACCTGGGAAGCAGCATTTAATTCTTTATTAATCCAGTACACACTTCCCTGGAGCTGAGAGCAGCAGATTGGCACATCTTCCAGGCGAGACAGGACAGTCAAAGGGAATGTATGTGGAAACGTCTAGCCTGGAACAATGTTGGGCGCAGCAAGGCCGTTGTGCCTTTGATTGCTGAACTGAGTGATTACCTATACTAAGAATGTCATCTAAATGTAAATCTCTGCTATGGGTAATAGATAAATGTTCCTTTTTACCTCGATTTTTCAAACAGCCTGTATCAGGCGGCTATACATAATGGCAAAACTAGACCTGGATCCACACCACAAAAGAAAAAGAAATGTTCATTATCACAGCCAATTTAGAGGTAGGAGGATACGAGCTGGTGTTTCCTTTTAGCTATTTTTTTTTCTGTGCCTTTGCAAAGACTTTGCAAGGGTCTCCAGGAGACACCCTCCAGTGAGGCTGTTTACAAGAGTCCTGTTTAGCCAGGACAGAATTGGTTAATTTTAATATTGCATCATTTAGGGAAGTGATTTCTTTTTCATGGGGCCAAATTGGATTAATTATATGCACACAGTATATATTTAACAAATGGCATAATTTAAAGGTGTTGAGCTGGGTCATGCACAATTTGGTTCTTTGTTTTTCAAGTGAACAAGGTGTTTGCCATTTGCACTCTGAATTAAATGTGCTAGGTTTGAAAATTCTAGTGGCCATTAATGTTCCTTGGTGGGCTTCAGTGCATTTATTATCTCCCCCTCTAGATTATACACATAGTGCTACAGATGACCACAGGCAGAGTTAAAACACAACCAGAAGAGAGAGTTCATGGTTCATTGGGTGCACTTAGTGCCTGATCAGAATGCAAAGCACCATCAATCCAATCCAATGATTCCTTGATTATCAGTGGGCTCTGTGTAATCAAGGGATGAGGCCTGGCTCGGCTGCACTTTCTTCACGCGGTAAAGACTGATGGGAAGTATTGAGCCCTGAAGGCAGAGGTGGCTTCCGAGGAACTGTGGAGAACTCTTAGTGGGCAGCTTGCAGTGATAGGAGAAGATTCTGCACTCCCAGCCTGGCAGAGGCAGCATGATAAAACTCTCATTTGATGTGATTCCAGGTGAGAGGTGACAAAAAGGCAGCATTCCTGAGTTTGGCATTCCCTTTTCCCAACACAAAACAGCAAAAGAAGATGTCTTCTTTTGTTCATTCTACAGTGAGATCGGGAGGCGTAGCCACATTGTCCTGTCTGGTCTCACTAGAACTTAACGTGGTAGGAAGGGCAGATAGACAGATTAATCCACTACAATGCGACAGGGAGATCTGTGGTTGCTACAGTGGAATTGCATTGTGATTGACAAAAAATTGCAGTGGATACCAGTTGAGGATGTACGATTTCCCTAGTGGTGAAGGCTCCGGTTTCATAAAGCAGGAAATAACAGTGTTCCTAGATGGAGGGAAGGCTTCCCAGGGTCCCCAGATAACCCCTGGGGACATATAACTAAAGATGAGTCACCTGCCTAAAGCAAGCATTTGCCCAGGTGTGAGAAGTTTCTTTTACCTTTTTTTTGCTTTTTTCTTTTGAGACAGGTTCTCATTCCATTGCCCAGGCTGGAGTGCAGTGGCGTGATCTCAGCTCACTGCAACCTCTGCTTCCTGGGCTCAAGCAATCCTCCCAGATCCTCCCACCTCAGCCCCTCAAGTAGCTGGGACTACAGGCATGAGTCACCAAGCCTGGATAATTTTTGTATTTTTTTTTTTTTTTTTTGTAGAGATGGGGTTTCACCATGTTGCTCAGGCTGGTCTCGAACTCCTGACCTCAGGTGATGTGCCCGTCTCGGCCTCGCAAAGTGCTGGGATTACAGGTGTGAGCTACCATACCTTGCCTGTTTTGCCATTCCTGTAGGGGTTTTTGGATTCTGTTAGCTCCCTACTCCCCCAACTAGAGTTTCTGGCTATATGTCTGCCCACTCTTCAATTGCAAATGTCTTCTAAGAAAAAAAGAAGTCTTCAATATATTTATTGTGAGGTGGAGAAAAGCACTTTCTAGGATTATCCCTTGGCAGGCTCAGGCTTCAGGCTGAGGTAAATACAAATGTCCTAGGAAATGAGGGAGTCTGAAAAGGCTTTATAGAGGAGGTATCATTTGAGCTGGGTTTTGAAGCATGAAGAGAAGTTTTCTAGGCAAACCGTGGAAGGCAGGAGCATCCCTGGCAGGGGGAACAGCACATGCAAAAGAGAGGAGGCACAAAAGTGCACCTTTTGAACAGTCTGGAGTTTCTTGTGGTGGCTGAAGAAGCTGAGCTAAGCAAGGAGGTTTCTCTTCCAACATGGCCCAAGACATGTGGGGATTTCAGCAGTTTTGGGTGGGAGGAAGGAGGCTGGGATGGGTAAGACCTTTATTGGGAGATGCTAACTCAGTTCTGGAGGCCAAATCGTGTGGCTGTTCAGGCTTCGTTTAATTCAGGCAGTGCCTCAGTGGGTGGAATGTCTTCATGTTCTGCACAGGCCGGGTGAAGGTGTTATTCCATGGTTGGGCAAGAAGACCCTTTCCACAAATTAACCTAAAATCTGCATGTTGAACTCTTTCTGATAAAATTATAAATGTTGCAGAAAATTTAGAAAATGCGGTAAAATAGGCACATTGGCTTGTGCATGTCGCCCCAGCTACTCAGGGGGCTGAGGCAGGAGGATCACTTGAGCCCAGGAGTACGAGGCTGCAGTGAGCTGTGATTGCACCACTGCACTCCAGCCTGGATGACAGAGTAAGACTGTGTCAAATAGAATGGGAAATAGAATAGAATAGGAGTAAAACAGATGTTTAAATCACCTAAAACCCGATCATCCAGGGAGAATTACTGGTAATATTTGGAGTCTATTTATTTTGTTATTATTATTATTATTATCATTATTATTTTGAGACAGTCTCGCTCTGTCACCCAGGCTGGAGTGCAGTGGTGCAATCTTGGCTTACTGCAACCTCTGCCTCCCAGGTTCAAGAGATTCTCCTGCCTCAGCCTCCTGAGTAGCTGGGATTACAGGCATGCACCACCATGCCCAGCTAATTTTTGTATTTTTAGTAGAGACAGGGTTTCACTATATTGGTCAGGCTGGTCTCAAACTCCTGACCTTGTGATCCACCCGCCTCAGCCTCCCCAAGTGCTGGGATTACAGGCATGAACCACTGCGCCTGGCTGGAGTCTATTTATATACACACATTTTCTGAACAAAAATAGGATCACATAGGATGGGATTATTTTATAGCCCACTTTTTCCCACTGAATACATCATAGACCTCTCTCCATGCCACTAAATACAGTTCTACAATACTAGTTTTAATGGCTACATGGCAGTTCCTTGTTAAGATGCATGATCATTTATTTATCCAGCTGCCTATTGGTAGACATTCCATTTGCATGATAGGCTGCCCTCTCCGTTTGCCCTTACTCAAAGTGTTTGCCTCTTACCTCTCTAAATTCACCTAAAGCTATCCCCTGCAAGTATAGAAACAACATTTCTGATGCTTTCGTATAAAGTGGAGAAATCTCTGCACTGGCTCTTGTCTGAAGCGATTCTTCCTTTCTGTTGATTCTGTCTTACCTCCCTTGTTGGTCAGTGGAGGAATAGGGACCAAATTTAGAACCCCGAGTCCTGAGATGCACAGCCCAGCTCCTCAGGCAGCAGCTATAGCGTGGCTTGCAGGGAGAAAGAACCTTTGATTTAGAAGTGTCTGTTCCCCTCCTCCAGCTGTTTTCAAGAACTCCAGCACAGAAGCAGCTGTCAGAATGTCACAGTAAATTTGGCTTGGTGGCAGCCTGGTCACAAATAAGCCGCCTACATCATGAAGAAATGGGGTTCAATTAAGCCTCTTAAGTCTCCCAGCCGTGCTGCCTGAGTTGGTTTCTTCATTCGTGTCCACACCCTGCAGGCTTTGGCTGAGTTAAATAGTGTTTCAGCACCAGTGGGTTTGTTTAGGCTGCTCTCTAATGGGCCCATGCTTTGCTGAAAGCCCAGGATGCATTGCTTGCCTGGACTGGTGCATATGTAGAATCCTGAAAGCTTTGGGTTTTAGCGGGTGACAGGCTGGCTACCTGAAAAGCTTAAGGAAGGGATTAAATTCACTCAACCACCCACCTGTCCATCCATCCATCTGTCCACCCATCTATTCATCCATTCATCCATCCATCCACTTATTTATTTGTTCAGTAAGGTTTGTTGGGCACCTCCTATATGCCAGGCCCTGTTTTAGGCACTTAGGACCCTCAGTGAACAAAAGTGACAAGCGATACTCTATGAGCACAAGTAAGTTACATAGTATTTCGAAGGTACTAAAGGATATGAGTAAAGCTGAGCAGGAGAGGGACCTGGGGGTCTGGGTGGGGAAGGTGCAGTTGTGATTTTAAGTATGGTGGTGAGAGAAGTTAACCCTTGAGGGATGATTTGGAGAGTGAAGAAGTTAGCCATATGGTTCTCTGGAGAGAGAAAGTTGCAGACAAAGGGAGCCCCCAGGTCAAAGGCGTTATGCAGGAACATCCTGCACATTTAAAGGACAGCACCTGGGACAGGTGACCTCGGAAGAATAAGCTTGGGGGAGAGCAAAAGGAAATGAGGTCTGAGGGCAGGGCTCCAGGTTACCCTCCTTTTCAATACACCTTTCACTATAGGACTGCAATTGGGTCATGAAAGTGGGATGCTGCGAGCTGAGCGACAACCCTAGACACCAGTGCCTTCCTCCCTGGGCTCCACTGAAGAGAGTCCTCAGGAGGGGTGCAGGATCTCTGCCCTTCAAAGGATGCAGGAAACCATGCCCTAGGTCATACCTGTGATGAAGCTGCAGGGGTTTCAGGAATCCACCGAAGCAGTGCAAAGCGAAGCATGGAGTTGAAAATGAGATAGATTTGGGTGTGAATCCGTCTTTCCAAATCCCTTTACAAATAACTCACTCTCTAAGCCTTAGTTTCACCTCTGTAAAAGTAGGGATTAAAGGCCAGGCACGGTGGCTCACGCCTGTAATCCCAGCACTTTGGGAGGCTGAGGCAGGTGGATCATGAGGTCAGGAGATTGAGACCATCCTGGCCAACAAGGTGAAACCCTGTCGCTACTGAAAATACACACACAAAAAATTAGCTGGGCATGGTGGTGTGTGCCTGTAATCCCAGCTACTCAGGAGGCTAAGGCAAGAGAATCACTTGAACCAGGGAGTAGGAGGTTGCAGTGAGCCAAGATCGTGCCACTGTACTCCAGCCTGGCGTCAGAGCGAGACTTTGTCTCAAAAAAAAAAAAAAAAAAATAGGGATTAAAATAATAGCTATTTGAGAACAACGTATCTATTTGAGGGAAATTAGGTTGCCTGCTTCCAGGCAAGATGGTAAATTGCAGAGCCAAGCCTTCAACTCTCTACATCTGCCTCCACCGTCTCCCTATGAGCTGCCCTCTTATCAAGGCATACAGCAAGGACCAAGTCAACCAATAAAGTGTTTGAAAGAGGCTGGCAAATTGTCAAGTGCTGTATCGATGCACTTTGTCATTGTTATTAAAGATGGGACTTGGGGTTAAGTTCTGAGATGACCCTAGCATCTAGCAATGCAAGATTGTCCACATGAGTCGGCAGTGGGCTTTGAGTGACAGCTGAAAATTCTGCTGCCGAAGGTCACAGTAGAGCTTGGCAGGGCTGAGCATGGTTAATAGATTTGATCATCATGTTTTATATTTAAAATTTTTATTTACACAGTATAGTTTAGCAATCGCTGCTGCCTGTGCATTTTACTAATTGATTTATGTTAACTTCCATGAATGCTGTTGATCAATAAAAACAGCCTTGTACTGTTGCATCCTTGGAGATTTAGAGAAAACCCTGACATTCATGCACTCAGTATGCTGGACGACCTCTCCAGTCCTCTTCCACAGGGGAAGGGAGCACAGATAACTGGATTATCTAGATTTTTCTACATTGCCACGTGTGCCTGTTTCCAATCAATTCCGATAGACAAGCTTGTACAGCAAATCTATTTTAACATCAAATTGCTAGCAACGATACTGACATGCATATCACCCTTAGGCTGGGGATTTTTATGAAAACGTTAGATAAATCTTACTTGGGTAATAAATTCATGTGGCTGAACTTGGTGGAAAAGGATATGTGTGTGCACGTGTGTGTGTGTGTGTGTGAGACAGAGAGGTTTTTTTTCTGCTTGTGATATTTTGAACTGGAGGGATTTCATATTTACCTGGCTCAGGCAATAAACCCAACCTGATCGACTCATTTCCACCAAATATGAGCACCCTAAAATAGCACTTACATCTGACCTTTTCAGTTTGAAAACAGCTGACTCTGTAGCAGGAAACTGAAGCTTCTCGGGGAGAAAAGGCCAGGCTGAATTAGGTGGAAGGAGTCAGTTTGGGAGCCTTCAGATCTCCAGTGTATGTGGCCAGGAGTGCTGTGGGAGGTCAGGGGGGATGGAAGGGATTCCTTCCATTAGACTCAAATAGGCTTAAAAGCCTGAGCAACTTTCCTAAGGGTCTTTAAGAAAGCCTTGCTAGGCTGGGCACGGTGGCTCATGCCTGTAATTCCTGCACTTTGGGAGGCCAAGGCAGGCAGATCACCTGAGGTCAGTAGTTTGAGACCAGCCTGACCAACATGGTGAAACCCCGTCTCTACTAGAAATACAAAAATTAGCCAGGCGTGGTGGTGCCCGCCTGTAATCCCAGCTACTCAGGAGGCTGAGGCAGAAGAATCGCTTGAACCTGGGAGGTGGAGGTTGCAGTGAGCCAAGATCGTGCCATTGCTCTAGGAGACAGAGCGAGACTCCATCTCAAAAAATAAATAAATAAATAAAATAAAAGAGAAAAGAAAAGAAAGTCTTGCTATTCTTGTTCACTTTGGAAAACCAATATTTTCCCGAGCTATTAGGAGTTAATAAAATAGATATAAAAATTAAATTACATTTTTAAAGTACAGAGAGAAGCCATTTTTTACCTTTAAAATAATTTTTATTTTAACCAAGTAATGCACATGTATAATTTCAACATCAAATAACGGTGAAAGGCTTCTAAGGGAAAACAGCAGTGCCCCATCCCCTCGGCAGCTTCACTTTGCTCCTCAGAAGCAACCACCGCTGAATTCTTTTAGCTGTTTCTTCTGGCATTTTCTCCAATATTTTCAAATCATGTCAGTGTATTATTTCATGAATGATCAATTTTGAACAATGTCTGTTGCTTTCATATTATGCCTAGGTGAGGACTTCTGACTTTCTTACACCCCTCTTTCTTTTCTCCCTATACCCCAGTAGTATAATTCCACATTTTATTGTAATTACTATTGTTCCCATTATTATGACTATGCAGATATTGTTTACTTCTAAGCCAGGGAATGTACTAGGATTATACCTTTATGATTTTATTTCCTTTCTTCTCAACTTACTTATAAAATCTTCATTTTCCCATTTCCTGGATTTATTTCAAGTCTTTGTCTTAGTTTTCCTATATTCTCCAACAGCTGTATAGAATTCTCCTCAATGCAATTTTTCTTTTTTATTTTATTTTATTATTATTATTATTTTTATTATACTTTAGGTTTTAGGGTACATGTGCACAATGTGCAGGTTTGTTACATATGTATCCATGTGCCATGTTGATTTCCTGCACCCATTAGCTCGTCATTTAGCATTAGGTATATCTCCTAATGCTGTCCCCGCCCCCCCCACCCCCCACCCCACAACAGTACCCGGAATGTGATGTTCCCCTTCCTGTGTCCATGAGTTCTCATTGTTCAATTCCCACCTCTGAGTGAGAACATGCGGTGTTTGGTTTTTTGTCCTTGCGATAGTTTACTGAGAATGATGTTTTCCAGTTTCATCCATGTCCCTACAAAGGACACGAACTCATCATTTTTTATGGCTGCATAGTATTCCATGGTTTTTCAACTCAGCCAAACCTGTCAGATAACCTACCAGTTTTATTTTTTTTTTCTCCTTGATTTCTCTCTCCTGGAGCCCTCCCTTATGCTCCCTTTTGGCTTGGTTCTTCTCTAAGACTGCTGAACAGATTTTATCCTAGGGTCTCTCTTCCATTATCCTGGAATTCCCTTTACCTTTCTCCTGTGCTAGATCCCCTATTTCTTTGATCCAAAGTCTTCTTTTTCAGTAGTTACTTCCCCATGTTACTGGACCTCCTTCCCTTCTAGTTTCCCACAGAGTACTAGAGAATTAACTTCTTGTGTGACTTTGCATGTCTGAAAATGTCTTATTTTACCCACACCCTGATGGATAGTTTGGCTGGGTATAGAATCTTTCTCTGACAATTCTGAAGGTATTGTTTAATTGTTTTCTGGCTTCTGCTGTTGTTGTTGAAAAGTCCAGTTCCATACTGTTACCTGATCCTTTGTGACATTCCTCTCTGAATGCTTTTAGGATCTTCTCTATCTGTGATTCTTTCATTACGATGGGTCTTAGTATGGGTTGGGTTTATGTCTGGTACTGGGAAATTTTTAAATGTTTTTTCTTTGTTTACTACTTATTGTTTTCTCTGTTCTCTCTCTCTGGAAATCTCTTAGTCAACTGTAGGACCTCCTGGATTGACCTAATTTTCTTTTTTTTCTCTTCAGTTTTTTTTCCCTTTTGGAAAATTTCCTCAGCATAAATGTCTACTCCTTTTACAGAACCTGCTGCTCTTGATTCCAGAACCCTTCTAGTTTATTTCTTTGGAAAATACACCCCCATCTACTATAAGTGTAGAGGAGAGGGAAGTCACTTCCTATGCTGGGTTACAGGAGGGTAAGAATACTATGAGTCCAACAGCTTCTCATCCAGACCTGTAAAACATTCTCCCTGCTTTCAGCCCTCACCTCAGTCTCAGCTACCTCTGTACCTAGTACTTCAAGTTCCTGAGTGGGTCTAGGGTTACCAGGGCAAATCAGCTTGCTTTTCTGTATTGTCTCCCTCTGCCAGAACTTAAATTTGACTTTCTTCTGCTCACTCAATCTATTTTTTCACTTCATATACTGTGGGTTAGTGATACAGATGGCATCTAGTTTCACCCAAATTCTACCTGGGTTTCTTTTTTTTTCCATCCTATTTGTTGTGAATTGACTTTTTAGAGTAGAAGTGGACAGATATTTCTTCATTTTGCCATCTTGGAATGGGAAGTCAAGCTGTCTATTTAAAGGGTTTCTCAAGCTACTCCTTTGTATAATAAAGTAAAAGATCGTTCGATGTATCATCTTTCCAAAACTTTTGCATGTTACTGAATACTAGCAGTGAATGAAATCCGTGTTTCTGCTTACTTAACTGGCCTTAATTATCTCTTGTCATAATGATCATTATTGACTTAAAAATTTTTTTCTTGTTGTGGTAAAATATACAAAACATAAAAATTACCATTTTAACCATTTTTAAGTGTACAGAATGGGATTAAGTACATTTACATTGTTGTTCAACCATCATCTCTGTAACCTTTTCATCTTCTCAAATTGAAACTTGGTACCAACTAAACTCCTTCAGTCCCCACCCAGTCCTTGGCCATTACCATTCTACTTCTGTCTCAATAAATTTGACTACTTTAGGTACTTTATATATGTGGAATCGTACTATATCTGTCCTTTTGTATCTAGCTTATTTCACTTAACATAATGTCTTTAAGGTTCATCTGTATTGTAGCGTGTGTCAGAATTTCCTTCCTTTTTAAGGCTGAATAATATTCCATTGTATATATAGACCAATTTTGCTTGTATATATAGACCAATTTTGCTTATCCATTAATCTGTTGATGGACACTGGGTTATTCCAGCCCTTTGGCTGTTGTGAATAATGATGCTGTAAACATGGGTGTACAAATATCTGAATCCCTTATTTCAGTTATTTTGGGTATGTACCCAGAAGTGGAATTGCTGGATCAAATGGTAATTCAATTTTTATTTTTATTTTTTTAAGGAACTGTCATACTGTTTTCCATAGAGGCTATACTATCTTACATTTCTACCAGCAAAGCAAAACTGTCTCAATTTCTCGATACCCTCTCCAACACTTGTTATTTCCTTTTTTTAAAATTAAATATAACAACCATTCCAATGAGTATGAATGTAATAGACTTTTCAAAGGTACGTGCTCACTTTTATGGAGCATTAGGTAAAGTACTATGCATGTGTTATCCCCTTTAATCCTCACATCAATTCTGAGGGAGGTGCTATTTCATATGTAACATACCCCCATGTTACATATGAAAAACTGATGTCCAAAAAGGTTAGGTGGCTTGCCTGGGTTGATACAGGGACTAAGAGGCAGAGCCAGTGTTCCAATTATATATCAGTGTATAACAGAGCACCCAAGCCCTAGGGGCTGAGAAACAACAATGTATTGTTAGCTTGCACAGTTCTGTGGGTTGACTGGGCTCAGCTGGGCCATTCTCCCCTGTGTCTCTCATGCAGTTGGACCAGATGGTGGCTAGGTCTGAAGTCAATTGAAGACTTTACTGGGATAGACACCCAAATGGCTTCTTCAATCATGTTTGCCTTCTCTGTGCTTCTACATGTGATCTCTCTCTCTCTCTCTCTCTGCCTCCACCGAGAGTCTCCAGCTATCTGACTCCAGAACCTGCTTGCCCAGCAATACTGCGTTTCTGTTGGTTTATCTTTATTCTTGGGGTCATCAAAGTCTAAAGTAGAATCATTAGGGATCACCTAGTTCAGTGGCTTTTAGAATCATTTTCTAAAAGAAGAAAAAGTTGAACCCTTTCCTCAAATGATAATTTACCAGGCATTTAAGAGTACAGTTAGTAAATTAAAGACACAGAGTATGGAAACTCACTGTTCTTCCCCCTAGCAAGCCATGTGACCTTGGACAAGTTATTTAATATATGCTTCTATATTCTACTCTGTATGCTTCTATATTCTACTCTGTAAAATGGAAGTATTTCCAGTAATAATACCTACTATGGGATACTGATGAAGAGCAGATAAATTAATATATATATAAATAAGTGCTAAGAAGAATGACTAGCATGTCATAAGGATTCAATGAATGAAGCTTTATTATTATTATTATTATTATCATTAAGAGTGGTAAGTAATATGAGATAAACCAGGCAATGTTCTAAAATGGGAATTGGTAAATGAGACTCCTCTCTCACCATTAACTGCGTAGCCACTGTAGTAGATGAACATGCTTTCAACTTACAGCCAAGGCAATGTCATGGAGTAAGGATACCTGCAAATTCTTTGCAACTCCTCCTGCTGAGAGGTAATTCTCTTCTCCCTGAATCTGTTCTACCTTTAGTGGCTTTCTTGACAATAAGATGTGACAGACATGATGTTATGAGATTTCTGAGGCTAAGTCAGAAGAAGCCTTTCGGCTTCTGCCTGGGTAGATTAGACCACATACTCTGGGGAAAAACCGGTAGCCATATAAAAACCCCGTCTACCCCAAGACCACTATGCTATGAGAACCCTGAGCCACTCAGGGAGGTTCTAGAGGATGAGATGCAATGTGAAAAGAGAGAGGCCAAGGAGCCCCAAGGGGCCAGTTACACAGATGTCAAAGCCATCTTGGAAGTGGATCTTCCAGCCTCAGCCACCTCAGCTGAGACCACTTGGATCAGAGATGAACTGCCCAGCAGAGCCCTTCCTGAATTCCAGACTCACAAAATCAGGACCCAGATGAAAGTGTTGCTTTCAGCCACTAAGTGTTGGGGTAGTTTGCAACACAGACATGGAACAGGAAATGTATCCAGTGGCCTTCAGTATATACCTGGAGAGGCACTGGTCTAGCAAAAAGAGGCAACTCACCAGCATCATCCATCAAGGACAGTGTGGTGTGAGAGTTAAAACTAGGGACTCTGAACTCAATTGACTTTGCTCAAATCCAAGCTCTGTCATTTGCTAATGGAGCAAGATTTCTAACCTTAAATTCCATAACCCAATTGTAAGGATCAAATGAATATAATATTTGCAAGTCACTTAGAACAGTGACTGGTACATAGTAAATATCTACAATTATTATTATCAGTGATAACCGATAGCAGATTCTGAGTCAGAATCCATGTTCCCTGATTCCAATATGATGGATTCTCAGGGAGCCAGCCCATGGTGGGGTGTGTGTATGTGTGAAGTTAGAGACTTTGTTACTTCCTAGTTTGCATTTCCTCAGGCAAGTTGCAAGTTGCTTATTACTGAGCCTTAGTTTCCTCATCTGTAAAATGGGACTAATAATAATAGGGTTGTCATGGGACAGGTGAACTATGATAATTGTGTAAAGGATTTAACATAGTACTTATAAAATGGTAACTATTCCACAATGGATAACAATTACTCCTGTACTACCACTACTGCTACTAAGACTTCTATTTCCACAATGCTATTATTTTCCTACACACAAATGAGTGTGATATGTAACTGTGAGAAAAGCCAGGAAAACATATAATTGAAAGAGAGCTTGGAAGTTTTACCTCATAGTGCAGAGAATAGACAAGGTCCATTTGCTATGAAAACCTGCTTCTAGAGAAGCACTTTTAATGTAAATTCTCCACAAAATTAGCTTTAATCATCTAGTTGGAAATCACCAGCAGTTTGATAAAAAATTTAATAGGAATCATAGATGGCGAGTTCACCTAATGATGACTCTGAAGCAACAGCATCTGTTGCAGATTCACTGAGAATCATTTTCAATATGACACACTCTCTCTCACCAAATGAAAAATTAATTTAAAATCCCAATCCCAGATGCAGCCAGAACAAACATTTTTGGAGCCAAAAATAGGAAAAATACATCTGAAGATTGGTCAGGGGATGGTGCTTTTGTGGTTTTATATCCATGTCTGTTCAAAATTTAGGCAGGAATAGGTACATACATATATTTAAATTTATTAGCAGAGCAAAGCAAAACAAAACAAAAATAAAAACATAGGAAGAAAGATGAAAGAAGCCCAAGGGTATATGTGTACTGTCCAAATACACTCCAACATCCCATCTCGTTTGCTGGCTTTTGACACAAAACAGGTCATTTTTCCTCCTGCTTAGAACTTGCTTGCAGAGATTATTGGAGAGAGCTGCATGGATCAGACCCATGAGTGAACTCTCAGACAGTCCCTGCACTGTCATCACCCTGAATGGTGGAGGTTTATTGGGCAGGATGCAGGTGCACAGTGTCCAGGACCAGCCATGCCCTCTTCCTTACCTGCACTCAGTGAGTTTCCCAGGAAGAGGGTATGATCAGGGTCCAGGGACTTGGCTCTTGCTTCTCTCAAGGTCACCTGGCAGCAGGCCCTGTGTTTCCCGATTGGCATCTCTGAATTGCCCAATTAACTCCTGAACAAACATTACCCAAGGAAGACATTTTGCCAAAATTTTCATCCCTATCAGGGAGAGACAATCTGAAGGCAATCTTGTAATCTTATGGGGTACACCTGGGTGGGGGTTGGAGTGCCTGGGGCACTTTATGAGCCTTTTGAACCAACGTCTTCTCCGTCCAGTGGGTCCACTTTATTTATTCCTTTGTCTGCCAACCCATCTCTCCATCTGTGCATTTGTTCATCCTTCTATCCACCCGTCATCCATCCTTTCATCCATCCATCCATCCATTTGGGCATCTATCCATTTTAAACTCTTTGTTCAGAAGCAGAACTAGTGGAACTGTTACCTGAATCCTGGTGCTCTTCACTGGTAGAAGTAGGGGTGGGAAGGGTATCCATACCCCTCTCAGTTCCTGTTGCTGGCTCCTGAAGCTTCTCTATAGGACCCTAAACTCTAACGAGCATATCTCTTTGACAACCACTGATCTCAGCCATATGCCTAATCCTCAATATTTATTCCTCATTTTATTCCCAAATATTGATCTGGGTCCTCCTTGACCTCTTGCCTGGACACCCAGGAGCCCATGGAACAGCACCCCCTGGAAGTTTCTGCAGGCTGCTCAAACAGCACTTCAAAAGGGAACTTATCACACTCCAACCTCACTCCAAACAAACAACCCTTCTTCTACCTTAATGGCACCACTGCTCGCCTGGTTGCCCAAGCTGCTTGCAGTACTTCTGCTGCTTAGAAAGAAAAAGTTTAGTATGGGCATGGTGGCTCAGCCTGTAACCCCAGCACTTTGGGAGGCCAGGGTGGGTGGATCACTTGAGGTCAGGAGTTTGAGACCAGCCTGGCCAACATGGTGCAACCCTGTCTCTACTAAAAATACAAAAATTAGCTGGGTGTGGTGGTGGGCACCTATAATCCCAGCTACTTGGGAGGCTGAAGCAAGAGAATCACTTGAGCCCGGGAGGTGGAGGTTGCAGTGAGCCGAGATCATACCACTGCACTCCAGCCTGGGTGACAGAGTGAGACTCATGAAAAAGAAAAAAAAAAAAAAAAGAAGAAGAAAGAAAGAACAAAATAATTTAAAAACATGGGGCCGGGTGTGGTGGTCAAGTTGTAATCCAGATTTGGAGGCCGAGGGGGTGGATCAGAGGTCAGAGATCAGACCGGTGAAACCCCGTCTCTATAAAATACAAAAAATTAGCCGGGTGGTGGGGCCTGTCCAGTATCAGGGTGAGGAAGAATGGGTGAACCGGAGGAGTTGCAGTGGGGATTGGCCATGATCCAGCCTGGGGACAGGAGATCCATCTCCATTGAACTGGAAGCTCCATGAAGGGACACAGAATTCAGGTTCAGTGTGATTCTATTTAGTAGCGATCTGGGCATCTCTCTGACCCAGGGGCTAAGGGTTTAGGTCTGGAGCCAGCTCTTCCAATCTCCAGCTGTGTGATCTGGACAAATTACTTAAGCTCTCTCTGCCTCATTTTTCTCAATCACAAAGGTGGGAAAGTACCTACCTTGTTGAGTTTTTGAGAATTAAGTGGCATCGTATTTGCAAACCTTTAAAGCATAATAAATACCCAGCAGGGAGGAAATTCTCATCAATTCTCAATCAACAGTTCTGGCCAAATGTATCTCAGTATTTCCTAAACCCGTCTCCTCTTCTCCATGCCTACCATCCTGCCCTAATTCAGACCTCCATGCTTTCCTGATTGGACTATTTTAATAGCATTCTGCTGTGACAGCAACCAAACTGCTGTCTCTAAAATACTTCTTTTTATTTTTTTCTTTTTTGAGATAGAGTCTTGCTCTGTCACCCAGGCTGGAGTGCAGTGGCACGATCTTGGCTCACTGCAACCTCTACCTCTGGGGTTCAAGCAGTTCTCTTGCCTCAGCCTCCTGAGTAGCTGGGATTACAGGTGCCCACCACCATGCCCGACGAATTTTCATATTTTTAGTAGAGACAGGGTTTCACCATGTTGGCCAGGCTGGTCTCAAACTCCTGACCTTAGGTGATCCACCCACCTCGGCCTCTCAAAGTGCTGGGATTACAGGCATGAGCCACTGCGCCTGGCCTAAAATACTTATTTGAACACGTTGTCTCCCACTTCCTGTTTAAAATCTTTCAATGAGTACCTGCTGCCTGCTGAAACATTTTCTACCTTTTCAACAACCAGTAATAATAGCTCACTTATGATCACCAGGGTGCTTCTGCCCTATCTTCAACTTCAGTACCTACACTCCATGCCCTCCCTCCCTCTCTTCCTTCCTTTTTTGTTCCCTTTTCCCTCCTTTTCTCCCTCTTTTCCTCCCACCCTCCTTTCTTTCTATTCTTCTTTCTCTAGCTCAACTGATGTTGACGGAGATTTTTGATGTGCACAGAACTCCATCTGGCACTGGGGTGATAGTGAGGGAAACCAGACAGTGCCCTTGCTCTCAGGGAGCTCCCGTGATAGACAAGAAGCCAGACATTGAACAAAGAATCATGGAATGAGTGTCCAGTCACAGCTGTTACTCTGTCACCCAGAGGGCCTGACACGGTGGGACCTTCAACCTGGCCAGTGAGGTCCATGGCATCGTGGAGGAGGAGGCCCTGCCTTGCCTGAGGAGTTAGCTAGGCAGAGGCAAAGGGAGAGGGGCCGACTGTGTGCATGTGGGCATGCATGTGCACGTGTGTCTGGGTGTGTGTGGGCATGTGTGTGCATGTGTATGCACGTGTGTGTGTGTGGGCATGTGTGTGCACATCTGTGTGTGGATTGCATTTATGGGTATGCATGTGCATGTGTGTGGGTATGCACATGAACATGTATGTGTGTGGATGTGTGTGTGGGCATGCATGTGCACATGTGTTTGCATACTATAATTTGGAGCACTGGATACTTCTCTAAAGGCCAGACCAACAGCTGAGTTAGGCCCCTGTAGTAGTCTGTTTTCAAACTGCTGTAAAGAACTGCTGGAGACTGGGTAATTTATAAGGAAAAGAGGTTTAATTGACTCACAGTTCCGCATGGCTGGGGTGACCTCAGGAAACTTACAACCATGGCAGCAGGGGAAGCAGGAATGTCTCACATGACAGCAGGTGGGAGAGAATATGTGAGAGTGCAGGAAATACTACTGTTTACAAACTCATCAGATGTCCTGAGAATTCACTCACTCTTGTGAGAACAGCATGGAGGAAACTGCCCACATCATCCAATCGCTTCCCTCCCTTGACACATGGGGATTACAATTCGAGATGAGATTTGGGTGGGGATGCAGAGCCAAAACCTATCAGCCCCCCAAACTCTCAGCCTCCTCCCTCTCCCTCCACTTCCCCCACTGAGCTCTCAGCCAGCCTTGTGGACAGGCCTGCCCATGTGCCAGTGCTGAGGACCCCACCCATCCTCTGAGAGCTTCCCTCTAACCTCATGAGCCAGGCCCACTGCCACATCCTCAGAACAAAGCCGGTGGTTGAGAGCATTGTCTGGAAACTCCATAACATGTATTATGACAAACAAACATCATTTGGTTGAAATGATCTCAAATGTTTTTGTTGATGTTGTTTAAGAGAAATCGAGCCAGATACCAGTTAAAACTATAGATTTAATTCAGTACCACTGCAATAGAGGAGGGATGCTTCAGCAAAACTGACCTCAACTCTGAGCATAACAAAGACATCTGGGATTTATAGCCAAGGATGGAAGGGAGGGGATCAGTGGATGGAAAATTTCTAAGGGGAGACATCAAGGGTCACAAAAATCTTGCTGAACTGACTTCAAAATATTCTTACTAAAGGCAGGCCAAGGACTTAGACATCAAGGGTGGAGATAAGGAATTTTATTAGATATCAAGGGTGGGGTGATTCTCTTTAAGCTGATCAAGCAGGACTCTTGCTAAAACTGAACTGGGCAGGCCAAGGACAGGGCCCCAGGACAGGGCCCTAGTCAAGAAGAGTCCTCAGAGGAGCCTGTCCAAAGCTTAGTGAGGAGGGAGTCTGGGTTTTTTCTTTTTTTTTTTAATTCCGGTTCATCTACCACATCTGCTCTCTTAAGGGTAAAGCACAAGATAAAATTTCTGGAAGGTAATATGTTTGCATCATGCGCTGCAACGTATTTATTTATCTGTTTCTCTTCAACTGAAACGTAAGAAGTCTGACTAAGAATGGCTGGTACTAAGCCAGGTGTGGTGGCTTATGCCTATAATCCCAGCACTTTGGGAGGATCGCTTCGGTCCAGGAGTTTGAGAACAGCCTGGGCAACATGGTGAACCCCTGTCTCCACAAAAAATACAAAAATTAGCCGGGTGTGGTGGCGTGCACATGTAGTCCCAGCTACTTGGGAAGCCAAGTTGGGAGGATGGCTTGAACCCGGGAGGCGGAGGTTGCAATGAGCCGAGATTGCACCACTTCACTCCAGCCTGGGCAACAGAACCAGACCCTGTCTCAAAAAACCAACCAACCAACCAAACAACAACAACAACAAAAACCCAAACCCCCCCAAAAAGCTGTTACTTACCATGCCTGTGCTATGTTCTGGAGCTCTTCCAAGCCTTAACTTTTTGATCCTCACTGTGGAAAGGTGCTAGTATAGCATAGAGGCTAAACTTTGGGCATGGCAGTGGTCCCTTTATGAGCTGCTTCACCCTATGGTTTGGATTTTATGTACCTGTCCTCTTCCCTGCTGGAGAATACGCACCTCGATTCAGGACCCCAATCTCAGACTCTTCCTGACACAATCACTGACACCTGGCTCACACATTGTACCTGCTCTCCCAGGGTCAGCCAGAGAGCTGAGTCCCCCCAACCCAGCCAGGGCCTAACTCTGAACACCAGATGGATCTGTGATAATTATCTGTGTGTTTACACATTCTGCTTTTTGCAAAGGAATTAGCCTTTTTGAGCCCTCTCTATCAGCTGATCTCATCAATATTTCAGAACTGTGTCAAAAAATAAAAATCAAAAGAGATACTGGGTACCATGATAATCTGCAAAAAAGTATTTGTTCATCCTGCACCTCACGTGGCTCAGCGGGGGCTGCTGCTACACCAAGCCATGCAGGATGCCCTATGGGAGTTTACAATTGAGATCATACTCTATGATGCTGAAAAGTTATTTGATTAAAAGAAGGACAGGGTGCTGGGGTGGAAAAAAAAAAACAAGAGAAATTGATAGGAAGATGATGTGTTTGCACTGTGTGCTATGTGGGGTCAAATGCTTTGGGCCGTACTCCAACTGCCCGAGAGGTTGGGATGTGTAGGGGGGCAGAGGCCCATTTGGTGAGCTCCAGTCATCCTGGAGAGCAACAAAAGGAGACTGAGAAGGTAAGGTAACAAAGGAGAGAGGGAGGCCTTTTCCTCTCTGAAGAAGTGACATTCGAGCAAGGAGCTGAATGAGGCAAGGAGGGATTCCTGTGCGTATTCTAACAGAGTCCAGGCTTTCAGGCAGAGGAACAGCCAGTGAAGTGCTCCTGTGCCCATCTGCAGGTTGATGGGGCCTTCATTTTCCCATGGAATGCCCATGGGGTTGATGTGGCAGACAGAGCCTAGGATGACCCGCAGGAGGCTTCCAGCCCCTGGTGTCTGTGCCCTTGTGTATTCCCTGCCCCTTGAGTGTGGGCAGGACCGGTGCCTCACTTCTAACCAGTAGAACACAGCAAAGGTGGTGGGATGCCACCTCATGAGTCTGTGATGTTACATGGCAATGGTGACGGGATCTTATTCCTGTGACCACATTACATCACACAAGGCTCTGTTTTTCTAGAGTCACTGTTGTTCTCCCACTGGCCTTGAAGAAGCAAGTGGCCATGTTGTGAGAGGGCCGGTGTACAGGCCCACGTGGCATGAAATGTAGTTCTGCTACCATGAGAAATGGAATTTTGCCAACAACCTGAGTGAGCTTGGAAGCAGCCCTTCCCAAGCTGAACCTTCAGAGGAGACGATGAGACTGCAGCCCAGCCAACACCTTGATTGCCGTCCAGTGAGACACTGGAGTGGAGAACCCAGCTAAGCCACACCTGGACTCCTGACCTACAGAACTGTCCAATAATGGATGGGTGTTGTCATGACAGCTATGTTTTTGGTAGCTTGTTACCCAGCAGTAGAGAACTAAGGCAGTTGGTATCACACTTTCCTCTGCTCAGCTGTGAGGAAAACTGATGACACTTATTGAAATGGGGATCAGAAGGTTCCAAGTTCTGATCACAACCCAGAACTATGTTACAATCTTCATGGGACCCGGGTACTTTTGCCGTTGTGGGCCTCATCCTCCATTAAAGAAAACGGTAAAAATTGTTTTCTGCCTGCTTTGGTATACAGACGAATACAGCTTTCCCTCGAACAATGCAGGGATTAGAGGCACTGACCTCCTTCACAGTCAGAAATCCATGCATAACTTTTGACTTCCCAAACACTTACCTACTAATAGCTTACTATTGACTGGAAGCCTTACCGATAACATAGTTGATTAACATATATTTTGTATATATATGTATATATAGTGCCTTCTTAAAGTAAGCTAGAGGAAAAAAAATGTTACTACGAGATTCACGTGGAAGTGAATCATCATAAAAGTCCTTATCCTCATTGTCTTCATGTTGAATTGGCTGGAGAAGAGGAAGAAGGGGAGGGATTGGTTTTTCTGTCTCAAAGGTAGCGGTTTGTCTGTGAGTTTTTTTTCAAATTGTCTACAAGTTGAAAAAAAACTCCAAGAAATTTTCCAATATATTTACTGTAAAAAAATCTTACAGGTAACTGGACCCGTGCAGTTCAAACTTATGTTGTTCTAAGGTCAACTGTATAATCCAGGCTGGGCTCATTATTACATACTTACAATTATATTCCTTTCTCTTCTGATTAAAAAAATAAAAATAAAAACCTTTTCATGGGTCCCTAAAAGTATCTTGGGCCCCTGGCATGTGCCTATGAGGTCTGATGGATAATCAGCTCCACCAGAGCCTCCCTACCCTGTAGGCCACTGTGGAAGTTTTGGTAGACTGAATTTGAGTAAATGAAGATGAGATGAGGACAGGATGAAAAAAGTCAAAAATGGGAAGAAGAGGAAGAAATGGAAAATATTCTATCTCAGTAAATATTTACTAAGGTTTTCCTAGGGGTTAAATGTTGGAACCACAAGGATAAGGGTAGCTCAATTCTTGGCCCAGGAATATTCTACTTTAATAAAAGAGATGACATAAGGACCTGGAAAATGATACATTAAGATAGGTGACAAAGGCCAAAAGGGAGAAAAGAGAATGAATCATTCGAGGAAGGAGAAGAGTCTACTTCCAGGATTATTTGTTCATTAGCTTGTTTGTCTGTTCATTTATTTTACAAACATTTATTGAGTTATCGGTCATGCGTGAGAGTTAGAAATGTGTATAAGAAGTGGTGTCTGCCTCAGAGAAGCACATAAGCTAGTGTAGGAGACAAATTATTTTAATATGATGTGTTCAAGAAGGCTGCCTGGATGTGAAGTCTGGCTCTAGAGCAGATGTCTCGACCTCAGCTCCATTGACATTTTGGGCCAGGTAGTTCTTTGCTGTGGGGTCTGTTCTGTGTGTTATAGGATGTTTAGCAACATCTATGGCCTCTACTCACTAGATATCTGTAGTCCTTATCTTCACCTTCCAGTTGTGATAACCAAAAATGCCCCTGGAAGGGTGAGGAAGGAGATCTGTCTTTGGTTAAGAACCAACTGTCTAGGATTGACTGTGTAACCCAGAGTAAGTTATTTAACTTGTAGGTGTCTCCGTTTCCTTATCTATAAAATAGGGACAAAATTAGACCTATTTCACAGGCTCATCACAAGTATTAAGTGAGTTGATATGTGTAATAAACTCAGAATATTGACTGGCACATAATAAGTACTCAATAAATGTAAGTGGCAGCTGACATCGTTGTTGCAGGGAAGGGCTGTGACACATGATTTAGAATAGACCCAGAGCCTGCACTGCATGAAGATGTGGGTGCATGATGTATGTGTTGGGGAGCCTTGGGATATAAGACACATGCATGTTGATTGGGTCCGTGAAGTCAGGGAAGGTTCCAGAAAGCTTTGATTGCCCAAGCAAGAAATCTTTCCCCTGAGTCAGGAGGCGGTGGGGATCATGAAGGTTTCTGAGCTGTGTTTAGCAGGGAGTGGAGGTTTCTCAGGCATCCATACAGGAAAGCCCTTCTCCCTCCATTGGATCATCAGACGGGGGTTCAGCTAACAGTTCCCTGTAAACCTAAACCGTGCAGTGCTGTCGCTCCACAGAAGGTAGATTTTCAGTTCGTCTGCCAAGAACAGATGAGTCAGAGTGTGGGGAGCCTCCCTCTACCCCCTGGAATCTCAACTCTTCTAGTCCACAGAGCAAAGGGAAATGAATGTTATTGTTTACAACAGAAAAATCAGCCTCCAGGATGTGTTCTGGACTTAATTTTGCAAAAGAGAATGTTAAATATCTCAATGTCTGGGGGAAAAATGCTACTGAGCCTTTTTCCCCCCCAGGGTCTTCATCGTTCCCTTCACTGTCCAGTCTTTCTGCCCCATCAAGCTAGCCTGCCCTCTACCCCCTCTTATCACCACCTTAATCTGAATTTCTAGTTTCTACACTTTGCTCTGTGACTCATAATCTACCTCCTCCCTGGCTTCAAGATCCAGTTTTTCCCAAAGCCTTTTCACCTAGCAGGCAACTCAGCTTCGTGGAGCCTCAGCTCTGTGCCAGGCCTTTGCCCACCTGTGGTTGGCAGAATACTGTCCCTCAAAGATGTCCACATCTTAATCTCCAGAAACTGTGAATATGCTACTTTACATGGCAGCCGAGCTCTGCAGGTGTGATTAAATTATGAACGTTGAAATGAGGAGATTGTCCCGGATGGTCTGGTAGGATGATGTAATCACAAGGGTTCTTCCATGATGAAGGCAGAAGGATTAGAGTCAAAGGAGATGTCACGATGGAAGCAGAGCTTGGAGGGATGTGGACCACAGGGCAAAGAGTGTGGATAAACTCTAGAAGTTGGAAAAAAGCATACAAACAGATTTCCCCTGGAGCCTCCAGAAGGGACCCAGCCCTGCTGACATCTTGATTTTAGCTCTGCAAGACTCGTTTCAGGCTTTTGATCTTCAGAATTATAAAGAGAATAAATCTATATTGCTTTAAGCCACAAAGTTTGTGGTACTTTTGTTACAGCAGCAACAGAAAAGTAACACACCTCCCTTATGTCACCGATAAGGAGAGCGAAGTTCAGAGAGGTTCGCAGATGGTTTTTTCATGATCACACAGTAGGTGAGGCAGAATCAGAGACACGAACAGGTCTCACTCTGAAGCCTGTGTTTGTCCTGAGACAACAGACTGGAAATGGCGTTTTTTTTTTTCAGACATAGCAGGAGACCCAAACTGACTATGGCCTTGCTCCTGTACGCCATCAAGTATTTCAAATGTAGACAACAAACAAACAGAAAACATTCAGATTTCAAAATCAGTCTCTTGGCCAGGTTTGGTGGCTCATGCCTGCAGTCCCAGCTACTTGGGAGACTGAGGTGGGAGGATCGCTTGAGCCCAGGAGGCAGAAGTTGCAGTGAGCTATGATCACACCACTGTACTCCAGCGCAAGTGACAGAGCAAGACCCTATCTCAAAAAAAAAAAAAAAAAAAAAAAAAAAAAAAAACAGAAAAACTTGTTAAAGCTAAAGCTAGTTGCAGAAGGGAACTTGCATGTTTAACATTCTCTCTCTCCTTTTTTTTTTTTTTGAGATGGAGTCTCGCTCTGTCGTCTAGGCTGGAGTACAGTGGTGTAATCTCAGCTCACTGCAATCTCTGGCTCCCGGGTTCAAGTGATTCTCCTGCTTCAGCCTCCTGAGTAGCTGGGATTGTAGGTGCTCACCAGCACACCCAGCTAATTTTTATATTTTTAGTAGAGATGGGGTTTCACCATGTTGGTCAGGCTGGTCTCGAACTCCTGACCTCGTAATCCACCCGCCTCGGTCTCCCAAAGCGCTGGGATTACAGGCGTGAGCCACCATGCCCGGCTATGTTTAGCATTCTTGGTAGTTTATGGACTAGGAACTCCTTTCATTTGAGGATGTTTAGAATGTGGTCAAGGTCAGGGCCTCACTTCATGTGTGGGCCAGTTATGTTTACTCTGTGTTAAGTGCCTGGTCTATGGTCCTGATCTGGTCAACCATTAAAGAGGAGGATGCATGCAATGCCTAACACATAGTAGGTGCTTAAGAAATGTGCAACTTTTCTCCATCCAGCAAATCCATAGTTCCTAAGGCCCCAATAGGAGAGCACAGATGAGCAGGCAGGATTCATCCTTATGTCTGGAAAGGCAACTCAAATAAATGCTAATGTGGGCCAGGCCACTGATCAATTCTTCCAGAATGTATGCTTCCTGAGGGCAAGGATGTTTTGCTGTTTTTATTTCTCTGCTGCATACTCAGTGCCTGGCACATAGTAGGTCTTCGATAGATATTTTTGGAAAAAGTAATGTGACTAGAGTGCTGGACTAAAAGTATAATGAACAAGGGTTCATGTTCCGATTTCGCCACTTGCTTCCCTTTGAGCAAGTCTCTTAGCTTCTCTGATTATCAATGGAACTTCTCCATTGATAATGTGGAAAAAATTGTTATCCTTCTTGAACACTTTTTGGGGCTTGGGGACAAATCTGCCCCCTCCATGCCCAGGTGGAGATGTCACAGAGCCCATCGTCCTCCATATGCCCCACCTGTGTCTTAGCTCTCACCTCCCTCCACCTTCCCCCACTATCCTATAGGTCCAACTGAGAAACAAGGGACCAATTCCCATGGCTCTAGGGACTCCCACACAGACCTCTTCTCTTCTTCCTCCTTCCTTCTTTACCTTTAGTCTCAGAGGAATTCTTTCCTTTCCAAGTTTCTTTAAGCCTCTCTGCTTCACCCCTGAATCTACTAAGGACTTAAATCTTTAAAAAAACAAAGTCAGGAAGACACATGGCTGCTTCCATTCTATTCTCTGCTACTGGCCTCTCTAGGGCAGTGGGCATGGGAAAGGAAAAATATATAAAGAAGAAGAAAAAAACTCCTTAGATTAATATCTCCACATGACACCAAGTCACATAACAAATCTTTAGTAAGTGCACACTGTGTCCCGGGCTGTGTGCTTGATGCTGGCATGCAACAGTAAATAAGTGAGGTGCAACCCTTGACATGACAATCTGGTGGATCAAACCTACATGGATTCATTTATCTCAATAGTTCAGGAACTACTTAGGGTCTACAGAGGCAGCATTATGTAACACAAATAAACTGTGGTGTATTTCAAGAAGAGGAAGAAGTGATTAGGGATGCCAAAATAAAGAGCAGGAAGGGGAGGAGGGACCTAGTTTAGATAGGACGGTCGCAAAAGGTCTCTCTGAGAAGATGATATTTAAGCTAATATTTGCAGGATGAAAAGGAACCAGCATGCAATGAGAGGTGAACAGGACTTTCCAACCAGGATCAGCATGTGCAAAGGCTCTGAGGCAAGAAAGATTTTGGCATATTCAAAGAACTGGGAGAAGCCTAAAGTTGGCAGCAACATAAGATGAGGCTGGAACGGCTTTGTGATGAAGGAAGGACAGAATTTGCAATCTCTTTAACCTTCTGGGAATTTCGAACGAAGAGGTCAAGGGACTGTGGGTAAATTAGAATTACCTTCTTCTAACCTGGTGTTATTAGGGTTTTCCAGAGGGACAGACCAATAGGATATATGCATATATGAAAGGGAGTTTATAAGGGAGAATTGGCTCACACGATTACAAGGCAAAGTCCCACAGTAGGTCACCTGCAAGCTGGGAAAGAGAGAAGCTGGTAGTGGCTCAGTCTGAGTCCAAAAGCCTCAAAACCAGGGAAGCTGACAGTGCAGCCTTTAGTCTGTGGCTGAAGGCCTGAGAGCAAGCCCCTGGCAAACCACTGGTGCAAGTCCCAGAGTCCAAAGGCCAAAGAACTTGGAGTCTGATGTCTAAGAACAAGAGAAGAAGGAAATATCCAGCACAGGAAAAAGAAGGGAGCCAGAAGACCTAGGAAACAAGGTTATCTCACCTTCTGCCTACTTTGTTCTAGCCACACTGACAGCCGATTGGATGGTGCCCACCCACATTAATTGTGGGTTTTCTTCTCCCAGTCCACTGACTCAAAAGTCAATCTCCTCTGGCAACACCCTCACAGACACACCCAGTAACTATACTTTACCAGCTATCTAGGCATCCTGCAATCCATTCAAGTTGACACCTAATATTAACCATCACATCTAGATATTCTGAGATACTATGGTCCTTCCACCATGTGCTATCCACAATGCGAGGAACTCAGAAAAGGTTTGCTACGGGAACTTGTGAAGCAGTATTTTAGGATTCCTTCAGGTCCAGGGTGCCTTAAGTGTTGTCTGTTTTTGGGGAAGCATCTTGTAACACTTTCTAAATCCCTTCATTGGGTCACAATGGCCTAGACTATTTCCCCTGCTTTCCTTTGATTTATTTGCAAAAGCCAGAACCTGTTTTGGAAGCCTATCCTCAAGTCAATACCTTTTATTCTTTCAGACACATTTGGTAGGCAAGTCTCTTTTAAGCTTCCTGCCTTCTCACCACCGTCTATTACAAACAGTTTGGATTTCCATGATTATGTAGTTCTTTTAAGAATGAGCCTGGGTGCGGTGGTTCACGCCTGTAATCCCAGCACTTTGGGAGGCCGAGGCGGGCGGATCACAAGGTCAGGAGATTGAGACCATCCTGGCTAACACGGTGAAACCCCGTCTCTACTAAAATTACAAAAAATTAGCTGGGCGTGGCAGCATTTGCCTGTAGTCCCAGCTGCTGGGGGATACAGGCTGAGGCAGGAGAATGGCATGAAACTGGGAGGCAGAGCTTGCAGTGAGCTGAGATCGCACCACTGCACTCCAGCCTGGGAGACAGAGCGAGACTCCACCTCAAAAAAAAAAAAAAAAAAAAGAATGAGGGTTTCATGTTCCCTACTTGCAATAAGAGCTGTGAGGCCAGATGTTCCAACTGGTTCTAGAATATTTTCCCATAATGATAAAGATGTCATTTAGGAATCACGTTATCAGAATGCACTTATTCAGATCAAGGTTTAATTCAAGGGTTTGCAGAGAGGGAACAGTTTCCCTCTAAATTTCCCTGAAGGCAGGGACAATGTCCCCTGACTTCTTTACTTCTGCCTCACTGCCCTGGAGCAGCCTGAAGCATCTGTGACATCTGTGACAATGGCCCTGAGGGAACCTTCCATGAATGACTTGGGATAACTTCTGAGTGAGATTAGAACATGTCCTAAGGCCATATAAATAAGCAACTCTGTAAGTTTGCGTCCAAGCAGGACCCTTTTGGAAGTAGAACAAGGTGTTGTGAATAATTATTCTGGAATAACGGGCATAATCCAGGACCATCTTGGGCAAATTGGGATGTTTGGTCCCCCTCCATGTAAGTTACCCAAATCCTTGCCAGATGTTCCTAAGAGCTCCTGCTGCCTGCAGTGGTGGATAGTGCCCTGGATTTGGAGACTGGAGACTTGGGGTCAAGACCCTTCTCCTCCCACACAAGCAGCATGGCCTTTGACAAGTCAATGAGTTTCTCAAACTCTGTGTAAACTTTTCTCCTAGAGAAAAATCTAGAAGCATAATGGGTCCAAGAAGGGGAGGACCAGGGTGGGAGAGGAGATTAATTCTGCAAGTGTCCAGCAAACGGGGGAATATTCACAAGGGATAAGACTATGGGCAGTTACAAACCAGTGCTCACGGCCTGTGATAACAGTGGTTATAGTAGAGTGCTGTGGAAGGCAGAGGAGAGACCCCTATGTCACCTGGGGAGGGGAACAGGGAGGAGTAATGGAGAGGGAGGTGTTGAGGAAGACTTTCTGGAGAGTTAGTGACCTATAAACTAAGAACTGAAGAATGAATAGGAGATTCCTAGGAAAAGGGTCAGAGAAGAGAAAAGAGGAAGTGCAAGATACAAGAAGGGGCAGAGAGGGCACAGGCCAGGCAGGCAGAAGAGAGCTTGGTATGTCTGAAGAGCTGCAAGTAGCTGCGGCATTGAATATGACCCTGTAGAAGGTTCTAGAACAATATGTGGGAAAATGCTCAAAAAGAGGCAAACAGACCCACATCTCAAAGGGCTTTGAATGCCTCATAAAGTAGCCTTGGATTTCACCCTGAGGGCAACAAGGAGATTTGACATATGTTCCTGTCCATCTTCCCCAACGGCAAAAGAAAACTCCGCAGTGGCAGGAACTTGCCCATCTTTTTCATCACAGTACTCTTGTTAGCCCTGTGCTTGGTATACAGCAGGTGCTTACTAAATGTTTGGCTAAAGAATGAGTAGATTGAAGAGTATTAAGGAGGAAGCTTGCCTTTGAGATATATCACATCCGTGCAGAGTGGAGAATGGGTGTGAGAGTCGCGGACACAAAAAGAGAATTCGGAAGACTGTCGAGGTCACCAAGAGCTGGCCTAGCACAGGGTGGAGCAAATGGTCACTTCTTACCTTATGGACTTGCTAATTTAGAGGAGAAAAATGTGCCTCGTTGAAGTCTGGAATTCACATAATAAAGATTTGGGTGGTAATGAGTTACTCTGCAAAAGTACCATATTCTTGGAAAGCACAGCAACCAGGAAGCGTGGTGCACCCTGGAGAGCTGTGTTATAGAAAGAGGAAGAATCAGAACAAGGAAAAATTCTAGACCAGGACTGTTAGCCACAAAAGAATAAGAAGATGTGCTACTAACTACTTCAGGAATCATTCCTGAAGCATGAAAACCGGAGCGATTCAGATTGAAACAGCATGTTTCTGAGTATGAAAAAAAGGACGGGACAGAGTCAAGAGGGAAGTGGTGACCATTATTCCTGGAGTTCCCAGACGGCCTGTCCTTCAGTTATTTTAGACTTTGGTTAAAGGCTTAGTAAGGAGAATCAGCCATCCGACTTGAGGCACTACACCATGCAAACGAGGGTTTTCAGTTTCCCACTGAGATCTTAAACTTAAGACTTTCTAAATGGCTGTGTTAGGGTCTTGTCTGACGGATGATGGTAAAACTTTGTTTATTCAGGCAAATTGGAAGCAAGACAAGTCTGAATTATTGCAAAAGGCTGTATTGGGTAATTGTTTGCAATAAATTGTAAACACAGCCATTTGTTCAGTAATCTATCAGATATTTATTGAGCACATACTAAATGATAGCCTGATGCTAGGAGCTGGGAATCAGGAAACAAAGTAGATACAACCTCTCTGCTGAGGAAGCTTCGAGTCTAGTGTGAAGGAGAATCAATAAACAAGTGACCCCCCAAATCAATCTTTAATTAAAAACTGATTCATGCTACAAAGGAACAGTTCAGGAAGATAGGACATCATCAAGCAGGGACATTTAATAGAATTTAGGAGTGGGGCAGTGTTCAGGGAAGGCAGCTTCAATGATATGATATTTGAGCTGCCACATATGTGAACCCAGTTAATAGGCACTGGAGGGTGAGCGATTAGAAGTCTGGCCACATCTGTCTCCATGAATAGATGAGATGTGGCTGGAAGCACAGGAATTATACAATGCTTAAAAGCATGTTTTGTTAAGCAAATTCAATATACACATATTTTACATTGTTGTTATTATTTTGCTTGGCTTAAGTTTCATTATCAATTCCAAATTACTGACATGTGAATTAATGGTGCTGTATTTATTAACTCAGCCCTTTTATATCGAACTCTTGGTTACCTGCCATATATCAGCCATAGGACCAGCTGTGCAGACTTGCAGAGATGAATAAAACATTATTCATGCCCTATGGAAGACAGTGTCCTGATCCAGCAGATGTAATATACATCAGTATTTCCCAAAACTTGAATTGGTTGGGTACCCACTGAACACTGTTTTCCATAACTAGAAAGTAAGTAAAAATAATTATAATGAAAAAGAAATACTGTGTAACCACCTTCCTAGCTAGCTGTGTTGCCTGTAAGAGACTTTCAGCCCAAGGCATACTCTCCATTTATTCAAAATGGAGATCAAATATGTGGGCAAGAGAGGTGTTAAAGACCAGTGGGTGCCCAACTGAGTACCCAACAGATTCTTATTAAAATCAGGTTTGGAGGGTGATTCTTCTGATAGAATAGCTGACATCTGTAAAGTTTCAACTCTACAGAGTTGAAATTCCCAATATCACACCATCTATGCAGAAGTATTTAAAAGTACATTACGGTGGGACTTATATAGAGGTTTCAGGTAGGCCAGTGATATGGTTTGGCTATGTCCTCACTCAAATCTCACCTGGAATTATAATAATCCCCATGTGTCAAGGGCGGGGCCGGGTGGAGATAATTGAATCATGGGGTAAGTTTTCCCCGTACTGTTCTTATGGTAGTGACTAAGTCTCATGAGATCTGATGATTTTATAAATAGGAGTTCCGTGGCATAGGCTCTCTTGCCTGTCATCATATAAGACATCACTTTGCTCTTCCTTTGTCTTCTGCCATGATTGTGAGGCCTCCCCAGCCATGTGGAACTGTGAATCTACTAAACCTCTCTTTATAAATTACCCAGTCCCGGGTATCTTTATTAGCAACATGAGAACAGACTAATACAACCAAATGATTGTAAAGTGGAGTTTACAGAAGAGGGAAGTGATAGACAAGGATGGACAATCAGGTTAAGGCATATTCAGATCTGGGCTGTATTGAAGGAGAATAGACCATGGTGGTAGCTGGGGTAGAGGGATTGGGGAGGATGGTAAGGGAAGTTCATTGGTGGTTTTTAGCAGGCAAGTGACATTGTCAAAAGGAAAACTAACATTTTTTCACGTTTGATTCCATGCTTCTGTGTTAGAGTAAAGCCTCCACACCACGAAGGCTGCATGAGTAATATGTCTGTTAGAGTTTTTTGGATGCAACCAGGAGAAACCAACTCTGGCTAACTTAATAGAATGGATTTTTTTTTTTTTTTTAAGACGGAGTCAAGCTCTGCTGCCCAGGTTTGAGTGCAATGGTGTGACCTCGGCTCACTGCAACCTCCATATCCTGGGTTCAAGCAATTCTCTGCCTCAGCCTCCCGAGTAGCTGGGATTACAGGCACCTGCCACTCTGCCTGGCTTTTTTTTTCTTTTGTATTTTTAGTAGACATGGGGTTTCACCTTCTTAGCCAGGCTGGTCTTGAACTCCTGACCTCATAATCCCTTGGAAGTATATGCAGTAGCTCACAGAACAGCAGAGTATCTTCAGCTACATGCTGCCGTTGTGTCCACACTGCCAGAAGAGAGCTCTGAGGGGCTCACCTCCTGACGAGGGGAGGCTGGGGGCTCTAGATTGACAGTGACATCAAGGCTTTTTGCCCCAGGGGAAGACAGTACATTTTGATTGGAAAACTGAAGTACTGTCACCAGAATAGGCACTGTCAACCGGTGTCTACCTTAATTAACCAGGAAACTCTGACCAGTCTGACGCCAACCCAGGTCACTCTGCTGCAGCCTCTCAGACCTGGGGAAGATGGAACCCTGCTTGGAGCCCACGCTGTAGAGGGACTCACTAAGCTGAACTACCAAAACATAGACTTGGCTTGTTTGTTTGTTTGCTTTGTTATTGTAAGGAAGCATTTTTGGATGTTTAGCACCCATTTGAGCTGATGGGCGTTGTGAACAGGAGGCGGGAAAGCTGGATGGGACTTCCTGGGCCAGAGAGTGTGCGCCTGAGAGCAGAGGGTGGGGGTGGGTGAGGAAATAGTCAGAGGCCCTGCCTGGCAAACATGGACAATGCTGGTGCTTTTGTATAAGGTTGACTGCCCTGAGCACACTCAGGTGACTGTGCTTCTCCCTCCCCGCTGCTTGGTGGTGTAGTTTGGGAAGTGGAAATCCTGAGTCCGTGGAAGGGAACCTGCATATCCTGGGGCTTGCCCAGGCCAGTCCCCACCGAAGGTCCAGTTGCCCCCAGGAGTCTCGTCCCGGCAAATCCTTACTACTACTCAGGCCACCAGTGGCCAGTAAGCAGAAAACATGGGTCATTTAGCCTCCTGGTCAAGAGGCTGGGTTTTGGGGAACAGGCTTAGGGGCCCTGGGTATATCTAGATTGTAACTTTTAAATATTAAATGTGGGTATGTGGGGCTCTGTTTGTACTCTTGTTCTAGGTTGTGCAAATGTTATGGAGAGACCTCTGACAACACAACACCTTGGGTAGAATTTCATCCAATGTTGCAAAGCTCTCAGGAGGGGGGTCGGCTCCGGCTTGCCCTCCGCATTGATAACATGATAAAGCTCATTCAAAGGAACAGAGGAGTTTGGCAAAGGAACAGAGGAGTTTTGGAGGAAATGGGCTGGGGTGAATTTTGCTGGCATAGTTCCGAAACCTTAGAACAGAAGGCATAAAGCTTTCACGGTAACACACACATGAAAACAAGACAAGAACAGGAAGAACAAACTCTGTGTTAGGGTAAAAGAGGCTAATGCATTTTGAAACAGACCCTGCCATAAAGATTGCTCACCTTTGAAAGCTAAAAGCATAATTTGAATCTTTTGTTTTTCTCTTCCTATATTTCTAAGCACGCATAAGCTACCCACTCTTAAACTCGAAAATCTTGGGCCAAATCAGAAACGCATTAAAAAAAAAAAAGCCCCCAAAGGAAAACTGCTTCAAACAGCACATAAGAGTAAATGTCTGATCTTCCAATGACTTCAGCAGGTTCCAATCCCGGCATCTAATCCACACGCCTCTGAACTTGTTCCAATCGATATGTGAGGGGCGGGCCTGGCATTTCCCTCTCTGTGTGCATCTTTGTTGTAAATAAGCTAGTGACTGATCTCAAAGCAGAAAGGGAAAGGAGTTTTGGTTTCTTTCTTTTTAGAATGATATTGAATATATATATGTATATAGGGTACAAGTGGTTTTGGCTACATGGATGAATTGTATGGTGATAAAATCTGCCATTTTAGTGCATCTGTCACCCGAGTAGTATACATTGTATCCAATATGTAGTTTTCTTTTGTTTTGTCTTTAATCCCTTATCTTCCTCCTGGCTTCTGAATCTCTGCTGTCCATTACACCACTCCGTATGCCTTTGCTACGCAGCTTAGGTCCTACTTATAAGTGAAAACATACAGTATTTGGTTTTCCATTCTTGAGTTACTTCACTTAGAATAACGGCCTCCAGCTACATCCAAGTTGCTGCAAAAAACATTATTTCATTCTCTTTATGGCTGAGTAGTATTCTATGATGTATATTTTCTTTATCTGCTCATCAGTTTATTGGCCCTTAGGTTGGTTCCATATCTTTGCAATTGTGAATTGTTCTGTGATAAATATACCTGTGCAGGTGTCTTTTGGATATAATGACTTATTTTCCTTTGGGTGAGTACTAAGTGGTGGGATTACTGGATCGAATGGTAGATCTACTTTTGGTTCTTTGAGAAATCTCCACACCATTGGGAAAGAAGAATTCAATCTCCTTGAATCTGAATTCCTGTTGAATCTCATTCTCACTTCTTGGGGTAGAGGGTTGGTTAGTGTCTTTTACTCTATGATGACGGGACATGACTTCCCTTTTCTAGGCAGGAGAACAATCTGTTCATTTTATGATTAGAACATGCTTTTGGTCCCTTAACTACCAGAGAAAACCCTCAGTTGTATAAGGGATCACAGCTGTGGTCCATTTGCCCTGAAGTTGCCGCCCTTTGTTGGCTTCCAGAGCTGGAAGATGATAGAACTGCCAGGCTCTTTGGAATGGTATCGGTAATCACTACAGAGAAGCTTTATGGCTCTTCCCCATAACCTCCTTTCTGGTTGATAAGTTACAGGATAGAAGATTGCAGACCAAATTCTGCCATCTGTACACAAATGCCTTAGCACTCAGGCACAGAAACAGTGGAGAACCTGCATCCATTAGATCAGCAAAATCCCTGCCCTCTGTCCTTATGTGTTCCTGACAAGAACCTTGCCTCAGTTTCCCTCTTGGGTTGGAGAAGCAATAATTTGGCTCAGGTTAAATGTCACTTTCTCTGAAACATCTTCCTTGACTACCCTATCTCAAGTAGCTCCCTTTCTCCCAAACTCAATTGCTGTGTGACTATCGTATTGCCCAGTTCTGTTTCCTCTGCATCACAAATGCCTATCTAGTATTCTTTATTTACCAACTTTTTTCCCTGACTCCTCTCTCCTCCTCCCCGCCCCAAATAATGTAAGATCTATGAGCACAGGGACCTTGTCTGTCTTGCCAACGGCTATCTCCCCATAGCCTAGCACAGTGCCTGTCCCGTGATAGGCTCTGAGTCTACGGTTGTTGAATAAATGAAAGAACTCTTTCATGTTCTTCCTCTTTGCTGGTTTTACTGCTTAGGTATGACATAGAATGGGAAACTTTCCCCCTTCTTTGGGAAGAGAGATAAGAGATGTTTCAGTGCACTGCTGGAGAGATTAAAGCTTTGAAGTTATTTCATGATGTTGCCTACAACTGGAGAAATAGAACCATAGATTTCCAACCAGCCCCTACCCCAGATTGTGAAATCCACAAAGCTAGTATTATCTGTGTTTGTGACCCCTCCTAGACTGTGGGGAGGATGGGCATGGGCTTATTTATGTTTCTATTTCCAGTGCCTGGTGCCTCGTGCTGCTCTGTAAACACTTGTTAAATGGTATTTGCTTCTTCCACCCTTCTGTCTGTCCCCCACCATACTGCTCCCTGGGTTAGTCCCATTGTGTTTCCAGGACTCTTTTGATTGACAGAATCCAATTCAAGCTTGCTAAGGAATAAAGAAAAGGGGGAAGGGTGAATTAGTTAAAAACCTTGAAAGTTCTGGGGCAACCACAGCTGATCCAGGGCTCCCACGATGTCACTGGGACTTGGTTTGGCCTCATTCAGTCTCTCTGTGCCAGTTCCTCATTCAGGCAGTCTCACCCCATGTGGTGGCTCCCAGCATCATCCTCACAGCCAACCATCCCAGCAGAAAGAAAGGGTTTTAGTACTTAGTGTTCCAGGAAAATTGTCTGGGATTGGCCTGAATTGTGACACACTCATTCCTGAATCAGTTAGCCCTTTTCAGAGCTGGAATACTTTGACTGGCCAAGCCTGGATGGCGTGCCAACTCCTGGATCTAGGGGTAGGTGGAGCCCGCCTTAACTGCTGGCAAGAGAGTGAGGGAGGGGAGTTGATGTTCCCCCTGAACAATTGAGGTGTAATTTCCAAACATATTCATGCAGAAACAAACAAACAAAATTACTGCAAAGTAGACTTCTGGTCTACCAACCACCACATTAAACTTAGAGATAAGGGTGTCCCTATCTTGTCCAATCAATTAATTTGTGTGATGATCTTTTGGAAGAAGCAACCTCTTCATGTACAAGCAAGTTTAAATGTTACTGATGCTTGCTAGATAGTCTTCTCATTTGGTTCCTACCTTGTGGGCTCCAAGCCCCAGTTAGAAAAATACCTGGTAAGCTGTCTGTGAATCACCTGGGGCACTTTTAAAAATATAGATTCTCAACTATGCCCCAAAAGAGTTTAAAAAAGGTCTGCAGTGGGGCCAGGGATATACATTAAAAAAAATCTCATCAGGGGATTCTACCATGCAGCCAGGCCAGAAAACCATTGGCCTAATCCATTGGTGATGCTTATATTGAATTTTGGGGACTGAGTAGGGTGCAAAGGCAGTATCATGGCTGCCTAGTGGGAGAGAAATTTGGGCCCTTCAAGGACTTTTGTTGCCCTTCCAATCCTGTTATAAATGCAGTTGTCTTTTCCCTACTACAGAGAACGAGACTTGCTCTGAACTTATTCTTCAAGTTTTTGTGTCTGACCAGAAATCAGGAAGCGAGAAGTTGTTGAGTTCTCTGTTTTTTTTTTTGAGATGGAGTCTTGTCTGTCACCCAGGCCTGGAGTGCAGTGGTGCCATCTCAGCTTACTGCAACCTTTGCCTCCCGAGTTCAAGCGATGCTACTGCCTCAGCCTCCTGAGTAGCTGGGACTACAGGCATGTGCCACCATGGCCGGTTAATTTTTGTATTTTTAGTAGAGATGGGGTATCACTGTATTGGCCAGGCTGGTCTCGAACTCCTGATCTCATGATGTGCCCACCTGGGCCTCCCAAAGTGCTGGGATTACAGGCATAAGCCACCTTCCCCGGCCAGTTGTTGAGTTATCAAGCAAGGCCTTCAGCTCATTACCCACTAATAGTTTTCGTTATTGACCCAGGAGCTAATTTGGGTAAAGAGAGCAGGATGGAACCTGGTAAGTGAGTCTGCAGCTGCATTACACAGTGCATCTTCGTCAGTCCAGTATGAGGAGGGGCTGCTTGTCCCTTGGGCATGCCAAATGGAGTAATTACACAATGTGGGTAGCAGGGTTTCATGTGAAAAGTGCTCATTCTGGAATGACACCTTCTACACAACTGCAGTTATCAAGTCGGGGAGGAGAGTGAGAGGCCTTGCAAGCTGGATTTCATGCACCGTGCGTGGGGACTCTGAAATGTTTCACTCAAGCTATAAAAGTAAGACCTGTTTACTTCCAAACCCCCATGTAATTACAAATATCAAGTCATCTTTTCTGTACAAATAAACTCAAATGATAGTGATCTGTTATTTGGAGCCATGTCTGTGTTACCGGGAAGATTTAGCTGGCTTTCTGAAATGCCGCAGACCTAATTGCAACCAAGGGAAATGTTGAAAGCCTCATATTTTCAGCTTAGCATACTCATCTTTGTTTAATCTCTCATTTTTATTTCTGAAAAATGTTCCTTGGATTTCATGAAGGGCAGGGGCTATTTTGGAGAAAGGGAGGGAAACCCTTTCAGGTTTTGTTATCACTGGATGTTTATTCCTTATCAACCACAAGACAAGGCCATCCTAGGAGAAAGCTGGGGGCCACTTGGGTATTGCTCTCTCCTGTTGATCCTTGCAGGTGATTAAGAAGAGAGGGAGGAGGCTGGGTGCGGTGGCTCACGCCTGTAATCCCAGCACTTTGGGAGGCTGAGGCTGGCGGATCACGAGGTCAGGAGATTGAGACCATCTTGACCAACAGGGTGAAACCCTATCTCTACTAAAATACAAAAAATTAGCCCGGTGTGGTGGCACACGCCTGTAGTCCCAGGTACTTGGGAGGCTAAGGCAGGAGAATCGCTTGAACCTGAGAGGCGGAGCTTGCAGTGAGCTGAGATCGCACCACTGCACTCCAGCCTGGCAACAGTGCGAGAGTCTGTCTCAAAAAGAAAAAAAGTAAATAAATAAAATAAAATAAAAATAAAAATAAGAAGAGAGGGAGGAGACAAACGAGGTATGAAAATTAAAGGAAGGTGAAGGGATTAAGGTTTTTTTAATTTGCTTATTTTGAAATGTGAGCAAAAACTGTACCTTCTTATTTATTGCAAAAACAGCCTAATATTTATAAGGAATTTCACAGATCCACGTACAGAAAATACATACAGGAAAGAAAATCATTCCAGTACACCCTAATCAGAAAGATATCAGAAATTCAGTAGTGGTGAAATAACAGTCTTGACTTGCAAGAATAATTTAAAGGCAGACAAGCGGCACAGAGTTAAATAGGAAAGATGTTGGGATTTAATGATGAGAATTTACATGATGCTTCTTTCTCATCCCACTGTAAAAAAAAGTCATTTCTGCAGTGCTGTGGCCACCATTATTGTTGAGAGAAATAATGTCTGACATTAAACATCTTAAAGAATTGGGAACTCAATATACATGCATGCTTGTTCAAAAGGTGACACTTCCCTACACGTATGCCTTTCAAGGTTGTGAGCTACACATATTGTTTTAAAGCATTCGGCTAATAGTACCCAAGTGTTACTGAACTGTATTTGATTCACCTAAATCATAAAAACAGCCACAGACCATGCCTTATCTGAATGTTACAGATACTCAAATCGAGGTATCGTCATTCCATTGCACCGCAGAGAGTGGAAGGACACAGAGGTTAAGAAAGCTGCCCATGGTGTCACTTCGAGTAAGTCGTTGAGTTAGGATCCAAACCTGAGTCTCCCTGACTGCAGCCCATGGTTAATTCTGTTTCACTGGGCTGATTGTCACAGGCATAAACCCCACCCATGGGCAAAACCTAGGATTTCTTTTACTCCCAGAGCTGGATTGAAGCCCGTGTGTACAATCATATAGTAAAGGAAGGGGTCAAGCACAAGACAGCTGTAGGAAAGGGACTCAGGACACAGAGTTTAGCTGCAGGTGTCACTCTTGCCTGCATTTAAATGGACCCAAACTGGGATTCAGGGTCTGTTTGGGGAGCTAGTAGGTCTCATCTATGTTTCTGACCCTGTGGACCCCCTGATATCTTTGCTTTAATCACCTTGGACTGGAGTCTGGGGGGGACTGTTTGGCTGGCTGAAGGAACAGAGGATTCTGGGGGCAGGCATAGGAGCATGACCTCTTGAGCTTTGCCTGATCTCATAGGTTCTAAGAGTACAAAGGGTTGCCACAGTCAGAAACAAACAGAGCTCTTTCCATGACAGATTTTGTATGGTTCTGCAAACATGACAAGATATTGCCCAATGTATATTTGTGTAGAGAGGATACCCTCCCGCTTCTGCATGGAACTCAGCATCCTGTTGGCATTGTGAGGGATGGCAGCTCTGGGAAGATGTGGGCGGCATCCTCACTTGGACATGATGTATCCTCAGCAGGTACAGGTGTGTCCCTAGTGGGCACCTCCTGCAGCAATCTCTCCCAAGGAGCTCTGGTGGAAGGGCATGAAGGACTGATGCTTAGCACATGTCAGGCAGCCTTTGTGGACTCCCAGAAATACTTGTGGTCTCCCAGAAATACTTGTGGTGAGGGAAGGGTGCTTGGCAAGAGCTGGCGGTTCTGCCTGAGCAGGTGGGAATAGCCTCCTAAGGAAACCTGAGCTGCAAGTATTCTGCTCCTCCCAACTGCAAGGCTTGGAGACCCTCGGGATCTTCCTGAGTTTCTATTTTATCTCATCAGTCATGTTTGTAGTATCTGGTGGCTCTTTGTTTAGGGTAGGTATCAAGAATGCCGAGTTTCAGGTGGAACCATCTGGACTGAAATACTATCCCAGCAAGTTCTAACTTTGCTAACTTAAGGAAGTAATTTGATCTCTTCATGCCTCTGTATCCTCACCTGTGAAATGGGGATGATGGTGACAAATGGTGATGATGGATGAGGATGATGATGGTGATGATGATGATATTTACATTACAAAGTTGTCTTTTTGCACAGGGCCTAGTGAGATGAGAGCTCAGTCCATGTGATCTTATTGTAAATTAAATGTCATTTAGTGTTTTTAGTTTTGTGCTGTGTTTTTGCTTCTCCAGTTTGCCAGGGCTTTTTCATTTAGGACCAGGAGGACTTGGTTCTGAGTCAGGAGAGGGCAAGCCCCAGCTGTGGTGCTCCTCCATCTATTTCTTCCGGGGCCTCGGAAAGATGGTAATGACTCCATGTTGCCTGGGGATTTCACCACTTACCAACGGGGATGGCATGGGCAAGACCGCTCCAACACTCCGTGCCTCCATCTACCTATAAAGGGGGCTAATTATACTCACCTCCTAGGGTTGTAATGCATATCAAATGTGGGAAAAATGTGTGCAAAACATTTTACAATAATAATTATGAAAGCCCTGGTATCCTTCCACTGGTGAGAGGCGGCTGAGGAAAACAGAACGAGTGTGCACACCTGAGTCATACTGACCCAGGTTTGAGTCCTAGCTTTAGTGTTCTAGCTGTGTGACCCATGACAGGTTGCTTAATCGCTCTGGACTTCTGCTTTCCTCTCCTGTAAACTGGAACAATGACACCTCCCTCCTGCGATGTGTAAGGGTGAAATGAGATCACGTGGGTTTTGTGTCTGGCACCTAGGGACGCCCAGAAATACTTTCTCCTCACCTGCTAATTCAGAGACCTGCTTGCCTTTCTGAATTTACCACCACTGAGAAAAAATTGTAGATTTTAGAGGCCATTTACCTACTCTGCCAGTCCCACTGATGGGAGTCTTTTTAAATCAGGGCTGGGTTCTGAATCTATAACAGTTACTCTTCTTCAGGTCATGGTGGAAGTAGCTAAAACATAGTGAATGATGGCAGGGTAAGGCAGTGGAGAAGAACGCACATCTCACCCAAGGCACCTGTGATCAGCTTTGCAATTGAATGCAGCAAGAACCGCATTTGAGAAAGAAAGAGAAGAAAGAGGCTATCAATATTTATATTGCTTTCTGAAATCTGAGAACCCAAGACAGTAAGTACGCAGAAATAGAAACAGGAAAGATTAACCTCGTGTATGTCAGGAGAGCCGAAGAATTCAACAGTGGCCATGAACTCTAGTGTACCAGGAATAAATGCATTCAGGGAGCTACATGGAATTGGGAATGGAAGACGTTCAATTTCTTTTCTATTTTTTTCCTTTTATTATTTTATCTGTCTTTTAAAAAAAATTTTTATTATACTTTAAGCTTTGGGATACATGTGCAGAATGTGCAGGTTTGTTACATAGGTATACACGTGCCACGGTGGTTTGTTGCACTCATCAACCCGTCATCTACATTAGGTATTTCTCCTAATGCTATCCCTTCCCTAGCCCCCCACCCGCCAACAGGCCCCCGTGTGTGATGTTCCCCTCCCTGTGTCCATGTGTTCTCACTGTTCAACTCCCACTTATGAGTGAGAATATGCGGTGTTTGGTTTTCTGTTCTTGTGTTAGTTTGTTGAGAATGATGGTTTCCAGCTTCATCCGTGTCCCTGCAAAGGACATGAACTCATCTTTTTTTATGGCTGCATTGTATTCCATGGTATATATGTGCCACATTTTCTTTATCCAGTCCATCATTGATGGATATTTGGGTTGGTTCCAAGTCTTTGTTATTGTGAACAGTGCCGCAGTAAACATACGTGTGCATGTGTCTTTAGAGTGGAATGATTTAAAATCCTTTGGGTATACACCCAGTAATGGGATTGCTGGGTCAAATGGTATTTCTGGTTTTATCTTTTATCTATCTATCTTGGTGAACATTCTGGAAATAGAACAAAATATTTCTGCTGGTCCAGTCTAGCCCTCAGGCTGCTGCTCTGTCTCACACTACACACCCCTAACATTTGCAGGGCCCTGGACAATAGTACAAAGGAAGGCCCACACACTATATGTCTAAACATGTGAGAATTATCAACTCAGCTAACAGACTGCTAAGTGAAATATGTTCCATCCCCCTACCTCACAAATGCACCTGAAAAGCCAGGTTTGAACACAGCATCTGAACTCCACAACAGTCTGTGCTCATGGCTACTGGGGAAAGCTGTCTTTGGCTCCCAGCCCCCAGCCCCTTTCTTCAACCCTGACTCTGTGCCACCTCACAAGGAGCCCCTCCTCACCAGTATACATGTGGATATCCTAACCTCCATGCCCAAGATCTGCCTACATCCTCTGCAAACCAGCACCCCTTGACCATCCTGGGCTGAGGGGTGGACACACATCAGCAATGGGACCTCTCCTGGGGATGGACCTGGGAAAAGCCCGTCGCAGTCTTAGAAGAAGGCTTGGGGTCGTTTGACAGAAATTCTGGAGTCCCAGGTGCTTAGAGGTCTGGACAGCTGTGGGAGGGTGCAGGGATAGTTGGGGGGGGCACATCTTGGAGGGGACTAGAGCAGGGCCCTCTACAGAGGGCAGCCTAGGACAGGGGACCCTCTAGCCCAGGTCTAAGGGCAGAACTGGTCTCAAGTGTATCTAAGGGCTTTTAAGCATTAATGAGGTGTGAAAAAGAATCCTAATTCCATACTTTTTTTTTTTTTTTTTTTTGAGACGGAGTCTCGCTCTGTCGCCCAGGCTGGAGTGCAGTGGCACAATCTCGGCTCACTGCAAGCTCCGCCTCCCGGGTTCACGCCATTCTCCTGCCTCAGCCTCTCCGAGTAGCTGGGACTACAGGCGCCCGCCACCACGCCCGGCTAATTTTTTTTGTATTTTTAATAGAGACGGGGTTTCACCGTGGTCTCGATCTCCTGACCTCGTGATCCGCCCGCCTCGGCCTCCCAAAGTGCTGGGATTACAAGCGTGAGCCACCGCGCCCGGCCTCCATACGTTTTTATTAGCAATGGACTGAGATGCAGGAACTTGGGTTCCAAGCCTGCCTCTGCCGATAACCTACTCCGTGTCTTAGGGACAAATTGCTTCTCTCTGGGCCTCTATTTTATCATCAATTAAATAAAGGTGTTGGACCAGGTCATCTGTAATTTGCTTTTCTACCCTCTAAGTGAAATGTGTTTGCTTTCATTCGTGTCAACTCATGTTAAATTTGATTTTGTGCAGAAGTTAGGAGAGGAAGTACTTTTAGATCTACGATGTATTTCTGATTTGAGAACAGTTTCCTCGTGTTTTTGGTCACTGAAGGAAAAAAAAGATGGGGTGAGGAGGCTGCCAGGAATGAAATATTTGTCTCATATTGCTAATTATTTGTATTAAGTGGTTGTATAATGGGGAATTTGAATATAAATACCTGGTCTTTTTAGTGTAACATTTACCCATGAGAATTACAAAAATCCTCAGTGCAATCAGAGTTCATTTAAATGTTAATTTTAATTTTTATTTACCACTTGGTCTTGGTGCTGAAATACACATAAGTTAAAGCAACTGCAGCGGAGGTTCCTTCTGCCGCCCCTGGCAGAACTCACTCTTGCGCTAATGGTCGTTTCCCGCGATTTATTTCTCCTATGGATCACCTTTGTCGCAAGAGAGGAGAAAATGAAGTTCTTTAGAAGGTGTATTAATCTACCTCAGCACGCATCAAGGTGCAAAAAAATAAAACAGCAGAAGCACACTCCTTGGGAACATAGAAGCAGTACAGATAAGGGGTTGGCATGGAACAGAAAGGGGGCAGAAGACATTTTGTTACTTTAAAATAAACTAATGTGGGCAGACTTTTAAAAAAAGTCACCCAAAATTTTATACCCATGCATGCTCAGAACAAAAATGCAGTTCCTTGAAAAACGATTGTTTTTGCTCTTTCCCAGGGAAAGGCATCCTGTTCCGAAGCCCCCTACCCAAGACAGTCTGCACCAGGGAGAGCAGCAACACTTGGGCTGAATAGTTCTTTGCTGTGGGGCTGCCCTGTAGACTGTAGGATGTTTAGCAGCATCCTTGGCCTCTGCCCACCAGACGTCAGTGGCACCCTGTTATGAGTTGAATGGTATTCCCACCCCTGCCCCCACAAACTCATATGGGAAAGTTCTAACCCCTAGGACCTCGGAATGTGACCTTCTTTAGAAAGAGGTCTCTTGCAGATGTAAACAGTCAAGACGAGGTCATTAGGGTGGGATTTATATGAAAGGGAAATGCAGGCTGGCGCGGTGGCTCATGCCTGTAATCCCAGCACTTTGGGAGGCCGAGGCAGGTGGATCACGAGGTCAGGAGATTGAGAACATCCTGGCTAACATGGTGAAACCCCGTCTCTACTAAAAATACAAAAAATTAGCTGGGCGTAGTGGCACACACCTGTAGTCCCAGCTACTTGGGAGGCTGAGGCAGGAGAATGGCGTGAACCCGGGAGGTGGAGGTTGCGGTGAGCCGAGATCACGTCACTGCACTCCAGCCTGGGTGACAGAGCGAGACTCCATCTAAAAAAAAAAAAAGGGAAATGTAGACACAGAGACAGGTCAGTACACTGGGAGAACACCACGTGAAGAGAGATGAAGGTAGAGATCAGGGTGATGTATCCATAAGCCAAGGAGTGCTGAAGATTGCCAGCAAACGCCAGAAGATTGTCAGAAGCTGGGGGAGAGGCAAAGGAGCAGATTCTCCATCACATCTCAGAAAGAACCACCCCTGCCAACACCTTGATCTCAGACTTCCAGCCTCCAGAACTGTGAGACAATAAATTCTGATTGTTTAAGCCACCTAGTCTGTGGTACTTGGTTAGGACAGCCCTAGCAAACTAGTTCACATTTCTAGTTGTGACAACCCAAAATGCTTCCAGATATGGCCAAATGTCCTCTGCAGGGCAAAGTCACCCCTGCTTGAGAACCACTGTTGTGCATATTACCTATGGCTGCTTTCACCTGACCCCGGTGGAATTCAGTAATTGTGACAGAGACTGAGAGGCCTGCAAAGCCTAAAATATTTATTATCTGACCCTCTCTATAAAAAGTTTGCAGACTCTTGCTCTCAACTCTCCCGTGGTGCACTGTGAGCTGGTTGTGGGGCCCTGAGGCACACTAGGTTCTGTAGAATTGGCCCATGAATGGCTGAGCGTGGAAGTAAAGATGCAAGGTGAGGATGCTGTTGTGCAGAGGAGGACTGTCGCTTGCCCTGGGATGCACGGCTGGCCAATGGTGTGATTGATTCATACACATCTAGGACTCCTGCCTTTAAGGTCCCTATTCTCAGCCCTAATTTTACTTCCCGATTGCTCTTCAACTCTCTTGCCTGGAATGGGTCTCTCTTGACCAGTTGCTTCCTTGGGCCACCTTGTGATTGCCAGGAAGGTTCTCAGTTTCTCAGAACTCAGCCTCTGTGTTACACGGGGCTTTAGGCTGTCCCCATGTGGACTTTGTTCTTGATAGTTCTTTGATCCCAGGTGTTCGTTCTGCTATTGGCTTGCCACTGTCACCGTCCGTAGAGTGCCAAGATGCCGTTGGTGGGACTCTTCTCTCCTAAAAATGTCTTCTGTAAAAAATGCCTGTAAAGGACTGTCCCCCATGGTGAGTAATGAAAGGGTTTTTTCTAGACTCCTTTGACTTTGGGAAGGCAAAGAAAACACCCTTAAGATGGGTGCTGCTGCAAAAGACTTACACGTTACTCAAAAGATCTTTCTTCAGCATGTTTCCTGGCCTTCTCTGTCTCTCAGCCCCCTGATCACAGTAGCAGCAGTTAAACTGTCCATCATTCAGTTGGGGTTGGATTGCTTTTTCAGACCTAGAAGATGGACCTTGTATTGATTCCTTCAGCCTCTGTGGTGACACTGGAATCTTTGAAGAGAAAAAAGAAACCAAAAGATGGTGTAGATAATTGTTATGGGTTAAATTATGTTTCCCCAAAAGATATGTTGAAATCCTAAGCCCTGGTACCTGTGAATGTGATCTTATTTAGGAACATAATCTTTGCAGATGAAATCTAAGTTAAAAAGAGGTCACTGGGGTGGGGGGATATGGCTGGTGTTCTTACACGGAGAGAAGACACACCAAGACCGACACAGAGGGAGAAAGCCACGTGAAAATGGAGGCGGGGATTGGAGTGACACGTCTCCAAGCCAGGGAATGCCAAGAGTTGCCGGCAGCCGCCTGCCATAAGGAGAAAACTGTGGAACTGCTATTCCCTGGGAGGCCCCAAGAAAGAAACAACTCTGCTGACATTTTGATTTTGGACTTCTGTTCTCCAAGACTGAGAGAGAATAGCTTTATGTTGTTTTAAGCCACTTGGTTGTGGTGATCTGTTATGGTGGCCCTAGAAAAGACACCTGATCGTTAAGGGGTTCAGGTATTTTTGCATCTTCTGTATTTTTACTTCTCCATGTGGTTTAGCAATCAGATGGCTTTGGGGTCAGGACACATTGCTGGCACTGATGAGCTGATGTGCACTCTTGCCACTGCCCAACCTCTTTCTTCCTAGCAGTTATTGTTGTTCATAATTATACATGTGCCTGTGTAATTATTTGAGTATCTGCTTATCTCGCTAGATCTAAACTCCATCCACAGCATTCAGCATAGTGATTGGCAGCAACAGGCATTTAATAAGTATTTTGTTGAGAGATCTTGAGCAAATCATCTATCATTTCTGAACTTCAGTTTCCCTATCTTAAAAATAGAAATATTAATGGTGCTGTAAGACAGAGATCAAATCCGTCTTAGTCCATTTGGGCTGCTCTAACTAAATAACATAAACTGGGGGAACTTATAAACAGCAAAAACATATTTCTCACAGCTCTGGAGGCTGGGAAGTCCAGAGTTGGAACACTGGCAGATTGAGTGTCTAGTGAGGGCCAGCTTCCTGGTTCACAGATGGCGCCTTCTCACTGTGTCCTCACAGGATGGAAGGGGCAAGGCAGCTCTCTGGGGCCTCTCTTTTTTTGTTGTTGTTTTTTTGAGATGGAGTCTCACTCTGTCACCCAGGGTGGAGCGCAGTGGTGCGATCTCAGCTCACTGCAACCTCTGCCTCCTGGGTTCAAACGATTCCCCTCCCTCAACCTCCCTGGTAGCTGGGATTACAGGCACGCACCAACACACCTGGCTAATTTTTGTATTTGTAGTAGAGATGGGATTTCACCATGTTGAACAGCCTGGTCCTGAACTCCTGACATCAGGGTGATCTGCCCGCCTCGGCCTTCCAAAGTGCTGGATTACAGGCATGAGCCACCGCGCCCGGCCTCTGGGGTCTCTCTTATAAGGGCACTGAGTTAGTCCATTTTGCATTGCTGTAAAGGAATACCTCAGATTGGGTAATTTGTAAAGAAAAGAGGTTCATTTGGCTCACGATTCTGCGGGCCCTACAAGCATGACACCAGTATCTGCTTGGCTTCTGGGGAGGGCCTCAGGAAGCGTCAACTCATTGCAGAAGGCAGAGAGGGAACAGGCATGTCACATGGCAAGAGAGGGAGCAAGAGAGAGCAGGGAAGTGCCAGGCTTTTTAACTCTTTTCACGTGTAGAAAAAAAGTGCAGCTTGCTGCTGGCACTCGTTTAATTTTACATAAACTCTTCGAGGCTGAAGCAAATCTGACTGATTTTCAATGTGAAAATAAAATATAAAAACCGTTCTTGGAGTTATTTCTTAACAGAACTCATGTCAGAATCATCTGAATCATCAGAATCGTCTATTTTGGAAAAAATCAGACTCATCAAATGAATCTTTGGCCAGCAACTGTTCCAGAGCGATGTTAACATCACGTGTAGGAATGCTACGTGTTCTAGGATTTGACATTTTCAGTGGCCAAGAATTACTATATTTTGTAAATGGAACTACCAGTACTAAAACCAGAATGCTAGAAACAGAATGATGTCTTTTGCTTCCAAAGTTGATATACTCACAGCGATGCAAAAATAATAATAAAAGCAAGCTATTTCGTGGGAAAGTTATCTCTGGGTAAATGCTGGGTACAGCTGCAAGTGCTGCGGGTGAGTATTCTCGGAGCAAATGGGAAAAAGAGTTAAACAACCAGCTTTCCCGTGAAAGAATAGAGCATATACAGAACTCATTCAATACTTGGGCTGGCACCAAGCCATTCATGAGGGACCCGCCCCCATGACCCAAACCCCCATGACCTCCCATCAGACCCCACCTCCAACACTGGGGATCAAATTTCAACATGAGATTTGCAGAAGACAGGTATCCAAAGTATATTAGACACCATTTCCATTGACGGGGGCTCCATCTTCATGATCTCATCAACTCTCAAAGGCCCCACTTTCTAGTGTCACTTTGGTGATTAGGTTTCAACATATGAATTTTGGGGGGATGTAAACATTCAGACCATAACAAAATCCTTTTCCTTTTACCCTTTTAAGTTCTCACCTGGGGTCCCTATAATGAAAGACAGATTGACAAGAGGAAAACAAACAAGTTTATTAATATGTATATCTCATATGTACATTGGAAATACCCAAGGAATGAGTAACTCAAAGAGGTGGCTTAGAGCTGCTGCTCATATAACTAATCTTTCACAAAGGATAATACATTAGCAGAGAAATGACAGGACGAAGGAAGGTGGTTTTAGGCTTCTAAGACTGGGAAACTGTGGGAAGGGAAATACATGGGGGAAACTAATGGAGTAAGGTTTGTTTGTGGATTCCTCTGGTGCTGTAGGAATCTGGGGTCGTCTCTAGTAAAGGAGAATTTATATCCTGCCCTTAGGCAGAAAAGGGGGCGGGTAGAGAGAGATTTTGCTGTATTTGTTGCTTCTTAGTTGCCTTCAGCTCAAACACAATTTTTACGTCCAAGTGGCATATTTGAGGGTGACATACCGGGCTCCTTCAGTACCTACTTCATAGGTCATTTTGAGGATTAAATGAGATACTGTATGTGCAGCACGATGCATAACATGCAGTTGATGCCGGCGTGAGCGTTTTCTGCATGACTCTTTTCTGTAAAAGCTTCGGTAGCACATAGAGCTTTGGGTATTGTGTATCTGCTCGGAATTTAGGCCCAGCACATAGCCAGCTCGTGTAACTTGTTTTGACAACCCCAGGTAACGATTTGTCATCAAGAGCTACAGGTGAAGTTTGACCCCCCCCAGGAAAGTTTCCGTGGTTTCTAAGACCTCATCACTAAACAGCCCTGAAGATACGGAAAGAACCTTCCTTCAAATTGCTGTTAAGGCCATACTAGTCACCCTGGGAAAAGCTAATGGACAGAAACATATTGATGTGTTGACACTTTGAGACCTTTCCCCTAAGAAAACCTTTTAGCTAACCAGGGTTCATTCACCTTAATTAAAAATTATCCGGTGGATACATCTCTTTCCATCACTCTGTGGACACACATGGTGTTGGGTTTTTTTTAGGAATTAAATTTAAAACCTCATGCTTCTTCAAATAAATCCTTTGTTTGCTTTATTAAGCAGAAAAGCCTGCTGGCTATTAGTTGTCAATTAAATTTAGGTGTTAATTAAAATGGCCATGTCCAAGCACTCCTGGAGATTAATCTGCCACTTGGGACCCCGTTGTTGAAGATGGCCGTGAACTGCAGTACATTATCTGTGATATGACCACTCGGTACCACCCTGGGACACAGGAGAGCTGACTTTAAGGATGAGCTTGTTGCATACATTTTAAACAGCTCTTCTTCCCAACTGATGAGCCACATACCTGGGATGATTTAAATCACGAGTATGGCCAGTGGGTGAAATCTCATCCTCTGCTTGTTTTTGTATGGCTCGTGAGCTAAGAATGGTTTCACATTTTCAAATGGTTTGCAATAGCCAAAAGAATAATAATTATTTCATGGCACATGAAAATCACGTGAAATCGAAATTTCAGTGCGCATGAATAAAATTTTACTGGTACATATCCGCAACCATGTGTTTACTTATTGTCTGAAGGTCTGTGGCCAATCCCTGATTTAAATGATCACTGTGACATCAGCGCTCAACTTGAGGACACATAGACACTTGCGTGCACTCTGTCCCTTTTGCTTTGTTTTGTTTTGTTTTTTGAGACATAGTCTCATTCTTTTGTCCAGTCTGGAGTGCAGTGGTCCAGTCAAGGCTTACTACAGCCTTAACCTTCCAGGCTAGATCAATCTTCTGGGCTTGATTGATCCTCCTGCCTCAGCCTCCTGAGAAGCTGGGATTACAGGTGTGTGCCATCACCCCTGGCTAATTTTTCTATTTTTTTTTGTAGAGACAGGGTCTCACTATGTTGCCCAGGCTGGCCTCAAACTCCTGGCTCAAGCAATCCTCCCGTCTCTGCCTCTCAAAGTGCTGGGATTACAGGCGTGAGCCACTATGCCCAGGCCACTCTGTCCCTTCTAGAATCTCTCTGATGGGGCTGCCTGGCCACCAAACATTCCATGGTGTGTTCATCCCTGAGTGGTAAAGCAGCATCATTCAATAATGTGAATGTATTTATTCTCTTCTAAGTGATGAAGCTGTGGTTTTGTGAGGACTGCCTTTTATATACTGAGGCTGATTCTTGAGGTGTGCTAGGAATCAAATCCTACCTTTCAGGGATATCTTAAATCCAATCTCTTACTGCATGTCCTCTTCTTAAAGGAGGAGAAAACCACCATTGCCTCCATACTTTGACAAGATAGTCCAGGCAAGGGGGAGCAAGATTGCAAGATGTGGAGAGTTGACACCCTTCCTTGTTATTTTACAAGGGCCAGGCCTGTAGTCGATTTCTGAGCCTGTCTTCTTAAATGACTGCCCGGAGATGCAAGTCAACCCTTGATTGCATCCTGTGGGGAGAGTTAATAGTGTGTTCTGGGCATGTGCTCAAGGAAGCCCTGCCCAGGAAGGATAACAAAATTAGACTGAGTGCTGCAGCATCTGAATCTTCGGGCCAAGTCCGAGCACCGTGAAGCAGCAGTTAATGTGTGTTTTTGCCGAACCTCCATATGCCTGGACCTCACCTTTCCTGAGCATCCTCTTTCTTTTTCTTGTGCTTTCCTAGCTGATCTGGATCAGGAGCCTTTCTTTGTACCTGCATTTCTCATATTTCTAGAGTGGAAATCCTATGTGGTCAAGGCAGATTGGTCTCACCTCTCTAAGTACCCGTCTCACTTTACCTCCCACTTACCCTTAATGAACATTTACTATGTTTCAAGGAATTTAATTAGAATCAAATACAAGGGCCGGGTGCGGTGGCTCACGCCTGTAATCCCAGCACTTTGGGAGGCCGAGGCGGGTGGATCACGAGGTCAAGAGATCGAGACCATCCTGGCTAAGACGGTGAAACCCTGTCTCTACTATAAACACAAAAAATTAGCTGGGTGTGGTGGCAGGCGCCTGTAGTCCCAGCGACTCGGGAGGTTTCCCTGCCACCTCTCCAGACATCAAAAGTCTAGGCTGTCCCCAGGGAACAAAACCTAATTGCCCTCACCCATCCCTGGCCTCTTGTTGATCTTTAGCCATGTAGAATCTTTGCATCATGGTCTTGATTCTTCTGTACATAGAGCACTTTCTCATAGGTTATCAATTTGGCATAACTGTGTACCTATAAATAACATTGATGAGCATGATATTGATTTGATACATTTTAGTAGAAAATAAATGTGGAAATCAATATGTGTGTTCTGGAATCAGCTACCTAGAATCAAATTCTACTTCTGTTACTTGCCAGCTGTGTGCCTTTGGGCAAGTTTAGTAACCTCTCTGAAACCTTGGTTGTCTCATCTGAAAAGTGAGATGATGAGCAACATGAATGATATTGAAGAGAAGTGATTTGTGCAAGTGCCTAGCATGGTGCCTGGCTCAGAATAAGTGGTCTATACATAAGAGCTGATGCTAATGCATCTTTATTGTGCTATCAGGTAGCAAAGAGTTTATTGATATGCCTTGGAGTATGCAGCATTAGGAAGGCTTAGATCTGGGAATGTTATGGAAGCCAATATGTGTAAACATGCACATATTGGTCATTAATTTCAAAGACCTTCTCCTGAGCCCAGTGTGATTGGAAATGGCAACTTTATATTAGACTCATATCTCATCACAGCATCACTGGAGGCTGATGTGGGCCCAGATGTTGTTTTCAGCATTGTCCCTCTGATTACTTTATCCTCATGAAATCAATTAATCCTCCCACACTTTCTTCTATTTAACAAATATTTATGAATCACTTACTGTGTGTTAGTCATTGTCCTAGGACCTGTGAGCAAAACAAACATGGTGTGTTCTGTAGTGCGGTTGGAAGCAGACAGACGTTAATCAAATAATCACACAGATTTACATTTTTAAAGACCCATCTGGCTGCAGTGAGGAGGCTGGATAGAAGGCAATAATGGAAACACAGAGACCCATGAGAAGGCTAACACAGCCCCTCTGGAGGGAGATGGTGGTGGATTGGACAGGAATAGTGTGGTCAGATGGAGAGAAGCGGGAATGTCTGGGGATGATCAGAAGGCAAAATCAAGAAGACCAGATATTATAAAAGATGGAATGTGGAAGTTGAGATGATCAGGAGTGACCCCCTGGTTTCTGGATTGTGGCCTTGGAGGGAGGGAACTCTGGAAGAAGTCCAGGTGGTAGGCAGAAGAGCATGAGTGCAGTTTGGACATCCAGGTGGGGTGTCAGTCAGATGTTGGATTTATGGGTCTCAGAGGAATTCTCCCTGCTATTTGGCACATGCAACCTGACCCTATACAGTGAAAAAATATATTGCCAAATCCCCTGCCCATGTGTGTGCACACATAGGGTTAAATACATGCTTTACATACTGTACACATCATTAAAAATCAATCATTTCCTGCTCGGTTGCAGCCCATGTTAAGGGGATTGGCTATCATTAAGCAAGTTCAAGGTGATCCAGTTTGCTCCAATATAATAGTGGTGGAACCATTTACTTCAATCTGTAACTTAAAAAAAAAGTAAAACCTAATTGGCCATCTTATATCAATACAATAGTCATTAAAAATGTGCGTGTGTGTCACCAGGACCTGTTGTGGGGTGGGGGGAGGGGGGAGGGATAGCATTAGGAGATATACCTAATGTTTAATGACGAGTTAATGGGTGCAGCACACCAACATGGCACACGTATAGATATGTAACAAACCCGTACGTTGTGCACATGTACCCTAAAACTTAAGGTATAATAAAAAAAAGTACGTGTGTGTGTATATGTGCGTGTATATATATGTGTGTGTACATTCATGAATGTATACATGCATGTATGAGTATATGTGTGTATGTGTGTAAACTGGATCCCTACAAGATTAAAGGGATTTATTGGAAGCTCTGAGGTGGCTTCCAAGTCTCTGAGGTGATTCCCGGGTTCTTTCATTCAAAGATTCCCAATACTTTCAGTGTGTTATTCTTCCCCCAGTTACGCTAAATGCCCTGGAGTTTGTTGTCATCTTAGAATAAATCCATTTATCTTTGAGAACCACAGTGGTTTGTAGAAGCTATTTTGAACTCATTGTAATTAGGTAACTCTTAGCTAATTGGATTGTGACTTTTTGAATGTAATTGCTTCGTCCGTTTTATTGGGGCATAATTTACGTAAGATTAATCGATTTCAGTGTACATTTCAATGAGTTTGAACAAATGTATATAGTCTTGTAACCACTGCCACCAATGTGAAATAGAACATCCCATTACCCCAGGAGCTTGCTTGTGCCCCTTTACAGCGGATCCTTTCTCACCACCCCCTGACCACTGGCAACCCCGCACCTGCTTTCTATCACTGTAGTTTTGCTTGCTCTAGAGTTTTATAAAATTGAAATCACTCAGCATGGAAACTTTTGTATCTACCGCCTTACACTTAGCATATTGCTTTTGACAGTCATTCATGTTGTTGCCTGTATCAGGAGCTCATTCCTTTCCATGGCTATGTAATATTTCATTTTATGGGTATGCCACAATTCACAGGTGATGGACGTTTGGGCTCTTCCTAGTTTTAGGCAATGAATAAAGTTACTATAAATGTTCACATACAAGTCTTTATAGGTGGATATGAGCTTTTATTTCTCTTTAATAAACACCTTGGAATGGAATTAGTGGCTTGCTTATATGGTAAGTGTAACTTCATAAGAAATCATCAAACTGTTTTCCGGAGTGACTAACATTTTGCATTCTCTCTCAGCAATATATGAGAATTTCAGTTTTTCCACATCCCCCCAATACTTTTTAAATATGGCCATATCAAAAAATGTGAAGTGATATCCCATAGTGGTTTTAATTTGCTATTTTTCTAATGACTACTGTTGTGGAGCATCTTATTGGCCCTCATATTCTTATTTGCCATCCTCTTACATGTACTTTGGTGAGATGTCTGTTCAAATCCCTTGCTCATATTTGTTGGATATTTTGATTTCATATAATTGAGTTTTAGGAGTTCTTCATATATTTTGGATGCAAATCTCTTATCAAATATGTCTTGCAAATATTTTATTTTGGTTTGGTTTGGTTTATTTTATTTTATTTTAAGTTCTGGGGTACATGTGTAGGATGTGCAGATTTGTTACATAGGTACACGTGTGCCATGGAGGTTTGCATCACCTATGAACCCATCACCTAGGTATTAAGCCCGGCATGCATTAGCTATTTTTCCTGATGCTCCTCCCCTCCCCCATGTCTCCCCCAACAGGCCCCAGTGTATGTTCTTCCCCTCCCTGTTGCCATGTGGTCTCATTATTCAGCTCCCACTTATAAGTGAGACCATGTGGTAGGTATTTGGTTCTCGCAGTCTATGGCTTGCCTTTTCATTTTCTTTTCAGTATCTCAAATATTAAAATGTTTTAATTTTGATGTTCAATTTATCCATTGTTTCTTTTATATTTCATACTTACTCTAAAGAACTTTAAGTTTTTAAGTTCTAAAGACATAAATAATCTTTGCCTATTTAAGTAGACTTTGCTGTACTCAAAGCATTAATATTTTCTCCTATTTTTTTCTAGAAGTTTTATAATTTAGCTTTTACATTTAGGTCTATGATCCATTTTGAGTTAATTTTTGTACATAGTGTGAGGGAAGGGTCTAGATATGGATATCCAATTGTTCTAGGATAATTTATTAAAAAGATTACCTTTTCTCCATTGAATTGTCTTGACATCTTTGTTGAAATTTAACTGACCATGTATACATGGGTCAATTTGTAGACACTGTCTTCTGTGTTGTTATGCAAATGCTACACGGTCTTGATAACTTCAGCTTTATAATATCTTGAAATCAAATAATTGTAAGGCCTCCAACTTTGTTTTTCTTTTTAAAAATTGTTTTTGCTATTCTAAGTCCTTTGTGTTTCTATTATTAGGTTGTGAATTTCTCAAAAACAGCTTGCTGGGAATTTGACGAGGGAGAACGGATGTCACTATCATTATCGTAGTGGATCTTCTAGTCAATGAGCATATGATATATCTCTCCATTTATTTAGGTTGTTTTAAGTTTTCTCAGAAACGTTCTTCATGTACAGGTCTTACACTTAAAAAATTATCACAATTTTGATGCTATCATAAATGGCATTTTCATATTTAATTTCCAATTTTCTTTGGCAATATAAATACAAATTATTGTTGTATAGTGACCTTTTATCTTCTGACCTTGCTAAACTCACTTATTAGTTATAACTGTTTTGTAGATTCTTTAGAATTTTCTACAAAGATAATCATTTAGTCTACAATAAAAGCCAGTTTTAATTTTTTCTTTTTAACTTCTTTGTGTATTCATTTCCTTTTCTTGCCTTATTTTCCCGGCTAGATCTCTAGTGCAATAGCAAATAAAATGAGGCAGTGAACATCTTCACCTTGCTCCAGTTCTCATAGGGGAAGCATTCAGCCTTTTCCATTAAGTATAGGGTTAGCTATAGAGTTTTAGATATGTTTGATCAGAATGAGGAAGTTCCTTTCTATTCCTATTTTGCCTAGAGTTTTTATCAAGAGTGGCTGTTAAAATTTTAAAATTATTTTTACATCTATTAAGAGAGTCAGATGGTTTTTCTGTTTTAATCTGTTAATGTGGTGAATTACATGGATTAATTTTCAAACGTTAAGCCAGTATTACAATTTTGACATCAACCCAGTTGGTCATGGTATATTTTTAAAAATATATTGCTGAATTTCATTTGCTAACATTTTGTGAAGTATTTTTGCATCTATATTCTTGAGAAGTATTGGTTTGTAGTTTTCTTTCCTTGTAATCTCTTTGTCTGGTTTTGGTATTAGGGTAATGGTGGACTCATAAACTGAGTTGGGAAGTGTTCCCTCTTCCTGTTTTTTATTTTTTTTTTTTAATGTATGATGGTATTATTTCATCTCTAAATGTTGGGTAAAATTCACCAGTGATCACCCAGGCCTGAAGATTTCTTTGCGAGAAGGTTTTTAGCTACTAATTTAATTTTTTCAATAGATACAGGGCTGTTCAATTTACCTAGTTCTTCTTAGATAAGCTTTTAGCTTTGGGTTTAATTTTTGCATCTTTTTCTAGTTTCTTAAAGAGTAAGCTAAGGTCTTTGATCTTAGACCTTTCTTCTTTTCTAACATAAAAATTTTATACTATAAATTTCCCTGTAAGCATTACTTCAGCTGTAACTCACAAATTTGGGTACAATGTGATTTCATTTCTCACTTAATTAAAAATATTTTCTAATTTTATTATTTCTTCTTTGGCCCATGGGTTATTTAGAAATGTGTTATTTAATTTTCAAATATTTGAGGATTTTCCAGATATCTTTCTGTTATTTTGTCATAGATTTTTAGTTCAGTTCCATTGTGGTCAGAGATTTACATGATTTCAATTCTTTTTTTTTTTTTTTTTTAATTATACTTTAGGGTTTTAGGGTACATGTGCACAATGTGCAGGTTTGTTACATATGTATCCATGTGCCATGTTGATTTCCTGCACCCATTAACTCGTCATTTAGCATTAGGTGTATCTCCTAATGCTGTCCCTCCCCCCTCCCCCCACCCCACAACAGTCCCCGGAGTGTGATGTTCCCCTTCCTGTGTCCATGAGTTCTCATTGTTCAATTCCCACCTCTGAGTGAGAACATGCGGTGTTTGGTTTTTTGTCCTTGCGATAGTTTACTGAGAATGATGTTTTCCAGTTTCATCCATGTCCCTACAAAGGACACGAACTCATCATTTTTTATGGCTGCATAGTATTCCATGGTGTATATGTGCCACATTTTCTTAATCCAGTCTATCGTTGTTGGACATTTGGGTTGGTTCCAACTCTTTGCTATTGTGAATAGTGCTGCAATAAACATACGTGTGCATGTGTCTTTATAGCAGCATGATTTATAGTCCTTTGGGTATATACCCAGTAATGGGATGGCTGGGTCAAATGGTATTTCTAGTTCGAGATCCCTGAGGAATCGCCACACTGACTTCCACAATGGTTGAACTAGTTTACAGTCCCACCAACAGTGTAAAAGTGTTCCTATTTCTCCACATCCTCTCTAGCACCTATTGTTTCCTGATTTTTTAATGATGGCCATTCTAACTGGTGTGAGATGGTATCTCACTGTGGTTTTGATTTGCATTTCTCTGATGGCCAGTGATGATGAGCATTTCTTCATGTGTTTTTTGGCTGCATAAATGTCTTCTTTTGAGAAGTGTCTGTTCATGTCCTCTGCCCACTTTTTGATGGGGTTGTTTGTTTTTTTCTTGTAAATTTGTTTGAGTTCATTGTAGATTCTGGATATTAGCCCTTTGTCAGATGAGTAGGTTGCAAAAATTTTCTCCCATTCTGTAGGTTGCCTGTTCACTCTGATGATAGTTTCTTTTGCTGTGCAGAAGCTCTTTAGTTTAATGAGATCCCATTTGTCGATTTTTGCTTTTGTTGCTATTGCTTTTGGTGTTTTAGACATGAAGTCCTTGCCCACGCCTATGTCCTGAATGGTATTGCCTAGGTTTTCTTGTAGGATTTTAATGGTTTTAGGTCTAACATATAAGTCTTTAATCCATCTTGAATTAATTTTTGTATAAGGTGTAAGGAAGGGATCCAGTTGCAGCTTTCTACATATGGCTAGCCAGTTTTCCCAGCACCATTTATTAAATAGGGAATCCTTTCCCCATTTCTTGTTTTTGTCAGGTTTGTCAAAGATCAGATAGTTGTAGCTATGCGGCGTCATTTCTGAGGGCTCTGTTCTGTTCCATTGATCTATGTCTCTGTTGTGGTACCAGTACCATGCTGTTTTGGTTACTGTAGCCTTGTAGTATAGTTTAAAGTCAGGTAGCGTGATGCCTCCAGCTTTGTTCTTTTGGCTTAGGATTGACTTGGCGATGCGGGCTCTTTTTTGGTTCCATATGAACTTTAAAGTAGTTTTTTCCAATTCTGTGAAGAAAGTCATTGGTAGCTTGATGGGGATGGCATTGAATCTATAAATGACCTTGGGCAGTATGGCCATTTTCACGATATTGATTCTTCCAACCCATGAGCATGGAATGTTCTTCCATTTGTTTGTATCCTCTTTGATTTCATTGAGCAGTGGTTTGTAGTTCTCCTTGAAGAGGTCCTTCACATCCCTTGTAAGTTGGATTCCTAGGTATTTTATTCTCTTTGAAGCAATTGTGAATGGGAGTTCACTCATGATTTGGCTCTCTGTTTGTCTGTGATTGGTGTACAAGAATGCTTGTGATTTTTGTACATTAATTTTGTATCCTGAGACTTTGCTGAAGTTGCTAATCAGCTTAAGGAGATTTTGGGCTGAGACAATGGGGTTTTCTAGATATACAATCATGTCATCTGCAAACAGGGACAATTTGACTTCCTCTTTTCCTAATTGAATACCCTTTATTTCCTTCTCCTGCCTGATTGCTCTGGCCAGAACTTCCAGCACTATGTTGAATAGGAGCGGTGAGAGAGGGCATCCCTGTCTTGTGCCAGTTTTCAGAGGGAATGCTTCCAGTTTTTGCCCATTCAGTATGATATTGGCTGTGGGTTTGTCATAGATAGCTCTTATTGTCTTGAGATATGTCCCATCAATACCTAATTTATTGAGAGTTTTTAGCATGAAGGGTTGTTGAATTTTGTCAAAGGCCTTTTCTGCATCTATTGAGATAATCATGTGGTTTTTGTCTTTGGTTCTGTTTATATGCTGGATTACATTTATTGATTTGCGTATGTTGAACCAGCCTTGCATCCCAGGGATGAAGCCCACTTGATCATGGTGGATAAGCTTTTTGATGTGCTGCTGGATTCGGTTTGCCAGTATTTTATTGAGGATTTTTGCATCAATGTTCATCAAGGATATTGGTCTGAAATTCTCTTTTTTGGTTATGTCTCTGTCAGGTTTTGGTATCAGGACGATGCTGGCTTCATAAAATGTGTTAGGGAGGATTCCCTCTTTTTCTATCGATTGGAATAGTTTCAGAAGGAATGGTACCAGTTCCTCCTTGTACCTCTGGTAGAATTCAGCTGTGAATCCATCAGGTCCTGGACTCTTTTTGGTTGGTAAGCTATTGATTATTGCCACAATTTCAGAACCTGTTATTGGTCTATTCAGAGATTCAACTTCTTCCTGGTTTAGTCTTGGGAGGGTGTATTTGTCAAGGAATTTATCCATTTCTTCTAGATTTTCTAGTTTATTTGCATAGAGGTGTTTGTAGTATTCTCTGATGGTAGATTGTATTTCTGTGGGATCGGTGGTGATATCCCCTTTTTCGTTTTTTATTGCATCTATTTGATTCTTCTCTCTTTTCTTCTTTATTAGTCTTGCTAGCGGTCCATCAATTTTGTTGATCTTTTCAAAAAACCAGCTCCTGGATTCATTAATTTTTTGAAGGGTTTTTTGTGTCTCTATTTCCTTCAGTTCTGCTCTGATTTTAGTTATTTCTAGCCTTCTGCTAGCTTTTGAATGTGTTTGCTCTTGCTTTTCTAGTTCTTTTAATTGTGATGTTAGGGTGTCAATTTTGGATCTTTCCTGCTTTCTCTTGTGGGCATTTAGTGCTATAAATTTCCCTCTACACACTGCTTTGAATGTGTCCCAGAGATTCTGGTATGTTGTATCTTTGTTCTCGTTGGTTTCAAAGAACATCTTTATTTCTGCCTTCATTTCATTATGTACCCAATAGTCATTCAGGAGCAGGTTGTTCAGTTTCCATGTAGTTGAGCGGTTTTGAGTGAATTTCTTAATCCTGAGTTCTAGTTTGATTGCACTGTGGTCTGAGAGACAGTTTGTTATAATTTCTGTTCTTTTACATTTGCTGAGGAGAGCTTTACTTCCAACTATGTGGTCAATTTTGGAATAGGTGTGGTGTGGTGCTGAAAAAAATGTATATTCTGTTGACTTGGGGTGGAGAGTTCTGTAGATGTCTATTAGGTCCACTTTATGTAGAGCTGAGTTCAATTCCTGGATATCCTTGTTAACTTTCTGTCTCGTTGATCTGTCTAATGTTGACAGTGGGGTGTTAAAATCTCCCATTATTATTGTGTGGGAGTTTAAGTCCCTTTGTAGGTCACTGAGGACTTGCTTTATGAATCTGGGTGCTCCTGTGTTGGGTGCATATATATTTAGGATAGTTAGCTCTTCTTGTTGAATTGATCCCTTTACCATTATGTAATGGCCTTCTTTGTCTCTTTTGATCTTTGTTGGTTTAAAGTCTATTTTATCAGAGACTAGGATTGCAACCCCTGCCTTTTTTTGTTTTCCAGTTGCTTGATAGATCTTCCTCCATCCCTTTATTTTGAGTCTATGTGTGTCTCTGCACGTGAGATGGGTTTCCTGAATACAGCACACTGATGGGTCCTGACTCCTTATCCAGTTTGCCAGTCTGTGTCTTTTGATTGGAGCATTTAGCCCATTTACATTTAACGTTAATATTGTTATGTGTGAATCTGATCCTGTCATTATGATGTTAGTTGGTTATTTTGCTCGTTAGTTGCTATAGTTTCTTCCTAGCCTCGATGGTCTTTACAATTTGGCATGTTTTTGCAGTGGCTGGTACCGGTTGTTCCTTTCCATGTTTAGTGCTTCCTTCAGGAGCTCTTTTAGGGCAGGCCTGGTGGTGACAAAATCACTCAGCGTTTGCTTGTCTGTAAAGTATTTTATTTCTCCTTCACTTATGAAGCTTAGTTTGGCGGGATAGCAAATTCTGGGTTGAAAATTCTTTTCTTTAAGAATGTTGAATATCGGCCCCCACTCTCTTCTGGCTTGTAGAGTTTCTGCTGAGAGATCAGCTGTTAGTCTGATGGGCTTCCCTTTGTGGGTAACCCGACCTTTCTCTCTGGCTGCCCTTAACATTTTTTCCTTCATTTCAACTTTGGTGAATCTGACAATTATGTGTCTTGGAGTTGCCCTTCTCGAGGAGTATCTTTGTGGCGTTCTCTGTATTTCCTGAATCTGAGTGCTGGCCTGCCTTGCTAGATTGGGGAAGTTCTCCTGGATAATATCTTGCAGAGTGTTTTCCAACTTGGTTCCATTCTCCCCATCATTTTCAGGTACACCAATCAGACGTAGGTTTGGTCTTTTCACATAGTCCCAAATTTCTCGGAGGCTTTGTTCATTTCTTTTTATTCTTTTTTCTCTAAACTTCCCTTCTCTCTTCATTTCATTCATTTCATCTTCCATCAGCGATACCCTTTCTTCCAGTTGATCGCATCTGCTACTGAGACTTCTGCAATCTTCGCGTAGTTCTCGAAACTTGGCTTTCAGCTCCATCAGCTCCTTTAAGCCCTTCTCTCCATTGGTTATTCTAGTTATCCATTCTTCTAATATTTTTTCAAAGTTTTTAACTTCTTTGCTATTGTTTTGAATTTCCTCTCGTAGCTCAGAGTAGTTTGATCGTCTGAAGCCTTCTTCTCTCAACTCATCAAAGTCATCCTCCATCCAGCTTTGTTCTGTTGCTGGTGAGGAACTGCATTCCTTTGGAGGAGGAGAGGTGCTCTGTTTTTTAGAGTTTCCAGTTTTTTTGTTCTGTTTTTTCCCCATCTTTGTGGTTTTATCTACTTTTGGTCTTTGATGATGGTGATGTACAGATGGGTTTTTGTTGTGGATGTCCTTTCTGTTTGTTAGTTTTCCTTCTACCAGACAGGACCCTCAGCTGCAGGTCTGTTGGAGTTTACTAGAGGTCCACTCCAGACCCTGTTTGGCTGGGTGTCAGCAGCGGTGGCTGCAGAACAGCGGATTTTCGTGAGACCACAAATTCAGCTGTCTGATAGTTCGTCTGAAAGTTTTGTCTCAGAGGAGTACCCGGTTGAATGAGATGTCAGTCTGTCCCTACTGGGGGGGTGCCTCCCAGTTAGGCTGCTCAGGGGTGAGGGACCCACTTTAGGAGGCAGTCTGTCCGTTCTCAGATCTCCAGCTGCGTGCTGGGAGAACCACTACTCTCTTCAAAGCTGTCAGTCAGACAGGGACCTTTAAGTCTGTGGAGGTTCTTGCTGAGTTTTTGTTTGTCTGTGCCCTGCCCCCAGAGGTGGAGCCTATAGAGGCAGGCAGGCCTCCTTGAGCTGTGGTGGGCTCCACCCAGTTCGAGCTTCCTGGCTGCTTTGTTTACCTAAGCAAGCCTGGGCAATGGCGGGCGCCCCTCCCCCAGCCTCACTGCCGCCTTGCAGCTTGATCTCAGACTGCTGTGCTATCAATCAGCGAGACTCCGTGGGCACAGGACCCTCCGAGCCAGGTGCGGGACACAATCTCCTAGTGTGCCGTTTTCCAGGCCCGTTGGAAAAGCGCAGTATTGGGGTGGGACTGACCCGATATTCCAGGTGCCGTCTGTTTCCCCTTTCTTTGACTAGGAAAGGGAACTCCCTGACCCCTTGCGCTTCCCGAGTGAGGTAATGCCTCGCCCTGCTTCGGCTCGCGCACAGTGCGCTTCACCGACTGTCCTGCACCCACTGTTAGGCACTCCCTAGTGAGATGAAACCGGTACCTCAAGCAGAAATGCAGAAATCATCCGTCTTCTGTGTCACTGGGGCTGGGAGCTGGAGACCGGAGCTGTTCCTATTCGGCCATCTTGGCTCCACCCAGATGATTTCAATTCTTTAAATTTGTTAAAGATTGTTTTATGATCCAGAATATGGTCTATTTTGGTAAATATTCCATGTTCACTTTAAAGAGTGCTTTTCTGCTGTTGTTGGACGGGATGGTCTATAAATGTTGGTTAGACCAAGTTCATTGATAATGTTACTCACATCTTCTATATCTTTACTGATGTTACCTGTACACTTGTTTTTATCAATTATTGAGAGAAGGATATTGAGGTCTCTGTAATTAGATATGTCTAGTTCTTCTTTTAGTTATATTGTTTATTGTTTCATATATTTTATGTTCTTTTATTAAGTCCATGCACATTTAGCGTTTTTTTTTGCTCTCTACATGAATGGACCCTTTTATCATTATGAAATGTCCCTCTTTATCCCAGGTAATATTCTCTGTTCTAAAATTTACTTTTTCTGAGATTCATACCATCATTCTAATTTTTTTTGACTAGTGGTTGCATGTCTTAATATTTTCTAAAAAAAAAATCCAGACTTTATTTTTTAGGGCAGTTTTAGGTCTACAGCAAAACTGAGAAGAAGGTGCAAAGGTTGTTCATATTCCCTCTGCACCCACACATGCATAACCTCCCTTAGTATCAACATCTGCCACCAAAATGGATGCTGTATCTTTTTATATTCTTTTAAAATTTTTCTATTTAATATTGAGAATGTTTTTTAAAATAGTTAGAATATAGATGGGTCTTGCCGTTTTATCCAATCTGACAATCTATGTCTTTTAGTTGAGGGTGTTTAGACCACTTCCATTTAGTGTAAGTACTCATATGGTTGTATTTAAATATACTGTTTCACTATTCATTTCTATACATATCTGATCTTCATTTATTTTATCTTCTTTTCTTCTTGTGGATTAATTCAGTATTTTTTATGATTCTATTTTATCTTTACTTTAGCTTATTAGCCATTCATCATTGTCCATTCAAACAAATAGCTATTCTGGGGTTTACAATATACATCTTTAACTTATCACAGTGTCCCCTCAAATAATACGATACTGTCAGAACCTTGCAGCAGTATACTTTCATTTCCTCCCTCCTATGCCTTATGCTACTGTTATCATTCATTTTACACTACATGTGGTCTAAACTCCATAGTACATTATAGTTATTCATGCTTTACATAGCCAATTATCTCTTAAAAATATTTACAAAAGTGAGAAAACTGCCTTTCATATTTACTATTTCTGGTGCTCTTTTATTCCGCTACATGATCGACCTAGTCTTATTTTCTTTCTGGCTGAAGAACTTCAGCCAGTATATCAGCATAATGAGAAATAAATTCTAGTAATAAATTATCTCAGCATTTGCTTGTCTGAAAAAGACCCTTTCTCACCATTATTTTAAAAATATTTTTAGCTCACTATAGAATTTCCTTTGTATTTTAAAGAAATCACTCCATTGTCTTCTAGCTTACATAGTGTGTGATGAGAAGTTTGTTGATAATATTATCTTTGATTCTCTGTAAATAATGCGTCTTTTTTTTTTTTTCCTGTGGCTGCTTTTAAGATTTTGTCTTTATTATCATTGGCCTTCTGTAATGTGATTACTTTGTAACTGGCATGTTTTTCTTCATTTGTCTTTTGCTCGGGGTTTGTTGAGCTACTTGGATCACAGGTTTGTAATTTTCATTAAAATTAGAAAATGTTTAGCCATTATTTATTTAAATATTCCTTCCCTCATCCCCCTCTGGCTTTTCTGGGACTCCAATTGCATGTATGTTGGGCCACTTGATATCGTCCCTCATCTCACTGATACTCCATTTTTTTCAGTCTCTTTTTTTCTGTATGCTTCATTTTGGAAAGTTTCTATTGCCATATCTTCAAGTTCACTAATTTTTTCTTTCCCTCTCTCTTTTTATCTTCAGTGTCTAATCTGCTGTCAATTCTGTCTGATATTTTTTCCAGCTTGGATATTGTATTTTTCATCTCTAGAAGCTCGATTCAATCTTTTTTATAGCTTCCATTTCTCTCCAATGTTTCCCTCTGCCTTTTTGATATGTCGAGGATATTTATAATGACTATTAAAATGCTCTTGTTTGTTAATTCTAATTTCTGAGTCTGTTTATACTGGAGTAACTAGGGCTGATTTGCCTCTATTACTGTGACAATACTTACCTCAGAATTTCTTTCAATACCATGTGTTTCTACACTGACTGGTGGGAAAATGAATTATTCCCAGTGCTGGGTAGGTACAATGAGTGGTTCTGTCTGCTGCTCTCTGGCCATTCTTTCTGGTCTCTGGTATTTCCTCCCATATGAACACAGATCAATTCTCAGCCAAAGACTAGAGGAACAGCCAGGTGCGGTGGCTCAGGCCTGTAATCCCAGTATTTTGGGAGGCCGAGGTGGCTGGATCAAGAGGTCAGGAGTTCGAGACCAGCCTGGCCAACATGGTGAAACCCTGTCTCTACTAAAAATACAAAAAATTTCAGCCACTCTGGCCTTCTCAAACTCCAATCTCTTTTCTCCACTCAGTGAGACCACCAGGCTCTGTGTGGTTCCCTCTCACTGCATCTTGGTCTGAAAACTCTCAGGCAGTGAGCTGAAGAAATAGCAGAGCTCCTTTTGTTCCTTCTCCTCTTCTCTTAAGGGTAGCTTTCCTCTGGTGCTTGTTGTCTGATGTCTGGAAACTGTTGCTATAAGTGTGTGTATGTATGTGTGCATGTATGTGTGTGTGTGCATTCAGTTTTTCTAGCCTTAGGAAGGCAAATTTTGTCTTGATTACTCCATCATGGTCAGAAGTAGAAGTCGTGTCTATTAATCTTATTTGCATGTATCTATATAGCTAAAGGTAAAAACATCAATTAATACATCTTACTGTAACATTTAAAAAATGTCAAAACATTTTGTGAATGTCAACATTTTGATAATGTCAAATTCATAGCTATTTCTTTCTCTATTTTGATGATTCATAACTTCTGGGGGCTTATGGGTTTGTTAAATCTGCAGACCCCCTCCTAGGAAAAATGCACATGGTCATGTATAGCATGCAAATTAAGAGGTGTAAAATAATTCCAAAGTCTCTCCTAGAAACCTTGGAAGACTAGAATCCAGGTGAAAAATTCCTTCTCTAATTCATGCTAACCTTGCTTGGTACTTTGGTGATCAGGAAATGTAGACTTTTGCTTACCCCATAGGGTGATTGTGAAAGAGCACACTAACAGTGTGAAAATGCTTTAAAAGGGTCACGGACACACAGTGTATTTTTTATGATGATTATTGCTTCTATTGTTGTCATCATTATCCTTTACAATAATGGCTCTTAAGTGGTGCTTTAAATGTAATGGTTAATTCTTGTAATACTTTATTATTTTCTTTTTCTTTTTTTTTTTTTTTGAGACGGAGTCTTGCTCTGTCACCCAGGCTGGAGTGCAGTGGCACAATCTCAGCTCACTGCAAGCTCCGCCTCCCGGGTTCATGAAATTCTCCTGCCTCAGCCTCCCCAGCAGCTGGGACTACAGGCACCTGCCACCATGCCCAGCTAATTTTTTTTGTATTTTTAGTAGAGACGGGGTTTCACTGTGTTAGCCGGGATGGTCTCGATCTCCTGACCTCGTGCTCCGCCCGCCTCGGCCTCCCAAAGTGCTGGGATTACAGGCATGAGCCACCGTGCCTGGCCTGTTATTTTCTTAACAATAAGAAATATGTAATTGGTATAATATATAACAGTAAGAAATATATATATATATATACACACACACAACACACACATATTTTCACATGCGTACCAGCGCATGTATGTGTGTAGGTGTATGTATGTACATATATGTACATATACACACCCTTACACACACACGCACACATGCACACACACACGCACTGGTACACATGTGGCTTATATTTGAAAAAGGAATTTCAGACACTATAACCATCTATTTGTGCTGAAAATGTACCTTTATTTTGTCCTTATTTTCTCCCCTTTTGTTTTTATCTCCTGGTTGAGTAGTTGTCCAACACTACAATATTTTGCATTGATTTACAAGTAAGTGTTGTGTAATGTACTTTGTGAAATTAATTTTTCTGTGCTATTAAAGTCAATAAAGATGGGATTTATGAAATAATCATATTTAGGAGGTATCTCTCTGAACTGGTTACGTTCTGTGGTTCAGTATTGGCTATGCATGTTCTTAGATAGTGCAAGAACTTGCCTGGGTTTCAGCCTTGCCCTGTGGTGCCTTTTCTCTTATTCTCATACTCCGTTATCAAGCCATGAGTCCTGGTTGCATCTGCCTCACCCTGTGCCAGATACATGTCCACCGTGCTCCCATGGCATGTGCCATCTGCCTCTGACCCACCTCTGCATCCTCTCCCTTGCCACATGTCTCTGTGCCCCCACACCAGCCACTGCCCATCAAGAAATTAGTACCTCATCCTCATCAAGTAACTAAATCCCTCCATCCTTTGCAGTTTGGGGCACACCTGCTTTAGAAAAGCTTCATAGCTCCTTAGACCCATGGCTGGCTCTCTTTTCTTTAGGAGTCCTGGACCACCAACCCTACCTTACTCCATTTCAAATGTCATCATTTACATTTTGTTTGTGGGAGAGTTTGAGAGCGCTTTAAGGATAGAGGCTAGGCTGTCTCATCTTGGAGACCTCTCAATAAAGTGCTTTTTAATAGGAGATGTTAAATAATTACTAAATTAAATTCATTTGAACTAATTCCTTCCATCCCTGCCTGATGTGACAGATAAGGAGATTCCTCTTACTTCACTTCCTAAGACTTTAGATTCACTGTCCAAGAAAAGCCCAGAGACAATTGGGATGTTCTTGTAGCGGAGTTCAAACTTTCCTTCTGAGTATTTGAGTCTAAGTCTGCTGAAAAAAAAAACAAAAAAACAAACAAACAAAAAAAACAAAACAAAACTGACAATAGACCGTTTAACAGAAGAAAAGCCATAACCAATTTATTTGATCTTAGTTTTACATGACACAGAAGTCTTCAGATTGAAGACCCAAAAGTAAAGGGAAGGCCACCTGGCTTTATGCTTAGGTTCAATGAAGAAGGTTCTGTAGTAAACCAGGTAGAAATGTGATTGGACAAAAAAAAGGTCTGAGCTGATGGCAGTAGACTCAGTGGGAAATCCTAGCAAGGCCTGTCTGTTCAGATTCGTCCTGGCCTCTCTGTGGTAGCATTTCTTCTTCCCAGGTATGGGGTGGGACCCTGCTGGAATGAGAATCTAAATTTCTTTATGGCCAGCTGTAACACGGAAAGGTGCAGGGAGGTTGGAGTCATATTTTTAGGTATTGTGGGTGGCTTTGGGGAAAGGGGGTTTTGGTTTCTCTGACTTGCCTTGGGGAAGAGGGATTCTAGCTTTTATGGCTTGACTTGGAGGAGAATGAGGAGTGAGAAACGGGAGGGCAGGAGAAGGTCAAAGGGATACTTTCCTTCTGATGCTGCTTCTGAGGCCTCACTATTGTTTTTTTGAGCCCTAATATCCTCAAACACTGTTGATGAGAATGGAAAATAGTTCAGCGATTCTGGAGGGCAATTTGGAAAGCTATATTAAGGTTATAAATATTCACCTAAGCAATTCCTCACTTGGATACCTATCCTAAGAAAATGCCTTCAGGTAAGTCAAAAATTCAAGGACAGGGTTTTTCACTAGTGTGTTATTATTTGTGATTATAAAAGCCTAGGGAAAAATGCCTAATTATTGATTAATACGTAAATGTTTAAATTAACTACACAGTATCCATGCAATAGACAACTGTTCAGCACCTTAAAAGAATGGAGTAGATCTTTATGTACTAATAGACAAAAATTTCCAAAAAATATATTGCAAATTTAAAAATTTTAGAAGTAATATGACAAGTTAATATCACTTATCATTTTAAAACGAACCCCACAAAATCTATATATTTCTATGTATCTGCATTTATGGAATCTTTCTATTTCCTAGTAGTGGAAGTGAATATCCAATGGGAGAGAGATTCTTTCTACACAAGTCAGTGAGCACAGTGACAGTTGGACACAGTCAAAATTTATTTCTAAAATCCCTTAGAAAAGAGGCACTTCAGGGCTGGACATTCCATCTTTACTAGGTCGAATGCAGCTCTGTTTCCTGCTGTGTTGGAGCAGATTAATGTTTCTGCAAGCACCAGATGAAGATGGCAGCTTGCATTTGGGGGCCGCAATGTTCAAATAAAAAGAAATGTGTATCTTTAGGATGCTCACCCCATGCAAGGCCCTCTGAAGCTGAGACCAAATAGTGTTTCCCAATAGGGTATCTAAGAATGTAGGGCAGGACAATTCTATGCTGGGCAACACTGTGCAGGATGAATGTTTGGCATCCCTGCCTCTCTGGCACCTTCCGTGAACAATGAAATAGTCTTCCAAATATTTCTAGATGTCCCTAGGGGGCAGTATTTCCCTTGGCTGAGAACCACTGGGAGCGCCACATGGCCCATTTCATTCTCACCCTCATCTAGGCATATGCCGTGGAGAGGAATCACCTGTTCTAGTTATTTAAATAGGTTTTCTTCTTACTTTATTCTTTCTTTCTGAGCCTGTATAGTCTGAATTCACATACGTTGCATAAGCAGGTGTTATCCTACTATATCAGTTATCTGTTGCTATATAACAAACTATCTACTACATAGTGGCATGAAAAAACACCCATTTTATTGTGCTCACAGATTCTATGGATCAAGAGCTCAGACAGGATGCAGTGGATTTCTCTACTCCACAATGTCTGGGGATCCAGGTTGGAAGACAGGAAAGGCTAAGGTTGACTCAAATGGCAGGGGGCTGGAATCATCTGGAGGCTTCTTCACGTACATGTCTGTTCCCCGAACTAGGAAAACTCAAAGGCTAGATTCAGGTGGGACTGTCAACTGAGGCCACATGGCCTCTTCATGTGGCTTGGGATTCCTCACAAGATTGCAGCCTCAAACTTCTTACACGGTTTCTCAGGGTTCTCAGAGTGAATGTTCCAGCAAACAAACAGAAGCTTCATGGTCTCTTATGACCTAGCCTTGAAAATCATGTTACTTATGCTACTCTACTGTCAAAGCAAGCATAAGACCACCTCGATTCAGAAGGATGGGACATAGACTCTGTCTTGTAATGGCAAGAGCATCAAATAATTTATAGTCATGCTTTAAAACCACCAAACCTCCTGTGCATAGGAGAGAGTTCTGAAAGGATGCATAGCAATCTATTGAGTCAGTGAAATTGCTTGTTATAGGCTAAAAATGGTAGAATAGTAGCAATTTCATATGGCTCAGTCTACCAATAATAATAGTGTTTATATCTGATAGAAAAGATTGGAATAAGAAGGCAATAATCAAGGGGTAATTTCACTTTATCTGTGTTAAGTATTTTTATAATAATTATATATTCACATATTACTTACATAATTTTCTTAAAAGATGAAGTTGGCTTCATCACAGAAACAGTCACATAAAAGTGGATCAAGACAGAGGCAAGACATTTTGACTTGCAGCCAGGGGTAAAAAGATAATAATTATTCTAGATTCACAATGAATGTGTCAGAAAATACCACCTCCTTCAATTGATGCTGCAGCTACTCACTGAACACCTCCCGGGGGCTTAAGAGTGAGCCAGATGCCCTGGAGGATACACCGATGTTTAGGAAAAGGTGCCTGCCTTCCAGGGCTCACCACCTGCTGACAAAACCCAAACATGTTTAAGTTTCTTGGAGGCATGATCGACAATGATAGGTTCTATAGTCAGAGCATGAAGGAGAATGGTGACAATATCACAAGTAATCAGAAGAATTTACTTCTGATGAGCAGTTACTACATGCCAGGCCATGTTGGAATTCTTTATTTCTCAGAACAACCCTCACAATCTAGGAGAGGGCACTTGAGCTCCAGTTTATTGGGGAAGGCTTCAAGAAGGAGGCAGGATTTAAGCTGAGACTTATGAGCTGAGGTTCTCAGACTCTGGAGACCATTGCCTGGGGGGTTTGTTCAAAACTTGAGTGAATCCCCAGGCCTACTTCAACCCTCCTTAAAACAGTAACAGGGAGCATCTGTATTTTAATGGGGATTCTGTTGTGCATCAGAGTTGAACTACCTCTACCTTAGAGAATGTTTCTCAGAAGCTCACCCAGGGCTTTCATAAACATGGAGCCCAGGCTCTTCTCACGGAGATTCAGATTCAGTGGCTAAGGTGGAGCCTAGGAATCTGTGTCTTTACTGAAAGTCCAGGTGACGCTTTTGATCAGGCAAAATGCCATTGTAGAGGATAGTGAGAGTTTGACCTTTAGAGGTGTAGGGGAAGAGAGATCCTGCTGGCGGTGGGGGGGAGGGCAAGTCTTGTAAAGGTGGAAGTTGGAAAGTATAGATTGACTTGAGTCTGTGTTGAGTGCTATAGAGGCTAGGTTGGAGAAAGACACAGAAAGAAGGGAAACTAGTTGGGAGCCCATTGCCTTAGTCCAGGGAACTTAGATAGGAAGCTATTGCCGTAGTCCGGAGAACCTAAATAGAAAACTATGGCAATAGTCCAGGTGAGAAGTCACACTGGGCTCATGTTCCTTGTAGCCTAAAGCATATGTCACAAAGTGAAAAGGCCATTGGAAAGGCCTGCCTTTTCCCCACTCCTTGCTTGCCTGGAATGTTAGTGTGATGGCTGGAGCTACAGTAGCCACACTGGACCATAGAGTGACCTTTAAAATAGATGGCAAAAATGAGAGACACAAGGAAATTTGATTGCTCTGGTTCAAAGGATTTCTGTCTACCTGAAAGGCATTTATTGGTAGTCAGTAATGAAAGTAGACAACAGCCTGCAATTACAGAATAATGTATGTGAGGGGTGTGCGTGTGTGTGTGTGTGTGTGTGTGTGTGTGTGTGTGTTGTTGGGAAGGGAACATTCCCCAGTGAATATCTGGTTTGTTCTTTATCTTGTGAATTGAACCTGTTATAGAATACTTCACTGCCTCTCATATTCATTTAGTTAGCTAAATCTGGCTCTCACATATGCTTAACTTGACTAGCTTTTATCTTAATATTCAGATAAATTCAGTTAAACTACTTGAAACCATCAGTAAATTCAGGGAAAGAAGTTGAATCAGTTCCCCAGATGAGCCCAGAGCTCACCTTGCTTGTATCTTCTTGGACATAGAAGTGCTGTCTTTGGGAATATTAGCATGGCATGATAGTGTCAGTAATAACAGCAAAAATAAAAATAAATATGCCAAGCCGTTTGGAGAGTTATCTCATTGAATCTTCACCACAACCTTGGAAGGTAGGATTTTTTTTTTTATTATCTTCATTTTACAGAACAGGAAACAGGTTCACAGGTGTGGAGTCACTCGCCCAAGTCCTCCCAGCCAGCAAAGGGCTGAAGCTCTTCCCCTTGCCTTGTGCTGCCTCAATCATCTGTGAAGCCCTTTTGTCACCTTCTTCACCTTCTGACTCAGGTGTCTTCTATACTTTAGCATCTTATATTCAGAGAACCAGTGTCCATTGATGCAGACCAATCCTGGAACTAAGAAGGTGGGGATGTGGTTAGCTTGAGGGCATCTGCCACTGAAAGCCTTTTCCAAACAAAGCAGGGTTTTTTTTACCCTATGGTCAAGTAGATGATTAAATGGGTTTTATTTTGCCAGTGGTGGATAAGAGTTGAATAAACCTATGCAGCTATAGTATGTTCCTTTACGCTGGAGCTCTGTTTGCAACAGAAGGCAAACAGCAAGTGACAATTGCAACATTATGTAAATGACTGCAAGAAAAGGGGTTGCTGTGGGCAACCAGGGTGTTTGAGGAATTGCCTCCATTCTTCTTGTATTTCTGCCTCTGGCTCCCCTTCAAAATGCCCTCCAGCATCCCCCTGCCCAGACTGCATTACCCTTGATTCCTCCTTTTACCAGATTTGCTCCTTCATTATTGCTGTAGGGTTGGGGCCATTTGGACTTCCCTGAGTAGCTCCACTGGAGACCATGCCTTTAAGTTATTACAAACATCTCATGCATTCCAACCCTGTGTGGCTGCCCTGAGACCCTTCAGCTCTTCATTTACCCAAGGCATTCCTTTGATTTACTTCAATTTATAGTTTCTTGTATATGCCTTCTGCTTCCACCCTCCCCGGGGAACAGATGGGGCCCATGTTGGCACCCACACACATGGAATTCAGAGGCCAGGGAGGTGAGAATTTCACATCTGCCCATTAGCCCTTCCTGTTAGGGCTTTTATTATCTTCTCTTAGATCAGGGTTTAGGGTTTGGAGCCTGGGCTGAGGCTTGGTGGGGAGAAAGGAGGCAGCCTCCTATCTTTGTTCAGCGTTCTACTTAGTTTGATTGGGTAGCCTCTCCTGGACAACTCTGCCAGGAAAGGTGGCATGAAATATACCCCATGTGAACTTTGACAAATGGAGGGGAATAAAGAATCAGGGCCCTTTGCTAGATAACTGGAGCTTTAATCTCAGGATGGCACTCAATCGTTAGCTTCTGGAAACACCTGCGCAAGGACAGGGTAGGGGAAGAATCAAACTAAAGAAAGTCAGAGATCAATCTTCCCTCCTGTAACCACGTACCCCCATTTTTCTAAGAGATGGCTTAATTATTAATTTTTCTTTCTCTCTTCCTTTCTCATTCCCCTGGTTCCCCACTTCCTACTTAGCCCTTTAGAAAAGCAAATATAGCCTGTACCCTGTTCCTTCACCAGATACTCCCTATAGGGCAAGTTCATCGAACTCCTCAAGAGTTAACAGTCAATTTATGCCTGCTACATGCCACTCATCAGGAGGTTGCCTTGAGAGATAACAGCTGATTTCTACAAGACTCCCATCAGGAAACTGCCTTGAGAGATCCCATCAGGAAACTGCTGAGTTTCCCATCAGGAAACTGCCTTTCACCTGAGGAGTTTTTGGCCTACTCCTGCCCACAAAGGTGCCAGCAATCACCAGCTCAACTGCCCAATAGATAAGGCACCAAAGCTAACATGCAGATACCCCACCCTTGCTTGCTTCCTCCCTCGCCTTTTAAAAGTGCCCACTTTCTGCTCTAAAAGTGAAATGGTACCTTTAAAGGTGGATTGCCTGTGCTGCTTCCCCTAAGCTAGCTTGGAAATAAATCACCTTCTTTATACCTGATCTGGCTCATGTTAATTGGACAGTGCAAGCGATGAGCAACTAATCTGCATTGTGGTTATACTCCCTTCTTACCTTTCTCCTTCCCTCCCTTCCTCTCTTCCTCCTCCCTTCTCTTTCTCTCTCTCTCCTGAATGAATATTATTTGGAGATGGACCTGAAAGGCAATAAAGTACTGGAGAATGGCCATGAAAGTTGCATCTATGGCCAACACAGTAATAGTCACGATTAGTATCACCGTTCCAAACCCCTGCACTCCCACCAGTTGCTAACAACCAGCCCCTCACTAGCCCAGGATATGGAACTGTTCTTTATCGGTTCCCTTAGACCCTGCCTACCCTTAATAAACGGCCCTTAATGGAAGGCTCTTTAAATCCCCCACTTGAGGTGGCTATTTGAGTCCTGCCAGGAATCTGAGGCATACACGGAGTCAATGAATGTGGAACTGGAATTGAAACCCAGCAGCTCGACCTCAGATATGCCCCTGTGTTAGGAGGTCCCCAGGACTGCCCCCAAGTACAGTGGTTTCCAGGTGGACTTGCAGGACCCAGCACACAGTTGTACTCAGGGCTGTGGTTTATTACAGCAAAAGGATCCAAAGCAAAATCAGCAAAGGGAAAAGACACATAGCATGAAGTCTGGGGGAAACCACGCTTGAGCTTCCGAGAGTCCCCTCACTGTGATGTCCTAGAGGGCACACTTAATTCTCTCAGCAATGAGCTGTGACAATATGTGGGAAGTGCTGTCTACCAGGGAATCTCTTCAGAGACCCAGTGCCCAGGGCTTTGTTGGGGGCTGGTCACTTAGGCAACGTCTTACCTGGCACATACACAAATTCTAGACTTCCAGAAAGAAACAGGTGTTCAGCCTAAATCACATTGTTTGCACAGTAGTTTAGGCACAGTGAGCCAGTCTTATCGGTGTGATATGGTTTAGCTGTGTCCCCACCCAAATCTCATCTTGAATTCCCACGTTTTTGTGGGAGGGACCTGGTGGGAGGTAATTGAATCATGGGATGGGTCTTTCCCGTGCCGTTTTCGTGATAGTGAATAAGTTTCACAAAACCTAATGGTTTTAAAAATGGGAGTTTCCCTACACAAGCTCTTCCTTTGCCTGCTGTCATCCATGTAAGATATGACTTACTCCTCCTTGCCTTCTGCCGTGATCGTGAGGCTTCCCCAGCCACATGGAACTGTGAGTTCTCCATTAAACCTCTTTCATTTGTAAATTACCCAGTCTTGGGTATTTATCAGCAGCGTGAAAACGGACTAATACACAGTGCACGGTGGGAGCCCTCCCCAAATCTGAGTTCCCAGATGCCCATTAAAAGCCAGCCTTGCAAACAGGCCTTTCAAAGGATTGCAGTCAGGCCTGCCATGTTAACTCTTTTCTGCACAGCTCATAACCACTGCACCACCATTTATTACGTGTTTATTATGTGCATGGCACCATAATAAACCAAATTCACCATTTGGAGAATGACACCATTCATCTCTTTGAATGATGGTTTATAAGATAAATACTGTTTTTATCTCCCTTTTCAGATAAACAATTTGAGTTAGAGTATCTTGTTCAAGGTGATAAAACAGCAATAAAGTAGTGAAGGAGGGTTTGAATCCAGGTTTATCTCACTCTAAAGTGTTTTGAAGGCTGGCTGGGGATGGGAGTAGGGATTGAAGGGAGAGGGCTGGAGAGAATGTGCATAGTGGTTATTCTTAAGTGAAGGTGTCGTGGATCATTTCTAGTTTCTACTTTTGGACATTTGTGTTGTCTAAGTTTTTCCCAATGGGTATATATTGTTTAACTGGAAAATTTGAAAATGACTTTAAGTAGAATTTTTAGTGAGTTTCCTTTAATATTTACATAAACCCAATTATAAGGGCAGATTAATTGTCAGCCTGGAAATAAGCACTGCTAAAGTACTTGAGGTCAGTTTCTTCTCTTAAACACGTTAAACATCTTCCTTGTGATGTTGTTTACATATTGTGTTTGCTTAGCAAAACCTTTCTTTCCAAATAGTGCCAACCTAAATGATAGCTTGGCCCCAGCTGAATTAGCCCAGAGGGTAACATGCTTTGATAACTAAGAATCATCTCAAGTCAAAGATCCCTCTTCCAGCAAACCTCAAACCTCTTAGAGAGAATGAACTTCAGGATATTTTTAAACAACTTAAAAGAGGATGAAGCTTAATTTTTACCAATCTCAGTGAGTGAGGTCTTGGTATTATCAAGTGGGCTATTATTTCTTGGAACTTAACAAAAAATAAGTCCCTTGACTTATTTAGAAGCCCAGCTGAACTCAAAGCACAGTTTCAACTACACAAAATCCGGAGTCCCGGGGAAGACACACTCAGCACACTGGCATGGGTTTACATGCCCACAGGGTCTGCAGTGCTGAGAGCAATCAGAGAAATTGCTAAGCATGGTTAACTTCTCTGTCTGGAGCTCCTGATAGAGAGAGCCTGGGAAAAAATGGGTGATCCTAGCTCTAACTCGCTGAGCACCTGCCCTCATGGCCTTTGGTTTGTAAACTGCTGCTGGCTTCCTCCATCCAATGGCCATGGTGTCCACCCATGTGGCCCTTCCTGGTGGCATCTGATAGAGAGAACCTGGAGAAAAATGGGTGATCCTAGTTCCTGCTCTCCAAGCAGCTGCCATCGTGTGTTTTGGTTTGTAAACTGCTGCTGGCTTCCTCCGTCCAATGGCCATGGTGTTCACTCATGCAGCCCCTCCTGGTGGCATTTCACAGTCCCTTTTTGCAACTCCATTTCCATGTTTTAGGGGATTATAGTCTCCCATCCTGGTGCCTTCAGGGCCCTCTATGGTGAGCTCTGTGCATCCCTGTGTATTAGCTCCTATAGCTGTGGTGCTAGGGGTGCCATAACCGCACACCATGGACTAAACAACACACCATGGATTAAACAACAGAAGTTTACTTTCTCACAGTCCTGGAGGCCAGACGTCTGAGATCAAGGTGTCAGCAGGGCTGGTTTCTCCTGAGGCCTCTGTCTTCCCTGTGTCATCCCATGGGCTTCCCTCTGTACACATTTGAGTACTAATCTCTCTCTTTTTTTTTTTTTTAACGGAGTCTTGCTCTGTCACCCAGGCTGGAGTGCAGTGGCATGATCTCAGCTCACTGCAACTTCTGCCTCCTGGGTTCAAATGACTCTCATGCCTTCATGCCTCAACCTCCCAAGTAGATGAGGTTATAGGTGTGCACCACCACACCTGGCTAGTTGTTTTCACATTTTTAGTAGAGATGAGGGGTCTCACCATGTTTGCCAGGCTGGTCTCAAACTCCTGGCCTCAGGTGATCTGCCCGCCTTGACCTCTCAAAGTGTTGGGATTACAGGTGTGAGCCACTGTGCCTGGCCTGCTCTTCTTGTGAGGACACCAGTCTTGTTGTATTGAGGCCCACCCTAGTGACATCTTATACATCTATCTCTTCTTGAAATACCTATCTCTAAATACAGTCGCACGTTGAGGCACTGGGGGTTAGGACTTCAATATATAAATTGGGGTGAATGGGAGAAAGCAGACACAATTCAGCCCATACCAGCTGTGGTAACGAATTACAAGTTTAGCAGCTTAAATAACAGAAACTCATTATCTTACATTTCTGTAGGTCAGAAATCTGATACCAAGCCTGACCGGGCTGAATCAAAGTGTTGGCAGCTCCTTTCCATGGGTGCTGGATAGAGTCCGTTTTCTTGCCTTTTCCAGCCTCTAGTGATGTCCATCCTTATCTTCAAAGCCAGCCTGGCCAGTGAGTCCTTCTCACGTTGCGCCTCTCCAGCCTTCTCTGCAGATACATCTTCCCCTGATTCTCCTGTCTCCCTCTTGCATTTTAAAGGACTCTTGTGATTTTATTGTGCTCACTTGGATAATCCAGGATAATCTCCCTATTTGAAGGTCAAATGATTAGCAACCTTAATTCCATCTGCAGCCTGAATTCCCCTTTGCCATGTAAGGTATCATATGCACAGGTTCTGAGGATTAGTATGGAGACATCGCTGGGGGCCATTATTCTGCCTACCACACTCCCCAAACCTAGAGTTCAACACAGATAATTTCTCTGTGTTAAACTCTCCAAATGTAGGCAGCATCTCTTTACCATGCAGGCAGACAAATAGACAAAAATCGAAATTATAATGTAGATTTTGTGGGGATGCCTGTGGAGGGTGTTGGGGGTTACTGGAGACAGCGAAGACTCTGCAACATTATGGCACCATGCCAAGGAAGGTGGGTTCTCCTTGTCTACACCCAGACAGGGTATAACCTACCAGAGCTGGGGACAAGGGAGAAAGGGGCTGGAATATAACACAGCTCGTAGCCTCATTACAGAGCTGGTGCCAGATGCATCCCTCCTTCTTGTGCCAAGTGGCCCTGCTCCTTCCCTCTAAGGAGCACCTGGTCTCCTGGCGCTGGAGGGGGTCTGTCCTCAACTCTTGACTCAACATCCCCCAGGCAAGCAGTGCAAATAGCTTCTTAGCTAAGCAGTTATCCGCTCTGCCTCTGAAAACCTTGCTAAGGAGCATTTGTCACACAAGTGGATGTGGTGATTTTTTTTTTTAAAGGTTTCCTGCCATCTTGTTTAGATAAGGTGTTGAGAGAGCACCCTTTTGCTCCTGTGGTGGAACAGAGCCAGGGAGCTGAAAAACAATGAAGAGGATTCATCATATCTTCCAAGGTAGAAAACCTCAGGATCGTGAATGACACACCCAAGACTTTGGCTACTTTGTGGCCAACCTAGAACTTGAATCTTCGGTGTCCCAGTTGCAAATCTAGTGTTCTTTCCATCATGAACTACTTCTGCAACAGGTTAAAATAAAGTTTAATATCAACCTCATGGCTATTCTGTTTAGCAGTTCACATGAATTTGTACCCTTATCATTTTTAGAGCAGGTAACTGATTTCTTTTTCTCTCTTGCAGGCAAGAGCCACTTGTTTTGTGTTTGCTGAATGGTTTTGTTTTATTCCTAATGCATTTCTACTATTTATCTACATCAGTTTTTCTTTTGCCTTCATTCCTGAAGCTATTTATTTTGAATTTTTTTTTCCCAGAAATTGTATGCAATTTTTTTGTCAAATCCCCTTTGGTCCTTTGTGGTCTGAAGTGGAGAATCACTAAATACATGAATTAGATATCTCCCTTATCTGTGGAGGGTTGTTTTCTTGGAACTCTTGTAAGCACTGGAACTCTCTGTCTCAAGGGATACACTGCGCTGTATTTTTGTTTTCAGCATTGACTGTACGCCGGGTTCTATGCTAAGCAGAAGACACAGATTCTGCTATCTGGGAGGGTCAGCCCAGCAAGAGAGAAGGACATAATTCAAATAGTCACATGAATAAGTGCATAGTTATAGACCAAGAGAAGCACTTCAAAAGAAGGATCAGGATCTGTTGAGTGTGTATAACAAAGGGAACCTACCCGATCTGGGAGATGAAGACTGAGAAGGAGCTGGGAAGGCTTCCACTTGGCCAGGGGTTGGAGTATGAGCCATGCTGGGCAGAGAGGGCCCATTCAATACAGAAAGAACAGCACATGCAAAGGCCCTGGGGTGGAAGGGGGTTTGTGGATCTGCTTTAGTCCTTCTGGCTGCTCAGCTCCTGACCCAGACGTTACTGAGCCTTGCCTTGTCCTGGGAACCATGTGCCTCTGGGTTCTGCCCACATCTTAGTTGGATCTCATCCCCTAACCTATTAGTTTTAGAAGACTGGCTTCACCATTCTTGGAACCCCTGTCCAGAGTGACCAAATGAAACACACCCAAGGAGACAAGCATCTACTTGGTTTTCTCACTCTGGTCCATGATCATCAACAATTCTCTACATCTTCCAATTAAGACAATTTCATGGAGTTCCCTGACCTAGTGCCTCAAAGGATCACCATGCAGATCTAGCAAGTTAAGACCCTTGAGCTGTGTGGAAGAGTCTCAGGTGCCACAGAGCCTTGCTAGCATTTGCTTTTGGTGAAAAGTTCTCTTTGGAAGGTCAGAGATAGCTACATTTCCCAAAGGGAGCTTGTGAGTAATTGACATCAGGGTTGGGTTTGAGGTGATGGGAAGGATACTTTTAACCTAATAAATGACCTCTTTTCTGCACTCTCTACCCCCTCCTTGCAGTAATCTGGTGGCATAAAATTTTTGAAATTGTTTTAGCCACTATGAGGCAACATAACATTTTGGAGAAATAACAACAACAACAACAACAACAAAATGATTGGAAAACTAGGGGGAGAATATTCCACATTGATTTCTCCATCCTGCCATGAACAAACCCAGAAGGGGTAGCCTCAGGCAGAAAATACCTAAACTCTCCACGTTTGGAAATCCAAGGCATATCTGAGGGTTCTCCAAAGCCCCCAGCAGAACCCAACACAGCTCCGACTCAAGCTTCGTTTTCCTTGCAGAGCAAACAAAGGGATGGTGTCTCCACAATCCCCAGGTGGTCATAGAAAATAAATCTCACAGCTGTGGTGGGAGGCAGGACTCTGCCAAACTTGTTATATATTTAGAACAAATATCTCTGGGAAAGCTAACCTATGTGGCTGCTTAATGTATTCCCTGTGGAACAACCCACATCCCTCTTCTCAAATCCCCTCCAGCCAGCCATGCCCCTTCCTGCCTTAGAGGGCTGTATCCTTTAGTGGCTCAACGCCTCTCTCCCTGGGCTGTTCCCAAAGGGCTCAGCTCCCAAGTGGCCTCTTCGTCTTCTGCCTCCTCCCCATCCAGTCTCCTGCTTTTCAGTGGGGTCAATCCTGAGAGTGAAACACTGACTTGAAATTGATCTTCCCTGAGGTTGGATGAGTGATGATCCCTGTTATTCTTGGAGAAGTATTTTCTTTTGGTTAAGTAGTAGATTAGCCCAAACCGCGTCTCTATTCAGTGGCATCCCAGAAGATGTGAATGATATATTTTGAGATAGTGAGTTTCCCCTGAAAGCCCTAAAATAGGAACCCTGGTAACCTCTGCTTTTATGTATGTGCTTGGCTGGTCCTATTAACACTAGCTGGATCAGTGCATGCAGATTAAATCATTTTTTACCAGTTTTCCGTTGATACACTCAACCACCCTTTCCCTCCCTCCCTCCCTCCCTTCCTCCTTTTCCCCCTCTCCTCCCTCTCTCCCTCCCTCCCTCTCTTCCCTTCCTCCCTCCCTCCCTCCCTCCCTCCTTCCTTCCTTCCTTCCTTCCCTCTCTCCTCTTCCCTCCCTTCCTCACATTCTCAATACCTGTTCAGGGAAGTGTAGATTGCTGGGTTGTCTTGTCATCATTAGGAATTTTTCTCCCCAGGTTCATTCAGAGCCCAGGTGAGAGGGCTGATGTTTCCTGGATGTAAGAGCATTTCTCCGGGCAGTGATCCACCCCTGTCATCTTAATTCAGCCCCTGGATCCAGTATGGCATGACAGCAGTTAGGAGACAGTTCAAGCCAGCAATTTGTGTCACCGTTTTTTAGTCTTTCCCATTAGCCCAAGATGGTTTTTTGTTTGTTTGGTTTTTTTTTGTTTTTTTTTTTTTTGCCTGCTTTGTTTTCTTACATCAAGATCCCTCTTTATTGCAGGAAGAACTAATTAAAGTAATTCCTCTCCCTGTCCTTTGCAACTCACATTTATGGGTAGGAAAGTGGCTGAGATGAACACATTTAAGGGACTGGAGGGGCCTTAAGGTAGAACACCATATGGCGTGTGGCTCCACGTCTCAGTGTTGCAGTTCTCAGGTGGGTTTCCACACAAGGGCACCTCGGTTGAGCTCTTCAGTCTTCAGGAGTGTGAGATGTAGTGATGAGTCTACCTATGATGCTGCGGTGGAGATCCTATGAGACAGGGTGGGTGGAAGCTCCATTTTAACCAGATCATGGCACACAAACTCACGAGCTTTGTATGCTGAGTTGTGTGCCCCAGGGAAAGTGTGCTTATTGGTGACTTTACCAAGTGGGAAAGGAGAACGTGATGACTGTTCAATTCTGTAGATGCAGCCTTGTCACCTGACTCCGAGAAACCTAACTGGCCCACATTGTCACACTCCAGCTTTATGTACTTGAACAGGTAATTCCTCTGTGATTGTGCCTTAGTTTCCTCATCTACTAAGTGAGGGGATTGCGCAAGATTTCTAAGATCCTCTCTCTGCTGAATTTCAGAATCTATCTATCATTGACCAACTTCCAATTTACCCTCCACATTGCCCCTGTTACCCTGCATTCTAGCCATACTGGACCAAGAGATGCTCTAGAAGCTTGCCGTGGCCTGCAGATCACTAAGGATGCTTTTTGTGTGCCCCAATCTCCTCCAGTCTCACCGCTCTTTCTACTGGTTACATCTTATTCACCCTCAGGTCTTTGCTTGAAAGTCATATTTTTCTAGGAAGCCTTCTCCCCACCTCCACCAAGCCAGGGGGAGGCTCATCTCCAGCATGTTTGTGGCTATATAGCTCCCTGTTTAGGGAAGAGTGTGTCTCTGCTGAATCATAAGCTCCTTGAAGGATGGGGCTGTGTCCTGCTCTAATTGTGTCTCCAGTTCCTAACACAATGCCTGGCACATAGCAGACAAGCAAACAATATTTTTTACCTGAACCATTTTTAAGAGGCTGTGCTGCCGCTCAAAACATGGCATCATGCCAGCACAGATCTCCCTCCCGGGAGGCAGGTGGTGGGCCAAACTTGCAGTGCTCTCTGACAAATTGACTCTTTCTAAATGATGGTCATTCCACTTTCCAAAATACCCAACTGTCTCCCAGGGGGCAGAATTGGCCTCTATCTGTGCCTTGTCCTCTTACGTATCCCCAGAGTGACCCTTTATCTTTAGAACGAGCTGGGAACCGTGTGGACTTGCCCATTTGTTCCTTTTTTGAAGCATAACGTTAACACTCCCCCAAGCATGCACGTCCCATTTTAGATGCATTCTGGCAAGCCGATTTCCTGTTCCCATTCAGTCAATCATCTTCCATCCTTGGCAGGAAGGAGGACACACAGCTATGCCTGTGCCAACCCCAACATATTTCTAATTCCATCATGGCCGGGTCTGTGCTGCCTATGCCATAGGATTTTAAGATGCTTTTAAAAAGTCGTGTGTATGGGTGTTTCACAGCCAGGACTCAGAATGCACAGCCTGAGCTAGGACTGCAATGTGGCCGAGCTCGCATCTGTGAATCAGTCATAGCCCATGACCTTTACTTAAGGACCAAAGGTCCTATGTCATAGTAGGAAAGACACCGCATGACAGAGAGGTACTGCCTGGGTACTGAAGATTGTGGTGTGATGACTTCAGAGTGAAATGGAGCCAAGAACAGCATCTAGCCCAGAGTGAGTTCATGAGAGTCAGCCAGGTGTTCCTAGTCCATTCTTTATATGTTGCAAAAGAGGACAAAGAGTATTTGCACAGGGGTGGGCCAGTAGCCCTTAGTATTGGCAGTGATCCATTTATCCATTTCAAACTCTTATGATGCTATGAAAACTAACTCTCCTTCTGATGTTCCTTTGACCACAGGCAAGTATAGATCCACTTCTTGAGGACTTTGATGTATATCTGTGGGCTGTGTGTGTGTGCATGTGTGTTGAAACCTCCTTTGTCTACTCTGAGTTCCTTAGCTTAGTTTGAAGTTTCAGTAGGTGCCTCCCTGGACTTATAACCTAACTCCTTTCTTGTCATTTATTCCCTGCTAAAATCTATAATGTCCTTTCTGCTATGTCAAGAGTGATTTTGACCCTTACCCTTCTTTCTCCACGCTCTGATATTTTTCTTTCATTTCTTTTTGGAACATAAATTTGATTTCCCGTTTGCACGGCCCAGCATGAACCTGAGGGTAATTACTCTAATTTGCAGCTGCATCGAAAAGGCAAAGACTGGAGCCACCATTCCATTCAGCTTAAACTCTCCTCCATCAGGCCCCTCTCCTCAAAATGCCATTCCTTATCAAGACGATTTCAGCATCAAGTAGGAGCTGCACTAAAAATTTATTTAAGTTTCCCTTTACTTTTCTGATAGCTGTAAAAATCTGTTCTAAAAGGATAGAGGCATTTTTTTTTCCCTACCATTTCTCTGTAGCCTATGTTAATTTTGCTCTTTTCTTGCCACCCAATTTTGTTCTCTTCAGTACTGTTCTCAGCTGGATCCTGGTGTTTCACTCCACATATTGAACAAGCAAAGCAATAATACGTTATGATTAATAAGTGGCTTGACAGGCAGGAAAAAAGGAAATCTTATTCATTGCATCAGTGGTGCTGTGCAAATGCACTGTTTTTGAAAAATACATTTAGTCAGCAGGGTGGTTTTTGTCCAGATCCTTGGCCCTTTGCTCTCCACTTCAGCTGGATGTCCTGTTTCCTTCACCTGCAAATTTCAGTCTTGCAGAGCATGAGGGCATGGGTTCTAAGGATGCTTAAAGCCTTGCCAAATCTTAGGAACTCATTTTTGGAGGCCAAATCCCTCATTACATAAGATATATTAATACACATCCACATCCCACTTGCAATGCAATTTTGTATAACTCTCCAAGAATTTACACTTGAGTTGTATTTGACCTGTCAATATAACTAAGTCCTCCTGTGCCACTGACCTTCTCCTGCGCCTGTACGGGTGTGACTCATACAACTTACAACAGTGCTATGGTCTAGGCACTCTTATTATCCAGATCATTTTGTAGTTTTTTGACTTCTATTGCATATCTATCTATTTCTCGTAGGAGGTTTTATTTGCATGACTTGGAATGATACATTTTTTTTCAGATCTCAAGAAGTTTTTCTCCTTTGAAAAGCTCACTGGCTCTGGATCTGCTTTCTCTAAGGTGGTAGCTACAAACCATCTGTGGCTACAAAACACTTAAAATGTGGCTAGCCCAAGCTGTGCTTTGAGTGTAACATACACCCTAGGTTTCAGGCTTAGTACAGGGAAAAAAAGAAATGTAAAATATCTCATTAATACTTTTTTTTTTTTTTTTTTTGAGACGGAGTCTCGCTCTGTCGCCCAGGCTGGAGTGCAGTGGCGCAATCTCGGCTCACTGCAAGCTCCGCCTCCCGGCTTCACGCCATTCTCCTGCCTCAGCCTCTCTGAGTAGCTGGGACTACAGGCGCCCACCACCACGCCCGGCTAATTTTTTTGTATTTTTAGTAGAGACGGGGTTTCACCATGGTCTCGATCTCCTGACCTCGTGATCCACCCACCTCGGCCTCCCAAAGTGCTGGGATTACAAGCGTGAGCCACCGTGCCCGGCCAAAATATCTCATTAATATCTTTTTATATTGACTACATGTTAAGATGATAATGACGATATTTTGGCTGTGCTAAATAAAATATATTATTACAATTAATTTTAACTTTTGTTTGTGTGTGTTTTTTACTTTTTAATGAGATTACTAGAAACTTTTAAATTGCATACACAATTCACATTATATTTCTGCTGGACAGCATTGCTCTACATAGCATGGGAAATGATGTGGGGGTTAAAATGGCCCTGGATGACTCCTGCCTTCACTGGAAGTATATCAGTGTCCTGAAGGAGGTGGAGGATTCATCAATATTCATCCACACAGCAGACATCCATTGAGGGTCTATGCTATGCCAGACATTAGGCAAAATGCTAGAGACAGGGGGAGAGCAGGATAAATAGAGTTTCCACCCAGGGCCTCTGCATCAGGGCGCCTAGCCACAGCACACACACGGGCTGCAGTCCAGGATATGCCTATCCACTAAGCTTGAAATTGCATGGGGATCCCTGATGCTGAGGAAGGGGTGGGCAGGAAGGAAAGAGCGCCTCCTGGAGACAGATCTGCACCGTAGAAATAAACAGACTTTGGAGATTGCACATTGAAAAAGTGAAGAAACTACTGATCTCTATATGCCCTGTGCTTGGCACATAGAAAGCTGGTGATAACTGTGCACTGAGTACTAACGTCAGGCCCAGCAGAGTCCAAAAGGACCTGGGCAGTGTTGCTGCACTTGAAGGAAATGGTTCCTTTTTCTCATTCACACGAAAGGGCTGTCTCTCTCCCAGCTGTGCTTTTTGAGGGTTGCATGCCTCTGCTTCCTCACCAGCCCTGTCTGTGCCCTTACAGAGCAGGGGCATTGAAAGTCCTGGATACCTGCATTGTCTCTGGACTCCACACCTGATGCCCTGACCCTTTGCCTAGATTCTTTTTTTTTGAGATGGAGTCTCACTCTGTCACCCAGGCTGGAGTGCAGTGGCACGATCTTGGCTCACTGTAACCTCCGCTTCCTGGGTTCAAGCAATTCTCCTGCCTCAGCCTCCTGAGTAACTGGGACTACAGCTGTACACCACCACCCCTGGCTAATTTTTGTATTTTTAGTAGAGATAGGCTTTCACCATATTGGTCAGGCTAGTCTTGAACTCCTGACCTAGTGATCCACCTGCCACGGCCTCCCAAAGTGCTGGGATTACAGACATGAGCCACCACGCTCAGCCCCTTTGCCTAGATTCTAACCTCTGGCCTGGATTCCTGAGACCGCCACCCTCCAGGCTTAGAGGGTCTGCCGCAGCTTTGCCATATCTGACCACTGACTTCTGACCCAAGGCTGGGTCTGACCTTACCGAATGGCTGCCAGCGAGGTTTCTCTTCTGTCCTCTTCCTGTCTAAAAAAGTCTCACTTATTTGCTGTCTTCCTGACTCCTTCTGCTAGAAGTTGAGCTCCTGATCTCGTGTGTTCATTCGTGTATCTGCAGCGCTGAGGACGCTGCTAGTTCAGGCTGGATGCTGTGTGACCGTATGGTAGTGAGGACAAGCCCATCACCGTTACATGGGTGATGAGCTGCCTGCATCCCTCCCACTCCCCTTTGGCTACTGTGTGTTGTCAACAGTCTTGATTCCAAGATGTGATATCCTGGCTTTTAGGAGAAAGAACTTTGTTGGGAAGGTGGCAGACACTCTCCCCTCACCCCCAGGGACCCTCACCCTTGTATGATCACTTCTCCTTTCAGTGTAGGAGGAACCTGCGACTCTGATAAGATGTCACTCCCGTGATTATGTTACCTTACTTGGAAAAAGGGAGATGGATGGAGTGGGCTTGCTGTAATCACATGAGTCCTTTCAAAGCAGGGAGTTGTCTTGGCTGGTAGTAGAAGAAGTCAGAGACATTGGAGGCATGAGAGAGTGCAGTCTTGGCACTGACGACTAGGCTGGCTGTGCTTCTTGTTCCTGCCATGCCCTTTGCCTTGGTTTTGTCTCTTGACCTTTTCCAAGCTGCTACACTCTTTACTGCATCCCAGCCTCCAGCCCTGTGCCTGGCACATAGAAAGCTCTAGATAATTGTTCACCCCAGCAGAGTTCGAAGTGCTGTGCAGAAGAAAGGCAGTCTTGCCTGTCACTAACTGCATCCCTGGCTTTGATGGGCAAAGACTTTGCCCAAGTGTCTAAAGTGACACATCATTCCCCTGCTCATTAGAGATGAGGATTTTCTTCACTTTTTCAATGTGCACCCTCCAAAGTCTTCTTGTTTATTTCTACAGTGTAAATTTGTCTCCAGGAGATGCTCCTTCCTTCCTGCCCACCCCTTCCTCAGCACTGGGGATCCCCATGCAATTTCAAGGCTGGGCAAGTCAGGTGACAGCAGTAAAGTCACTCATTTCTTGATTCTTTCTCTGGCATAAAAGCCATACAATCCCTGTCTTTTAAGGAGTTGGGGCTGGCAGAGAACAGAGATGTTCAGTGGCAAATACCCTGCCAACCTCGTGATGTGCGGCGAAAGGATGACTGGGCGGGAAGAGCCAGCGTCACACCACATTCTCAGCTGAGTTTTCCAAATTCTGTCTTTACCCAGGTAGTGATATATAAAGCACTTTCCCTGAAAAATGCAGGCGCGCAATGAGCCCAGGCCCTGAGGTCTGACAGAGAAGGAAGGTGACTGGAGACATCATTTATTACGTCCTTCCCATGTGCTTGGTATTTTTCCAAGAACGTCCATGTTTGAGTTGATTATCCTGTTTTACAGAAAAGGAAACTGACACTTAGAGAGATTGAGTCACTTTCCCCAAATTGCACAGCTATGAAATGAACGAGCTGGACAAGCACCCAAGTGTTCTGACTGCAGAGTATAAGCTCCTTCCTGACCACGGTGCTGGGGTGTCTGAGCTCTGTCCAAGCTCCATGACCTTAGAAAACCATTAAGTCTTCCTGAACTCAGTTTCTTGTCCTGTTCTATGAGGATCTGCATGAAGACTCAATGACATTATTTATGTCAAGGGCTTTGCATGGTGGAAACTCTTGAACAACAATAGAGCAAAGATGCCAGTGGGGCATCTACTGGCCAGTGACCTGTGTGTGGCCGTCTGAAATTAAGGGGCGTTTGCCCAGAGTCTGCCCCCTTGTTCGGGTAGGAAGGGAAAAGCTCAGTGGTGGTTTTGGTGGAGGCCACAAACTGGCAGCAAACGTCCAGGGGAGGGCACTCTTCTCTCACAGCTCAATGAGTCCTCCAAGGCCTTGCAGTGCAGCTTTTAAGAGGTGCGGTCAGCCTTTTAGAAACGCTGAGCCCCAGGCCAGCCATGGCGGTGGCAGAGCTGCATGGGAAGCATCCCTGGACCGATTCAGTGCCTGGTTCTTCAGGGCCACAGCAGCAGACGGCCCCATTATTTTCAGGCTACACAGACAAGTGCATGTGGGTGACCGAATATGTCATGTTTCAGCTGCTGCATGGGGGGCTGGAGTTGAGGGGATCGGCGCACTTTTGAGGCAGGACTTTGATTCTCCCCATGGCTCTCTTTTAACCCTGGGGATCCCTGGGGAGGCAGGATGTGGCTCCGGCGATTTGCAGAATCAGGAAGGAAGTGGTTTAGGTGTTTGAAGCCACACTCTGCTCTCCAGCCTGGAACTCTCTCGAGCCCCCTATTCCAGGCATCCAGATTGTGTCCTCTCTTTGCCCACCCCACCCTCGATGCCCCCCATATACTCCATATCCGGGCCGACCGCCCCACCTATCACCCTGTATTCGAAAAGCCTTTCCTTCTTCCTCCCTTCCTTCTGCATTCCCCCATTCACCATTAACAATGATAATGGTTTGATAGATTTCTCTTTTCACAGATCAGGTAGGAAAACTGTTTAGATGGAAACTTTCAATACCTTGATCTCTAAAAGTGATGACACAGTGTCATTCTAGACACAGTGTCAGTATATTTTCTAATCTAATATTCATCGCAAGCTTGCTGCGTACTAGAAATGCTGAGCCCTCTAACTCACAATGATTCCATAAGGCAGGTGCTATTACCATTCCCATTTATAAATGACACAACTACAACCACGGAGGGTACATTTTCCCAGAGAGGGTAAATCGGTTCACTTACTTAGTGTTTGGAGGTGCTAAGTCTCTGACCCAGGTCTATTGTATACAAACCCCACATTCTTAGCCACTGCTCCTGTGCTGGCTCTGTTGATGTCTGCCTTAGTCAGCTCAGGCTGCCATAACAAAGTCCCACAGACTGAGTGGGTTAAAGGGCAGACATTGATCTTCCACAGTGCTGGAGACTGGAAATCCAAGAGCAAGGTACCTGCAGATGCACTTCCTGGTGAGGGCTCTCTTCCTGACTTGCAGACAGCCACCTTCTCACTGTGTCCTCACATGGCAGAGATACAACAATGTCTCTCACTTCTTATACAGCCACAAATCACCTCATGAGGACCTTACCCTTGTGACCTCATCTAACCCTAATTACCTCCTGATATGGTTTGGCTATGCCCCCAACCAAATCTCATCTTGAATTCTCACATGTTGTGGGAGGGATCCAGTGGGAGGTAATTGAATCATGGGGCAGGTCTTTCCTCTGCTGTTCTCCTGATAGTGAATAAGTCTTATGAGATTTTATGGTTTCAAAAAGGGGACTTTCCCTGCACAAGCTTCTTCTCTTTGCTGCTATGTGGGACATGCCTTTTACCTTCCACCATGATTGTGAGGCCTCCTCAGCCACGTGGAACTGTAAGTCCATTAAAACCTCCTTTACTTTCCAGTCTCAGGCAGGTCTTTATCAGCAGCATGAAAACGAATTAATATAGTAAATTGGTACCAATGGAGTGGGATGCCACTGAAAAAATACCCAAAAATGCAGAAGCAACTTTGGAATTGAGTAACAGGCAGGGCTTGGAACAATTTGGAGGGCTCAGAAGAAGACAGGAAAATGTGGAAAATTTGGAACTTCCTAGAGACTTGTTGAATGGCTTTGCCCAAAATGCTGATAGTGATATGGACAATAAAGTCCAGGCTGAGGTGGTCTCAGATGGAAATGAGGACCTTGGTGGGAACTGGAGCAAAGGTGGCTCTTGCTATGTTTTAGCAAAGAGTCTGGCAGCATTTTGCCCCTGCCCTAGAGATTTGTGGAACTTTGAACTTGAGGGAAATGATTTTGGGTATCTGGCAGAATAAATTTCTAAGCAGCAAAGTATTCAAGATGTGACTTGGGTGCTGTTAAAGGCATTCAGTTTTATAAGGGAAGCAGAGCATAAAAGTTTGAAAAATTTGCATCCTGACAATGCAATAGAAAAGGAAATCCCATTTTCTGAGAAGAAATCCAAGCTGACTGAAGAAATTTGCATAAGTGACAAAGAACCAATTGTTAATCCCTGAGACAATGGGGAAATTGTCTCCAGGGCATGTCAGAGGTCTTCACTGCAGTCTCTCCCACCGCAGGCTCAGAGGCCTAGGAGAAAAAAGTGGTTTTGTGGGACAGGCCCAGGGTCCCCATGCTGTGTGCAGCCTAGGGATCTGGCATTCTCCATCCCAGCTGCTCCAGCTGTGGCTGACAGGGGCCAACGTAGAGCTTGGGTCTTGGCTTCAGAGGGTGCAAGCCTCAAGCCATGGCAGCTTTCCATGTGATGTTGAGCCTGCCAGTGCACAGAAGTCAAGAGTTGAGGTTTGGGAACCTCTGCCTAGATTTCAGAGGATATATGGAAACACCTGGATGTCCAGGCAGAAGTTTGCTGCAGGGGCAGGGTTTTCATGGAGAGCCTCTGTTAGGGCAGTGCAGAAGGGAAATGTGGGGTCAGAGTCCCCACATGGCGTCCCTACTGGGATGCTGCCTAGTGGAACTGTGAGAAGAGAGTCACTGTCCTCCAGACCCCAGAATGGTAGATCCACCAACAGCTCCCACCGTGTGCCTGGAAAAGCTGCAGACACTCAATGCCAGCCTGTAAAAGCAGCCAGGAGGGAGGCTGTACCCTGCAAAGCAACAGGGGTGGAGCTTCCCAAGACCATAAGAACCTACCTCTTTCATCAGTGTAACTTGGATATGAGACATGGAGTCAAACGAGATCATTTTGGAATTTTTAGATTTGACTGCCCTGCTGGATTTTGGACTTGCATGGGGTCTGTAACCCCTGTTTTGGCCATTTTCTCCCACTTGTAATGCCTGTATTTACCCAATGCTTGGATTGTCTCTAGGAAGTAACTAACTTGCTTTTGATTTTACAGACTCATAGGTGCAAGGGACTTGCCTTGTCTGGGATGAGACTTCAGACTGTGGATTTTTGAGTTAATGCTTGAAATGAGTTAAGACATTGGGGAACTGTTGGGAAGGCATGATTGGTTTTGATATGTGAGGACATGAGATTTGGGAGGGGCTGGGGTGGAATGATATGGTTTGTCTGTGTCCCCATCCAAATCTCCTCTTGAATTCTCATGTATTGTAGGAAGGATCCGGTGGGAGGTAATTGAACCATGGGGGCAGGTCTTTCCCATGCTCTTCTTGTGATAGTGAATAAGTCTCATGGGAACTGATGGTTTTAAAAAGGGGAATTTCCCTGCACAAGCTTCTTCTCTTGTCTGCTGCTATGTGAGACATGGCTTTCACCTTCCACCATGATTGTGAGGCCTACCCAGCTACATCGAGGTGTAAGTTCATTAAAACCTCTTTTTCTTCCTGGTCTCAAGTATGTCTTTATCAGCAGCATGAAAATGGACTAATACACCTCCCAAAGGCCCCACCTCCAAATACCATCACACTGGGGATTGGGTCAGCAGGTCTGAAATCAGGGGGTGGGGAGGTAAGAGGAAAGATGGGCCCCTTCTAAAGACAGGCATAACCCAGATCTGAAAAATCAGATCTGCCAGTTAGAGATGGGGTGAGCCTGGCCATGTCACTTAGCCTCTCTGATCTTCTATATCCTCCCCTAGCAAGTAAGACTGGTGATGATGATGGTGTGGGCCTCACACTGTAAGGAGTTCTTGTTGCAGGTAAATCACTGACCACTGCCTGGCTCATGGTGTGGACTGAAATGTTAGCTCATGAACTACCCGAATGAGAAGGCCCAGTCTGGTTTCATTGGTCAGGTGGATGGTGCTAATGATTCATCATTGATGAACACCCTTTGCTATTTACAGAAAGTTTTCCCACATGTGAGCTCAGCTGCAGTTGCACTGCTCACTCTTCTGCTGCCTCTAGAACCTAACCCCAGGGTCCAAGGACTTGAGACCGGGGCATTGCATGGGGCAGCTGTATGGTGGGGTCACCATGGGAAAACCCAGCTTTGGAGGACAGCTCACAGGTGACCACATTCTCCTTTGCAGTTTCTCAAAGAATGGTGAAAAGGCAAGATTTAGATTCAAATTCAACATGTATTCCTACCTACCAGGTTCTGGATTCTGTGCTAAATACTTTATTCACACATAAAACATTATTTAATCCTTTTAGAGAGAAACAAATCTGTAAGTAGGGGCCAAGGCTCCAGAGGGTTTTTAAAACAAAATAGATCAAACCCTACCATCAAGCACGAACATGTTATTCATTCTTCCCCCATCCCCTTTTCGTCATCAGGGATTTGATAGTTATTTTCAAGATAAGATGGTTTGAAGGCCTGGATGCCAGCCTGCATCCATCTCTTTTACTTCTTTCTTTGTCTTGCTCAGTGAGTCTCAAATTTTGGAGTGTATAAAATTTAATGTACATTCCTGAAAAAATAAAAACCCAGGGCTAGGGCACTGTATAGGCAATGGAAACCATGTAATGGGGTAATTTTTGCCTTACATGCTGACCACAAATACAAACCCTTTCTTTGAAACAGAACATCACGAGGTTGTTCACTGAGGAGATCTCAGAATTCATCTGGTTGAATCTTCCCATTTTAGAGATGGGAAGACTGGGTGCCAGAAGGACCAATTGGATCATGGTGGATTGTAACACTAATTAGGGATAGAGCCGGGAATGTCTTACTGGAATTGGGTTGTCTGCTGACCAAACGTCTGAGCTGTAATTTGACTCAAAACCGCCAAGGGTTTTAAAAGAATGCGACAGATTGGTTTCCTGGCTTCTCTCACCAGGTTGTCAGGAAAGCAGTTGGTTCCAGATTTGCCAGGATATCCAGAGAGGTAGCCCTGGCTGGGTAGCCTTAGAAACCCTGTCATTGTCCAAAAAAACCCTTTGCTAAAGCCAGGATTCTGAATCTTTTTCAGAGACAAACACTAGGTAAGACGAGTCACCAATGAAAACCATTCAGCTCTAACCCCTCTTTTAAAAAATATTCTTTCTTGCATGTTATCTGTGGGTTTTCATGATGAGAAGACCAGGCAGACCATGGGTCTGTAGGGGAGCAGGCAGATTTTTCCTTACTGGAGAGGCAGAGAGCCTTTCCCTCCCGTCCCTAGACTTTTATCAGGACTCATAAGCTCAGCCCAGAAGCTCTGGGCAGATAAGAGATTTAAGTCAATTTTGTTAGGGCAATTATTTTTCCTGCTCAGACAGTTCACTGTTGGATGCTAAGGGGCAGCAAGGGTTTGCAGCTGCTCAGGTGTGTCTGTGCCATCTTTTTGTCCTCAGGGTTACCACAATTGGAGCAAATGTTCGAACTCCTCTAGTGTCTCCAGCCCATTTGCCCTCAGGGATGAATCTTTTCCCATCTTCCACTTGGCTCATCTTAGACCACCATAAACTCAGCCATCTTTTTATTAGCTAGTAACAGACAAGGGCTAAAGGAATTTACTGATTAGATGGATTAACTCTTTAGCTAGGGAGAGTCCAACCCAGTGTGGGACATGCTGAAAAGTCTGTCTATAAATGTCTCAATAGCTGACACTCAAGGAAAACATTCCTCTTGGGAAGATATAAAGGACTGTCAGGCCAAATAACACTGTGCACATCTGTCTCGTGTCACAAAGCTTAGTACTGTACTAAGTTGGTTACTGGTCCCTTGCTAATAATAACAAGGACAATAATAATTGTTAACATTTAGCAGGTCTTTGCCATGTGCCAGGCACTGTTCTAAGGGCTTTATGTGTACGATCCAATTTAATCTTCACAGCAGCCCTATTTGGTATGAAAAAGTAGGATGCCCATTTCAGATATGAGGAAACTGAGGCACAGATAGAGTAAGTACCTTGTTCACACTCTGCTAGACTAGGAAGTACAGGAGACAGATCATAAGGACATGCAGTTTTCCTGTGTATATTGTATTAATCCGTTCTTGCATTGCTATAAAAAATACCTGACACTGGGTAATTTACATAGAAAAGAGGTTTAATTGGCTCATGGTTCTGCAGGCTGTACAGGAAGCATGATGCTGGCATCTGCTTGGCTTCTTGGGAGGCCTCAGGAAACTTATAATCATAGAAGAAGGCAAAGAGGAACGGCATCTCACATGGGCAGAGAAGGAACAAGAGAGAGAGGGGAAGGTGCCGTACACTCGTTTAAATAACCAGGTCTCGTGAGAACTCATTCACTATCATGAGAACAGCACCAAGGGGATGGTGCTAAACCATTCATGAGAAACCACCCCCATGATCAAATCACCTCCCACCAGGCCCCACCTCCAACACTGGGGACTACAATTGAACATGAGATTTGGGTGGAGACACAGATCCAAACCATATCACATATGTAGTTTTATTACAAGGGTTTGGGTTTCATCTTACCTCAAGGTTAAGTTTAACATCAGTAGATGGTAGATGCCCGTCTTCCTTCACTGGGCCCAGAGGTACCTGGTCCAAATATAACTGACTTTGAATTCTTATGGAAGGATGCTTCAGTGGATTGTGAAACCCAAAGGAGGTAGGGAGGGAAGATTCTTCGGAGGGGATTGGCAGTGTTCTCAGGACAGTGGACATGTGCTATCTCTGGCTTCTGGTACCCATGCATCCTTCTGCTGCTAAGTGTATCTGACCTTGCTTTCTCCTGCCCCCTGTCTGTGTGTCCTGGGAGGGACTTCACCTCTGACTTAGGTAGCATTTGATGTAGGTTTTAGCTAATCAGAGCATCATATTTTTTTACTATAGTGACTGAGTCAAGGATGGGCATAGGAGCCAAAAAGAACAGAGCAAGAGACCCAGATGGGCAGTCTGGCAAAGGAGCTCTGTGCTCTTCTACTAGTCCACAGTCTATGATGATGTCTAGTCTGGAGCTGTGGCAGCCACCTTGGCACTATGAGGCAAGAGCTGACTGAGCATATTGCCCAACCCAGAGGAAGTAGAGGTGAGAGAAGGAGAGGGAGAACCCCACGAGTCAAGCTGTGCGTACCATGGATATTTGAGTTTGCTCACCCATCATCAAGGAATTTTAATTGATATAGCTTGTCATATATGAGTATAGTTTTATTAGCAGGCATTCAGAAAATGGTTAACCAGGGAAAGGTGTGGTATGCAAACCTTCCCTTAGAAACCTCTTCTGTTGGTCAGCTAACTCATCACTATGGTGAATGAAGCCCGATATTCTGTTTTACCATATACCAACCTGAAGTGCAAGGAGCAATTATTCTACAAGAATTACTTCAATAGGGCGGGGGACGGGCGGGGGGTTCATTTTACAGAAGGAAAATCAGGCACAGAGAAATTATGTAATGTATCCACAGTTATACAGTTAGGAATTGGAAGAACCCAGATTCAAATGCAGGCAATTTTGATCACGAATCCAAGCTTTTAATCACTATGCCTAATAAACAGTTTTTAAAAATCAAGAATATTTATTGAGGACCTACTATGGGTCCATTATGGAATACATCCATGAATAAGATGCCCAAAGATCCCTCCCTCATGATGTGAGCACTCAAGTGCTTATGTATGTGTGTGAAAAGATAGAAAATAAGGAGTAAAATTAGCAAGTAATGTTAGAAGGTAGTAAGTTCTGTGAAAAAGAACTGACACACACCACTAAGGGGGATCAGGGTAGAGGGTTCCAGTTTTCAATAGAGAGGTGAGAATGAGCCTCTTTGAGAAGATGACTTGGAAGAGGCGAGGGAGTTACTTACAGGAATATCTGAGCAAAGAACATTCCAGATGCAGGAAATAGCCAGTGCAAGGCCCAGAGGCAGAAGGTGACTGGTTTGCTCAAGGAGCAGCAGGGAAGCCAGCGAGGTTGGAACAGAGTGTGTAGAACACAGTAGATGAGGCTAGAGAAGTAATTCCAGATCTCAGAAAAGACTGGCCCCTGCAGGATTCTGAGCAAAGCAGAGATACGATCTGGACATGGCTGTGAAACAGCCAGCTGTCAATGGGTGTCGACGGGAAGTGCTGGCACAGGAAGACCCAGGTGAGAGATGATGAAAGCTGAGTGCCAGCAGTGGAGGGGGTAAGAGGTGGTCAGATTCTGAATATGTTTCAAAGAAGAAATAAAACTTTGTAATAATTTTAGATGTGCAGCAGAAAGTGAGGCATCAGAGATAACTGTAAAGTGTTTGAGCAAAACTTGAGTAATTCAATAAAACCCAATTCTTCTTTGAACTTCACTCCTGTGGCCAAGGAATCAATAACCTCTTCTGCCTGGAGCCACTTTTGGTTCTGTTTTATCCAGAAGTGCCTCCTTGAATGAGCACACTGCTTTTTGACAGAGAGTTCCTATGTGAATCACCCCATTTCATTCCCATCACAATCCTGTGAGATTCTACTCCCATGTGCTAACTAGGGAAACTGAGGTTCAGTGAGATAGTTGTTCACTTGACCCAGCTCACATAGTTGATGAGCTGATGTTCTCTATTCTGTTACAGTAGAAGAATATTCTGTTATTATTAAGCCACAGTAGAAGCAATTGCCTCCTGGTTATAAGGTAGCTAATTGCACCTAGCAGATCATTTTCATCATCCATGTGGTCTATTGCTTTTAAGCTGTGAGCATTGAAACAGATTGTTCTTCTGAAGGCTTATCTGTAAATACCTTCTTTTCATTTGCTGTAGATTTCTACAACATCATGCCTTAATATCTAACACTTTTGTCCTTGCTTTTGGACAAAAATGTACCTGTATTATGTTCTACTAGATTAAAACACCTACCTTGGTTTTTGTTATTGTTTGTTGTTTGTTTGTGGCTACTGCTCTGTGACATACTTGTTTTTTTCTACTTTGTAGGGAGTAACTTGATAAGCAAGATGACATTTGATAGCAAAGCGGAGGAATGGGTAGTTGGCAGAGATAATTTTAAAGTCCAGAAAAGATGTAAAAATCACGTGGGAATGTAAATAATCGATCAAACCAGCTGTTGTCTGGAATTTCCACCAATGTCTTGATGTCACTACTGGGGCGGCCAGAGTCTCTTCCTGCTGAGACAATTCCATGGTTGTGTTTTCATTGCCGTTTTCCTGCAGAGGCTGAAGCTCCACTTTTCTGCATTCTACCTGCTTTTTGAGTACATAAAATGAAACACACAGAGGCATGGCTTCTTTTTTTTAAGCTGCATTCATGCTGTGTTGAGGTCACAGATTTTAACCAAGTCAAGCAATGTGGATGTTGAGGCTTCAGGGAGATGGTTGTCTCCAACAGCTGTCAGCCTTGTTGATGTGTATGTACCTTCTGCTACATCTTCTGCAGGACCATTCCCTCCTAGCATCTCTGTGACTCCAGTTTTCCTCATTGGAAATGAGTGCTTTGTTGCAGAGAAGAGAATCACTCCAGCAGGTGTGTAGTCAAATGAATTTTTAAGTGTGAATTCCAAATACAGAGAAGAGGAGACGCAACAGGAGAGGCAAGGGTGGAAAGGTGAAGGAGGTTTCTGCTTCTCCTTATGAAATAAATCGGCAATTCCAATAGAGTCAACCATTTCATGCCTGGATGGTCACAATCACCTGCAAATGGGACTGCAGCCTCCCTTCAAGATCTCCTTCTTCCTGGCTATTCTATTTCTCTGAGATCAATCTTCCCAAATGACTTCTGAAGTGCCCTCCCTTACTGAAAGCCCCCGGTGGACCTGTATTATCTATGGGTCAAACACACACCCCTGGTCTCAGTGGTCAAGGACAGAAAGTGATAGAATCCAACCTAAACCCAACCATGCTGCCACCCTCTTTTGGGGCCTTTTCTTCACCAGCTCCCAAGTGGCCCAGACTTCTCCCTTCATCTCTCAATGATGACCAATGTGTGGCTGGCCCCTCAGAGGCTCCTTCCCAATAGGAGCCCTCCCCATTCATTCTGACCCAGGCAACAGTCTACCTTTCTATGGTGACTTTTCCCCCCATTTCCAAGATGCATTTCACATGTAACTCTGTTCCTTTCTTATATCACAAATCACCTTACGTGAATATTTTTGTAGTGCAAAATCACAATTTGAACATTTGGTGCCACCTGTTTTGCTTTGCCTCGCACTGTTTCCTTGAAGCAAGTTCACTAAGGTGAAATGACCTTCCGAAGACTGAGCAAAACATGGGATGCTTCACGAATTGGTGTGACATTCTTACACTAGCACAGCTAGTCTTCTCTGTACCATTCTCATTTTAATATGTGCTGCCGAAGCTAGCCCCTGTGATGATGGCTTCACCACACCACCCATCCCTGCCTAGCCGCTGGCTCTCTCTAGCCTCATGCAGCCTGGCACCTAATCAGACACTGTTTTATCTGGGTTCAGTCTCATCTTAATCATAATCCAGGCTTGTTAAATCAGGGATCTTGCATTCAGTTTCGTTGTTAATATCGCATCAGTTATCACCATCCTCAGCACAGAATAGACAATGGTGAAACCCACATTTTGATTTAAACTCACACAGAAAAAGAAGGAAAGATCTTTTCTTATTTATTGCTAAGCTCTCTGGAAAAGGACATCTTGGTATATTTGCTGATGGCGTCTCTCAGTTCCTGAAGTCCCGTCAGTCCCCTCAAGGGTGCTGGCAATGTTTGGTGTGGATGGTGCCTCTGAGGCCCGCCCTGTTGTGGGATATAAACTTGTTCATTCATTCATTCTTCCATTCAGAAAGTGTGCACAGAGCACCTGCTCTGCTCTTGGCATGGAAATGTGGTTCAGAAAGAGACAGGAGCTTGTGGTCAGTCTCCTGTCAGGGGCAGCACTGCGGAGGAGAGAGAGGGAGACACAGCAAACGAGTAAGTGAATCAATAAGGCCTTCCCACTGAGATGCGGCTCTGCGGGAAATGAAACACAGATTGCAGTAGCGAGTGGATAGGGTAATGGGGTGGCCGTGGTGAGGCCTCAATAGCAAGATCAGATCATCCACGGGCATGTGAGTCTAGTCTCCCAGGAAGAGGGAACAGCAGGTGCCAAAACTGGAAGGCAGGTCTTCTCCATCTCAGCACTATTGACATTTGGGGCTGGATAATCCTCTGTTATGGAGGGGCATCCTGTGCTCTGCGGGATGTTTGGCAGCTTCTCTGGCCTCTACCCACTGGATGTCAGAAGCACCATCCTTCCCCTGCCCCGTGCTGATCGTGACTATCAGAAATGTCTTTTCCGACCTAGCAAAAATGTGTGGCAATGGGGCTTGGGGGTCATTGGTGGCCCCCAGAAAGATATGTCCATGTCCTAGCCAAACATTCCCAGGGAACTGTGATGGTGACCTTCATTGGAAAAAGGATCTCTGCAGAGGTCATTAAAAAGGGTCTCAAGGTGAAATCACCCTGGCTCATCCAGGTGGGCTTAAATCCAGTGACAAGTAGAGACAGAGAGGGGAAGACAGAGATACAGAAGAGAAGGCAATGTGAAGACAGAGGCAGAGAGCTGGGGACTCTGCCACAGGGAAAGCCAAAGCCACCAGAAGCTGGGAGGGTCAAGGGACTATGGTTCCCTGGAGTCTTTTGGGGGAGCGGGTCCCTGCTGACACCTTAGTTTTCAACTCCAGCCTTCAGAACTGGAAGATAGTAAACTTCTGTTAAGTCACCCAGTTTGGGGTGACTTCTTACAGCAGCCACAGGAAAGGAATGCAGGGGAAAAAAGCATCCAATGGAAGAAACACTACCCTCAGGCAACAAAGATCAGGGCAGGTTCCAGGAACCATTACCCTCAGGCAACAAGGATCAGGGCAGATTTGTGGAACCATTAGATTCAGGCGACAAAGATCAGGGCAGGATTGAGGAACCGTGGGAAGGCAGGTATAACTGCAGCCTTGGTCAGTAAGGCCAGTGGAGTGTGGTGCGGGGTGGGGTGGGGGGTGGGGGTTGTAGGCAGGTCTTCCCTGGCCTTAGAGGCCCTAGTAAGGAATTTAGGGTTTGTTGTAAGTGGGAGGTGTATGAAGCACTGAGGGTTTCAGACTAGCCAGTGACATGATCTGGTTTATATATGTAGCAGATTTTTCTCACTACTTATGTGGATTGTGTTTGTGGTGGAGCAAAGTGAAGCTGGGATTCCTTAGGACACGGTTGCAACCGAAACGGGCAGGACTTCAGTCACGTGAGGCACAAACACCTTTCTCTCATTGTGGGTTTCCCTAGGGGAAGCAGCCAAAGATAGAAGGTTCCTCTAGAATTCCAACAGGAAAAGGCCTCGCATCTCTAGTCCATGTATCATAAAGGCAGAAGCCCTCCCCTCCGCCCCCTGCCAAGATGCTTAATTTATTTATTACATTTTAAGATGAAGAAACGGAAGCATAAAAGGAGAAAGTGATACCTCAGGCCCACAGACACAGAAGTATTCATTGGCAGAGCGGGAATCTAAACCCAAGCTTCAAATGTTCTTTCCTGATATGTTTCCTTTACTTGTACAGAGTGGTGCATTTTAGCAAAGGTCTCATTTGAATTTTACAATGACCTAATGACAGACATGGCATAAATATCACTTTTATTTTAAAAATGCAAAAGTATAATAGAAATAAAAACAACAACAACAAAAAAGGACGATCAGAGAGGTGAAGTGATTTCCCCAAAGTCACACAGCTTTGAAGGGGTGGGGTTGTCAATCAACCTTGGGTCTTCTGACTCCTGATCTGATGTTCCTCCTTGGACTGCTCATGCTGGGTCTTGGAGAATGATGATGTAACTACCTAAATCTTAAAAGTCTCCCACCATTGGCCAGGTGCGGTGGGTCACACCTGTAATCCCTGCACTTTGGGAGGCCGAGGTGGGCAGATCACTTCAGATCAGGAGTTCAAGACAAGCCTGACCAACATGGTGAAACCCCGTCTCTACTAAAAATACAAAAATTAGCCAGGCGTGGTGGTAGGCGCCTGTGATTCCAGCTACTCAGGAGGCTGAGGCAGGAGAATCGTTTGAACCCAGGAGGTGGAGGTTGCAGTGAGCCAAGCTCACACCACTGCACCCCAGCCTGGGTGACAGAGTGCGACTCCGTCTCAAACAAAACAAAACAAAAGTTTCCCACCATCTGTTTGCCTCCAGTGACTTCTTTCCAACTGAAAAGTTTTCAATTTATGATTATACGTTGTTCCTTGCCCCTTAGGCAAGTTCAATTTCATTGTCCAGACGCAAAAACTATTTCACAGTGAAGGCTGCACATAAAAAGAAAAATGAGGAAGCGATTTAACATAGGACATGCCAGATCTGAAAACAATTTTAGAGATAATGTAGGATCCATGAAGCCTATATATGTTTTCCAATAGCTGAGAAAAAGCATACCCCTTTACTGTTTTTTTTTTTTTTTTTTTTTTTGGTCTGAGTGTGTGTTCTGTGTAATATAAAAATAAAGGTTCACCTAACACTGGAGCCGTGGTAAAGCCAGGAGGCCAGGAAATCCGACGCTAATCGGGACAGTATTTCCCACTTGGAAAATTAGCAGTGGCTGTGCCTTCCTCTATATCTGTATGTGCTCAGAAGTGCTCCAGGGTCCTCTACCCTTCCCCCGTCATCCTTGGTAAGAGATAACACTCTAAATAAATCTAAAATGCTTTCACTTGATTCAGGAGTCTTGCTTTGAAAGAACGCATGGGGTTATGAGAGAAAGGCTGTTCTTTGTGTATGTATCCAGTCTGCGAATTTGGTCACCAGAGGTATATGAAGCCCGTACTGTGTGCCAGGCTTTGAGTTGGTGCTTTGAGTCGGTGCTAGGGACACCCTGGCAGAGAGGAGACTTGGGCACTTGGCATGGGGTTGTTCTGTCTGGAGTGAAGAGAGGTTTGAGGAAGTGTGGGAATGTTGTGAGGTCCCCGGGTCCACTCACGATGCTGGGAGGATCAGGTGGTCCTGGCGACACTGAATGGGATTTGAGGGCAAGAAGGAGCAAGAGTCCGAGTTTGCAAGATGATGCCGAATGTCAAATCTGAAGATCCCAGGAGGCTGAGTGAGATTGGAGTAGAAAAATCCAAGGTTAGGAAGAGCTCAGTGAAGTGAGCCAGTAGGGGCAGTGAGCTCAGTGCTCAGTCTGTGAAAATCAGGAGGCCAGGAGCTCCCTTTTTGTGTGCTGGGGGGCAAAGCAGTTTCTCAGGGGTTAAGGTGGTACTGCACCACCTTTGTGCTTTGGTGCACAATGCTACCAAGGGGTGCTGGTGCCTGAGGCTGGCTTGAAGGCCTCTCCGTGGGCAGCCAAGTGGGGAGATCAGCTCAATGAGTCATGCTGTGTTAATTTGCTAAGAGGGCGTCATGCTGTGTTAGTTTGCTAGGACTGCATAGTGATCCTACGGACTGGGTGGCTTAAACCATCAACATTTATTTTCTCCCGGTTCTGGAGGCTGGAAGTCCAAGATCAAGACACTTGCAGGGCGGTGGTTGCTCCTGTGGTCTCTCTCCTCGGCTTGCAGACGGTGGCCTTCCTGCTGCCTCTTCACATGGCTGTTCCTCTGTGTACCCCTGCGGTCTCTTTGTGTGCCCAAATTTCCTCTTCTCATAAGTATGCCAATCATATTGGATTAGGGATCACCCAAACAGCCTCATTTTACCTTAATTTTCTCTTGAAAGCACCTATCTCCAAATCTAGTCACATTATGAGATACTGAGGGTTAGGACTTGAACATATGAATTTGGGGGGTGAAGAGGGACATATTCCAGCCCATAACAGGTGTCCTCACTTTTTATTGTCTTTTTGTCTTTGGAGAGCTGAGACTGGAAGCCACCCCAGAATAGATGTCACACATTAACCATAGCGTCAGGAAATCTCCATTTTGATCTTCGACCCTTCAACCCATCTGATCATTAATTTGGTTCATAAAGCCCTGGTGCTAGAAGTACAATTTTTGACAGACATGAATTGCCTAAACAAAAGCCATTCCATCTTTAAGGGAATTTTAACATAAGCGTAGCAGGTAATAAAGTGGATGCATTTGTTCTCTAATTATTTATTTATGGACCCACTTCCCTTGCTCAACCAAGGGCTCCTAAAAGGCACTGATTTTTCTTTGTTTATCTTGGTAGCCCACTGCTCAGAACAGAGTCCAGCACATAGGGACTCACATGGTACCCTATCTGTGGAGCTGAATTTATTGAAGTTGCTTCACAGTTGAATGGGTCTTTGTGCCTAGAGAGGAAGGCATGAAAGGGAATGTTTAGTTGGAGGCCAGATAATACAGAAGCCGGACACACTTTTGGTCTTTGGACCCCAGCTTTGTGCTCTTCTTTCCCTCTGACACTCGGTCCCTGTGCCCCTATGGAGTGAACACTCTGCCAAGCCTAAAAGTCCAGCCCAAATATGTCAGCTTTTTCTTATCCATCAGCCAAGTTCAGGGATATTCCTTCAAGCATCAGGCCTAATTAAATGGGATGTGAAAGGCCAGACTGCCGTGTGCCTCCCACCCGATTCCTCCCCTGAATCCTCCACTTTGCAGTGGGAGAATTGTCAAGAGGGATGGGCTCCTGGTTGGCTGCCCATCTGTGGGGCTGTGCTGCGTCTTTGCAGAGCTCAGATGAGTCTGGGGGGAAGGTACCTTGTTGGGGCTCACTCAGTGCCACTTGTCCATCTTCTCCATGTTCTTCTCATGATGGGTGTTACACTTGTCCATTGTCCATTTTCCCGGCAGCCCACAGGAAAAGAGAGCCATCACATCGAAAAACAGGGCAGGGGATGTGGGAGAGAGAGAAGAGTGAGTCAGCAAGTGAGCGAGAGAGAGAGAGGTTATATGCACGTTCCTATCCATTTGTGAGTTGACTGAAACACTGGTCTTTGTGTAAAGGAAATCATTTCACGATTCTGCTGCCTGATGGATGAAACTCATTTGATCACAAAAGTAAATTAAAAGAAAAGCAGCCCTTGTCACAGTTTATGTATGCAGATAATTGAGAGAAGTGAACAAATATAGCCAGCAAACTGCATACATAATACCAGATAGAACATTTTAAAAAATGAATAAGATTCAGAAACCCTAATCAATTACATTTTACAGCAGTCAGTAAGTCTGCCTCTTATTGTCTTTCTGCTGACCGTAAGTGAATTAGCGCTTTCTGATTAAAAGCTTCTTTCCTTGGGCCAAGAACGTTAAGGGCTATCACCTCCCTCCTCTTTCTTTTTTTCATTTATGTAGCTCTGAGCATGGTACTGTGGTCTTTCCTTCCAAATATGTGGGGAGGGCAAGTGGCTGGGGGCCCCTCCATCCAGCCATCAGTGGGGACGTCACTCCCATCTGTAATGTGTTCCCACTAACCATGCCAGGCAGCTCCTTCTGTATGCAAGGTGGAACATCTCTCTTTGAAACAAGTGCCTCTTGGTATATTTTCACCATTAATAAGCTGATTTTTTTATTATTAAAAAAAATTCTGAGACCACTTATTTCCTGCTGCCTTATTCATTTGGTTAATGCATGCTGTTTCTGAAAAAATAAATATTAATGAAGCATGTCTTGTGGGAGCAGGTCTTTGGGGGTGGAGGGAGGAGATCTGTGAGCCTGTGGATAACATATCTGAACCTTCTGCCATCAAAATAATAAGGCTTGCCCTGAGTAAAAGTAGTCATTATTTTAGTAACCAGAAAGCTGTGAATCCTTCTTGCTGCCTCTGGGGTTGACTGATTCCTCCTCAGTGAGAATGTCTCTTTTTGGGACCTGATATTAACACTGAGTATGCTGATTGTCTTGTCAACCCTCTGATACAGGTAGAGGATATAACATTTAGTCAATTTTGAAAAGAAAAGCTTTAAATAAGTATCAGCGATCCAAATTGTCAGAGGGTAGGGAGATGGCAGGGGAAACAATGATTAATCAATGAAATGTGATTGGTTAATACTATGCAAGCAGTGTGTATTAGTCCGTTTTTGCATTGCTATGAAGACATACCTGCGACTAAGAAAAAACGTTTAATTGGCCCCTAGTTTTGCAGGCTGTACAGGTTTCTGCTTCTAGGGAGGCCTCAGGAAACTTACAATCATGGCAGAAGGTGAAGGGGAAGCAAAGCACATTTTCATATGGCCAGCAGGAGAGAGAGAGAGAGTGAAGGGGGAAGAGCTATACACCTTCAAACAACAGATCTTGTGAGAACTCACTCGCTATCACAGGACGAGCAAGGAGGAAATCCGCTCCCATGATTTAATCACCTCCCACCAGGTCCTTCCCTCAACACTGGGGATTACAATTTAACATGAGATTTGGGTGGGGACACAGAGCCAAACCATATTACAGTGTGATGAGTAAGGCCAAAGTTGGAAACACTGTCACTGGTCACCTCTTAGCCAGAGAGGTGTTGAATCAATTTATTCATTTTTATTAGTCAATCAGATACGTTAGAGTTGAAATGGATCTTGGAATTTGTGTAGTTTGCCTCCTAAGCCCCTAAAACAAACTTAGTGTAGAAGAAGAAACCTTCTCCAGCACATTAGATAGATGTTTTATTGTGTTCTGCTTGGATCTCTTCCATTATGGGGAGCTCAATACTTTTCAAGGCAACCTTATTGACTGTGAGGCAGTGCTAATGGTTGGAAACTTATTTCTTTGTGGTTTTAGTTCAGAATCTTTTGGTTGGAAGTGGAGGGGAAAAAAATCCCCTCCACTTTCAGTTAATTGAGCTAAAAGAGGAATTTACTGGGTTACATAACTTTCAAGATTCTAGGTAAAGTAGGGTTCAGGTGAGGCTTGATTCAGGGCTCAAAGGATATCACCAAGCTTCATCTCAGCTCTGTTTCCTTCTAGTTGGCTTTGTCCTCAGGATCTGCTTGGTGGTCTCTAGCAAATTCAGACTCATTTTTTCATGACACCACACCAATGGCTCCCTTCTAATTCTTGGGAGTTTTTGTTCTCTCATTGGCCCAAACTGGATAACATATCAATTCCCGATGACTTTGTTTGGGTGCCACCTGCCATTTACCCGCAGAGCCTGAGATTGAGATTTGAGCACAAGTAGTTAATGTGGAAGGTGATCCCAGGGAAAGAGGGAAAGTCAATAAAATATATATAATGAAACTGTTTACTGCTATGAACAAATAAGGCTCAGCCCTACCAGGGTCCCTCAGAAATTGTGTAGAATGCCCCCCAGAAGGACAGGATGTGATGGCTCATTGACACCCCATCTCCTGTCTCCACTGGTTGAAGATTATTTTTGGAGGCATTTTCTCCCTGCCACCTTCCCACTCTGGGCTGAATTCAGATGGGATGTGCTAGAGTCAGGGGGTGGGCTTCAGATAAAGGCCTGAGGCAGAAAAGCAGGGGTCACAGCAGGTGCTTGAGCGGTGATGCTACCAGGGTCCTAGGAACTGGGTGCCCTGGCTCAGCAGAAAGCACAGGTGGGCTAAGGGATACAGAAAGTGACTGCCACCACCAGCCAGGGCCTGTGGCCTGAGCACGCATTGAGCTGACTGGCTAAACCTCCATCATAGGCTACTTTCTTGAAGGTGGGTATGGAAGCTGCTCAAACTACATGCAATGAGAGTGGAGAAAATATCTCCCGAGAACAAAATCGGGGTGCCATTACCAGAAAAAGGAAGAATGCATGCTGGAGAGCAAAATCAACAAGCATTCACTACACCACTGTCGAGCCGAAACCTGCCTTCTGATAACTTCCACCCATTCGATGTTATGTTACCTCTAAATGGAATATTGAATTAACAATACGTTTCCCCCATACATGACAGCCCCTCAAATATTAGGAGATAATTAGCCTGTCTCCCTTTGAACTTCTCTCTAATCCAGTACGGGTTAGAGAACCCATGCTTGGGTTCTGTAACTATTGGAGGACTTTTCGTGGTGGTCCTAGTCACTGCTGTCTCCAACATCTCCATCGTTATGGTTCTCTATGGACCACTCTCTCAGCTCATTACAACAGGAAAGATGGGATTAGGGCCATCACAGTAAGGATAGATGTGCACAAGGTTAACCCTCGGGTTAAGAAATTGGGGCATCTTATGATGTGACCCTTGAAGTCTACTTTATTACATTCTGGTGATTTGAAAATGGGGGATCTGGCTAGGCGCAGTGGCTCACGCCTGTAATCCCAGCACTTTGGGAGGCCGAGGTGGGCAGATCATGAGGTCAAGAGACTGAGATCATTCTGGCCAACATGGTGAAACCCTGTCTCTACTAAAAATACAAAAATTAGCTGGGAGTGGTGGTGAGCACCTGTAATCCCAGCTACTTAGGAGGCTGAGGCACGAGAATGGCTTGGACCTGGGAAGCAGAGGTTGCAGTCAGCTGAGATCGTGCCATTGCACTCCAGCCTGGCGACAGGACGAGACTCCCTCTCAAAAAAAAGAAAAAAAAAAGAAAGAAAGAAAATGGGGGAATCTATGTGTAACTCTCAGTTGGTAAGAAAATAATTTTCTCCTCCATTATCCAGTAATGGCCAATTCCTCAGTAGACGAATGCTGACTTGGCTTGCCCCGTGTCTCTTCTTCTGGTAACAGAATCCTGACTGACCTCTGTGGAAGCAGCCCCACTTCTGTGCTCAGTGTGGTTGGGATGGGCGCATGGTGAAATGAGTGATCTGTTCTTGACCAAGCAGAGTCCTCACACCCTTCTCCAAGGGATTTGTTGATGGTGACTTGTGACCTTGTCTGGGCTAATTGTCATAATCCCATCAAGGATGGGCTCATGACCCCAAGGCAGGACTGAGCACAGGATGCTTCCTGAGACGTAGGTTTGGGGATGCTGGAGGCTTTTCCAGTCATGTGGAGACTGAGGATGAAGCCACAAGAGAAGCATGAGACGACCAGAAACCAGGTGTGTCGCATCCTTTTGACCTCTAAGTCCTGCCTTGATGGAGCAGTCTAGAGTGGACGTTTCATCATAGGGGACGGCACAGTTCTGATTTCTGCTTCTGCCACAAAATGAATCCTCGTTAACACATTCATGACATTAAGACATTTAACAGATTGTATCAAATAGTGGGAAAAGAAGTGGATTCAAGTCAGAAGTTCTAGGATTTAGCTGGATGCTGCATCTCTCCACCGGGAGACAGGGTCTGAGCCAATTTTCTCATCTGTATGCCTAGATTCTGCTTTCAAGAAGATTAAGCCTGGGTAATAGAAAGTGGTAAGATGAAGTGATGTGATGGACATATGGGTATTGTGGTCCATCTTTATTAAACCACATGGTTAAAAAAAAATCATCCACTAGGTCAAAATGGTCAGATCAGTAGCTCCAAGAAGACATGGGCTGAAAGGATTCTCCCTAGATGTTGAAACAACTATGGACTTTCACAGAACATTTACTATGTGCAATGGACAAGGTATTTTTTAGAGAGGTGATCTCGTTTCATCTTGATGACTCTATGAACCAGGTACTACTACTATTCTGAAATCAAATATGAGAAATTGAAGCTCAAAAAACTAAATGACCTGCCCAAACTCATGCGTCCAGTAGAGGCTGACTCCAGGGCAGGTGCACTTGGCTATTATCCTAGGCCTTAGTAAAAGATCATTTTACTGGTAACAATAGAAACCTGTGTAGGTAAACACCATACAGCTACTAAATAAAGGTGCACAGTCATGAATTTGTTTTCAAAACAAAAGAGATATTAGTGGCATATTCTTTTCTAAATGGTCCACCTTGGGATTTCCAGCTTCCAGGCCTGCGCTTTCATGGTACTCTCAGAACACACTGGCCTTCACCTCCTCCCCATTTTTCTCTGCTTGATTGTTATTAATCACATAAACAACTTGACAGCAATAAAAAGGGAAAATGGAAAGAGAGAAAAATTACCCATAGTTCTATCCATTCTTTAAATCTCAGATTCAATGACATATTTTCCAACAAATTGTCCTTGGAGTGTACTGCCTCTCACAAGCATGCATGCATATGTACCTGCACACACACACACACACACACACAGACACACACGTGCACACATGCACACGTACACTCACACATTCACACTCATTATTACATTGGTGCAAAAGTAATTGCAGTTTTTGTCATTAAAAGTGGCAAAAACTGCAATTACTTTTGTGCCAACCTGCAACCTGATTGGTAGGATTGTATGTTCTTTCTTTCGCTGGACTGCAGTGGCAGCACCCAGGCCTGCTCATCTCCGCTTCCTTCACAGCACCCTGTGAGGAGGCCTTGCCCACAGCACCTGTTCAGTAATTATTTGTCGAATTACAAGCAGCATATAGTAAAATTTTATGTTCCTCTCCAAGGGACAGTGAGTAATGACACAGATTTAAAGTCAGCCGAATAGCTGGTATCTGGCTCTTAGTCTTGGTGAGGCTTCCAATAGTTCTTAAAAGTTGACATTCTTCCTGGACTTGCAGTCTGAATGCATGAGGCTCTCCAGGGAATAAAAATTAGCCTGCTGTCTGAAATGTTTATGAAAACAGCTAAATTTAGATGATCAAAGATTTTGGGAATCCAGGGACCCTTGAGATTGAAGACTGTGATATCTTTTACAAGCATCTCGAACAGCAAAGGTTTTTTTCTTCAGAAATTCCCCTTCAGAGGCATTTAACTTCCAGTTGGAAGCTGTTTTAATTTCTCTTTAATTGGTGGGATGGAGCGAGGTCTCATTTTAAGTAGACCACTTGAGCATTTTCTTTTCCTCTGTTCATTGGCTCCAAGCTAACTTTTGAAGAGAGTGTTGCTTTTGACCAAACTGGAATTAATTCTAAAAGAGAAGGCAGGTCTGTTGCTCAAGTTTAACACGTGGATGAATTTGCCATCTTGAATTAAAATGGAGGCTGCTCAAAAGATTCCAAAAGGAACTATCTGCTGTAATTTTGCTAAAAATGTAGAAAATATGTTAAAGTCACAGAGGTGAGAAACTTGCTCTAAGTCTTGCTTTTCCCATCAGAAAGCCCCCACTTTAAACTTGGTTCATGGAATAATGATTGCATTCTTGTTACTGGCTCCCAAGCAGTGATTTATTGTGGATGTCTCTGAAGGATGGGGGAGAGACAGGAGACCCTGGGAAAGAGGAGGGTCTTTGTGGAAAACCCATTAAGGCCTCAGAGGGCAAAGCTAAAGGATCACATCTTGGTGGGGAAGTCAACACCGTTGATTTCTGGGTGGCTATTTGGTTTGTACTGAATCTCCCATGGAGGGAGGCAGGACTGTGGAGTTTTGGGGAGCCCCAGCCTCAATAGGGCGCAAGGGGATGTCCTCTGGCTCACTCCATCTCCCCGTGACCTTGGGCAAACTATTTAGCCTCACTGGGCCTCAGATGCCCACCTGTGAAGTAGGAAAGGTGATAGCCATCACCTCACAGAGTGTCAGGGAACTAACCCAGGTATTGTGTGGAAAGCTTTATAAAGTGCTTAACCCAGAGCCTGGCACTTAAGTATTATTAAACGATTGCAAAGCAGGTGAAAGAAAATGCAAGCGGGACGCTTTGTTGAAATACAGGAGATCAGTGGCAAAATCCTCCTTAGTCACGCAAATAGGACAGAATGCTGTGGAAAGGCATTCCATAAATTCCAAAGAACTTCCCAACCGAAGTGACTTAGGGCCCAGGTGCACAGTACCCTGGAAAGAAGAGTGGGAGATAACTAACCCATGAGGGAGGGGAAGGCCAGGGGATGGGAATGTGGCTTCTCCCCAGCTGCTTGCTGCCTCCTGGCTTGACTTTATGAGGTTAGTTTGTTTGTAAACAGAATGCTCCAAATTGCAACTCTTTGCCAATCCTGTGCCCAAGTGCAAGAGCCTCTAATGAGCCAAAGCCTTAGTAATGACTGCAGTAAGCCCTGCTGGAGTGCATGGGGACTGGGACCAAGTGAGGAGGAGAGGTCATCAAGCTCTCAGTAGGGCTGGGGGCTTGGGATTGAAGCCAGGAGTCACTAAAGGCCACCCAAAGCCAAGGGAGAGAAAGACTTTGCCAGCCAGGCCACAGCTTCCTTTAGGGTTGTGAAGTTTCCCTTGAAGCTCAGGAAGGATTTCTCCTCTTTGTCTTCTGAGGCAGGAGCTAATGTGCCCTGGGTTTTCCCAACAAGTGAGGAAGGAAGGGACGCTGCCGGGAAGTGAAAGGAAAACACTTTCATTAAGGAACCATCCCAGCCAAAGCTCTGGGAATAGAGTCTAGCCCAGTCCTTAGGAATATGCTTGGGTGGGATCGTTCACACCAGGGGTGATGGTCAGGCAGGTGCACACCCAGGGCTTCCCTTCTGGTCTTCAAAACAACACCACTGAAATCTAGAAGAAAGTTTCTGCAAGAGGTAAGGTGTTCCCAGGTGCGTGGGTCAGGTGGCCCTACAGCCCTGGGCAGCTGCACTGTACTGGCTCTTTCCAATATGGGTCATCCATCTACTGACCAGAACCAGAGATTTCAGGCTGGCTGAGACTCACAGGGTTGACTCTGTGCCTTGAGGGCTCAACACATAAGCTTTGGAGCCACACTGCTTAGGCTCAAGTTCTATTGATACCACCTCTCAGCTGGGTGTCCTTCAGCAAGTTGCTTAACCTCTGTGGCTTGGTTTCCTCATCTGCAAAATAATAATAATAATAATATTCATTTCAGGGGATGACCGCAGAGATTGAATCTGTTCAAACGTGTAAACTGCTGACAACAGTATCTGGCAGTGAGTAAGCCTACAACAAATATGAGGCTTTTTTTTTTGAGACAGAGTTTTGCTCTCGTTGCCCAGGCTGGAGTGCAATGGCACGATCTCAGCTCACTGCAACCTCCGCTTCCAGGGTTTAAGTGATTCTCCTGCCTCGGCCTCCCGAGTAGCTGGGATTACAGGCATGTGCCACCATACCCAGGCAGCCCATTCTATCTTTGATTAGGCCTATCAGTTAAGGGATTCTTCCAGGGGCTTCGGTGTGTATCTGAGCCAGACCACATAATAGATGAGTAATTCTCTTTTAAAGCTTTGATTTCCCACGTATGAAATGGGGATAATAGTATGGGCTTTGCAAAAGTGTTGGAAAGATGAAATGTAGTGTACAATGCTAGCATTAAATACATGTTACAGTGTGTGTGTGTGTGTGTGTTTGTATACATATCCTATATGTTAAAATGCGTTCAGTTGCAACTACTAGAAAATCTGCCCACATCCGACAAACTATATAGAAATGTATTCTAGCACTTAACAGGAAGTCCTGAGGCAGGGCGAGCTTCAGGGCTGGTTGACTCAGAAGCTCAGTGATGTCATCAAGGACACAGGTTCTTTCCATTTCTCTGCCCTGCCATCATCAAGCTGGTAGCCACAGGGCTTAAGCAAATCTAGGAGTCACGTCCAGACTTGACCACATTCAGAAGGAAGAGAGACTTGTTCCTTCTATGGTTCACTCTTTGAAGTTAGGAAAGTTCCCTGGAAGTATCCCGGTGGAACTTCTCTAATGTCTCATTGGTCACATGTATCTCCCATGCCTGCACCAGAACCAGTCACTGGAAGAGGAAACGGGATTCCCTCAGACCGATTCCCTCAGCCTCCCCTAGAGCTCCCACGAGGTCATCCTGGAAAGGGAAGGTGGACATCTCCGCATTGTTGGGATTCTGCTAGGAATGCAGAAGTGGGAGAAGATATCAGGCAGGCAACGGCATACATCGCAGAGCCCAGGCTCGTTTCTCAATAGCTCCCCCATCGCACCATCTCCATCCATGCCAGGTTTCATCCCCTTTCCAATTTTGGAAGCGTGTGTTCATGCTTTCTTTTCCAGGCATCTTGACTCCCACTAGTGGAATGAATGGGCAAGGCTGTGTGTTTCTAATGCTGACAGATGCTTCTGTGTTCCAAGGCAGGCATGGCTCTTCCAACACTAAGAATGGATCTAGTTTTACACATCACGTGCCTGGTTCAGGGAGATTTAGAATTATACAAATTGTGCCAGGGCTGATGGACTCCAAGAGGCATGGCCAGCACATGTGCATGAAGTTAATGTCTGGACTGGCCTTCCCAGAAGAGTGGCAGCCTTCTCTCCTTTCATTCTTGCATTCTTCATAGTAGTTGCCCATAGAGAGCACATTCGAGAAGGCTGTAGGAAACATTTTAACCCCTTAATGCATTAATTTCTACCACTTCCCAAATACAACCCACCGAGTTGTCCCATGCTAGTTTCTCTTCGTCAGTGGCCACTCCTTTGCTCCTATCCAAATTCACTTTGCCCATAGCCCATTGCTGCAAGATACTGCAGGGACAAGGCAAGCTGATGCGGTACACCAAGCTTCTCGCTATGGTAATGGCTACTGTGTCATCATTCCGGCAAAACCTATTTGGAATTCAAGCACTTTTATTTGTTTGGTTTGGTTTACCTGAAATCCATGTCTTAAGCCTCCACTGCCAATGTCCTTCCCATCACATCACACGTACAGCTTACTAATCCTTCCAAGTCTAGTTCAGACACTGCCTCTTTCCTCAACACTTTGCTGGTTGCAACGCTAGAGGATTTTTTTTCTGGTTGTTGTTCCTCCCGGGGCTCCCAGCCCCATTATTCTATTCCACTTTTGCTCCCTGCAATGTGCTTGACCTGATATTTTAGTTATTTAAACTCGTATTTTCCCTCCTTTGGACAATTAGCTTCTGCAGAGGTGGCCAGTGGCCAGGGCTGATTTATATTAGCCTCCTACCCAGTGTCCAGCAAGGCATGGGCTGCAGGGCCGTAGAGGAGAGAATACTGTTCCAGAAAAAGGAATTCCAGATCCCTATTTGGCATCAGTCATGCTCTGAGTCTCAATTTTCTTTATCCATGAGATGAAAGGATCGGGTCAGATTTTCTCTAAAATTCTTTATGGTCAAATAGGCTTTTGATAAATCGTGGAGTAATTGATTTACTCAAGTGTGGAGGAGGGAAAGGGGATTTGAGGTAAATGTGTGTGTGTGTGTGTATGTGGTATGTATGCGTGTGTGTGTGTTAAGTAGGAAGGAGGAAAGTGGCCAGCTTTCTTGCTGACACACCATATAGGCATCCATGAAAGTCTTCAAAAATGAGTCTGGCTCTAGGAACTGTAGAGAGGCAGGTGTCAAACTCAACTCTCTTTCTCCTGAAAGAGGTGATTTACAGGGTAGTCCTTAAAGGGAAGGGCTTTATGATTAAACAGAGGCAGGTTTAAATCCTGGCCCCATCAGTTAGAAAGTGTGATTTTAGACAAGCTATCTAATCTTTCTAAGCCTCAATTTCCTTATCTGTAAAATTGGGATAATATGAGGATTTGATTCAATAAGACACATGGCTATGAGGATTAAATGAGATAATGTATCTAAGGCACCCAGCACAAGGCCTGGCATACAGAAAGTGCTTCGCAGGTGTAATAATAATTATTAATGAAGATCTCGATAATTTTGAGATGAAAATGGTTAAATGTTAAGTCCCCAGAAAACGTTTGCATGATCTCCATTCTCTTCTGATAATACAAAGTACATTTAGAGGGAGGGAGGCCTTCCCACCCCCTTCTTTGCTATCCCATATTTTCTTTCCTCTTTTTCTTGACTTTTAGAAGAAAAAGAGCCCAATTATTCTTTTTAGCTTTTGAACACATTTTAGTTGTTTCCATAGCAAGTTTTAGACCTGCTTTGCCTGTAGTTCTTACACACGTGTAAACTGCTCCACCACCCCCACCCCCCTGCCTCCCCACCAACCCCGCCCAGAAGTTTCAGGCTTCTCTGGAAGGTTTATGTGTCACTCTTCATTATAACGACTTTTAAGGACAAGCAGTCTGAGTCTGTACCTGTCCAGGTGATGGGAGATCGGCTGGGAAGATGCCCTCATTCTCTGGGAAGAAAGACGTCCTGTCTAATCCTTGGCGGGCGGCAGAGGAGAGATGATGCTCACAGACCGATGCCTTCCGCATCTTGCCTGCCAAGAATGAGTGGCATGTGAACAACGCTCCACTCAGCAGTTCTGGGCAGGTGCCCAGGCCCAGCTAGGATGGTCCCTGTGGGCCTGGAGGAACCATGCCAAGAATCTGCACGCTGCCAAAAGCTTTCCTCCCTGGGCGCCATTCTGGCTGCTTAATTCTCCTGGCAAGCTGTTTCTAGATCATTCTTCTAAACTTCCCCAGAAAACCCCCAGAAAAGGAATGGGAAAACCTGGAAATTATGGGGAAGCATTTGGATCTTCTCCATGATGCTGTTGAAGTGATTGCCATTAAAAAAAAAAAAAAAAAAGAAAACCCTAAAAATAGCTGCTTGGAGAAAATGACATGCTTGCCCCAAGTGGTCACATGGGACCTGGCCACAGAAGCTATGTCTCTGCTTCCTCCCTCCGGGGCCTGAGAGCACAGAGGTTCCCGACACCCACCTGTTGGCATAGACCCTCTCCAAGGGTCAGCCCCATAGGTTTCTTCAGGAGGTAAAACTCATCCCTTGCTGATGGAACCAGATGTAATGAAAGGCTCATTTACAATAATGCAAAAAAATTCCTTTGGTCTCTGTGGTGATGCCAGGACTCCAAGGAGAAATGGTGGTTGTGGGACCCATTTGCCATGTAAATCACCCCTTGGGCCTCAAAGATTTGAGATTAGAGGGGAAATAGCCTGAAAGCCAATTTGCTTTCAATAATTTGAGACCCTGTGGGGTCGGGTACCTGCCTGGACGATAAGTAGTTTTGGGGTCGGGTACCTGCCTGGACGATAAGTAGTTTTAGCCTAAGGCAAACAGTGAAAATAGGCACAAAAATCAGTGAGTTTTGGCAGCATATGCAACTGAAAGCAATTTTTTTAAAGTCCTGGAGAAAAATCTCTGTGTTTGGAGGTTACATCTGTGCATGGATAATGGCGTGTTTTTGTTTGTTATTACTGCATGTTCCAATGTCTCGGCCATTACTGAAATTATGGGAAATGGCTGGATGCTGTTCAGTTTGAGGTTGTAAGTGAAAATGTTAAGGCTTTGTGCTTATGGGAATTGATATTTTTTTCCCCTCATTGTTTATTCTCATGTTGCTGTAAAGAGTACATTTTTGATGGGAAATCCGTGTAAGTTTATTTATCTACTGTAGAAGCAAGGTCGTTCTCTTTGTTCCTGCCTTGCTATCTTCCTCTTTTCCTCCCTCCTTTCCTTTTTTTTTTTTTTTTTTTTTTTTTGGCTTGCCCTAAAACCAGATGGAGGTAGGTTTACAGGCTGAACCTAAGACCCCAATGTGTCCTTGTCATAAAGCATAATTCAGGAAAATTCTGTCTTCTACTGAGATGTCTGGCTGTGCCCGCTTGAAGTCTTTAAAACCCCCATTTTCAAAACCTCCTGGTGCATGCACAGTTAGAAGCGTTTAAAATTGCAATAAAATACACAGTCTAAAAATGTCTTCGCTTTTAGCTACCAGGTTGTTCCTACCAGCAAATGTAAACGAATGGAGAGGCTGCTTCTTAGCTTTTGGAAATATGTCAATGTTATTGCACCTACCTGGGCGAGCATTTTCTTTTTAAGAGCCACAGTGAGTTTCACAAGATGTACAACACACACACTTCACGTGCTATGTGGGATGGCTGCTACTCACAGGAGGAGGAGAACGTGCCAGATTTGTACATTTCTCGTATCCCTGCCAAGAGTCCTGAGTGAAGGAAGTACTTGAGTCTGAAAGCGCTGTAGCCTCCGCATTGGCTGTTAGCTCTTTAGAGACCAGAGGAGCTCTCTCAATGACATTTGTCTCACTTCATTTTCATGGACGTGGTCACGTGACGCAGATGGGCCCCCTGCAGCGGGAGGGCCTCTCCTCCTCATTTAAGATGGTACAATCCCTTCTCCACCCCTTGCCCCCTCCACTCAATTTTCTCAGGGAGCTGAATCACAGGAGTTGCCTCTACAATTAAGATTTGAAAAGAAGCCGCTCTGGCTGTGTTTTCATGCCCTTGGTGAGATGGGCCCAACTGTCTTCCCAAGTGTTCACTGGCTTTCTGCTGGACGGCCGCCATGCCCTTATGCCCCTGAAAGGAAGGACCTGTCTAATTGAGGCCAGCATGAGCCGAAGTTGGCGGTAATTATCTCGGGGATGGAGCAGCTGGAGGAACATCCCCTAATGAGGCCAGCATAGATTCCAAGACAGCTCTCAGCATGGCCCCACGGTGGCAGGAGGGACTGCTCCCAGGGCCAGGAAACATTGCTTGGAACGATGGTTCCCAATTGTGATGCATCCGGAAGAAAGCATTGTTGCTCAGGGCATAACACCCCATGATTTTGAAATTTTTAACCTAGCTTTTGGTTTTATTTCTGCATACCTAGGCATACTTTTTAAAAGCCAAATAATCCCTGAGGCTTGACATGGAAAACACCAGCCTGTTAGGAAGTCCTTTTCCCCACTATTCCACTGCTCCCCTAGAAAACCCCTTTCATTCTGAGCTATTGTTTCAGGTATGCACTGCCCTATTTCTAATACTCTGGTTTTGTTATTTTCTGGTTTTATATATTAACTTTAGATTTCCTACTGTGAAAGGTAAGGGTTTAGATCTTGTATCCTTCCTGCGCCCCCATACACAGGCACACACTTCTCCCCCACTTACTTCCACCAGTGTAATTGTGTCAGAATTTTTGTGAAATAACTATGTTGAGTTTCTGTTGATAAGACAGTATACATTTTACTAACAATTGAGTCACGATTATACCTCTTGTCTTGCACAAATTTTGCCCTCCCTGGACTTTGTAATTGCTCATCCTCCTTCCCCCACCACCAAAGTTTGCTTTGCTTTTTTTTGGTTGTTTGTTTGTTTGTTTTTTCTTTTTTTGAGACAGGGTCTTGCTCTGTTGCCCAGGCTGGAGTACAGTGGTGTGATCTCGGCTCACTACAGCCTCGACCTCCTAGCCTCAAGCAGCTCTCCCACCTCAGCCTCTCAAGCAGGTGGGAGCACAAGCCTGTGCCACCATGCCTGGCTATTGTTTAGGTTTTGTGCAGAGACAGGGTCTTACCATGTTGCCCAGGCTGGTATCAAATTCCTGGGCTCAAGTGAGCCTCCTGTCTCAGCCTCCCAAAGTGCTGGGATTATGGGCGTGAGTCACCGCACCTGGCCAACTAGTTTTCTATTAATCTATCAGCAATTCATTCCCAAACTCTCGTCTGTAATTATAAATCTGCTCCAGATTTGTTTGAGCACATCAGGGAATCTCTTGTTTTTACTTTCCCTTCTTAAATGCAGAACTCTTTCCTCTTTCTCCTCAACTCGGATAAGCAGTTCTCGATCTCTGTTCCTTAACCACTGTTCTGCAGCTTTCCTTCAGTGTCATTCCAGGAATTCCTTCACCTTTTTGCTCTGCGTTAGATCCCTTGTTTCCAGGATAGCATGTCTTCCTCTTGTCTTTGTTTATTCCCTGACTTTGGTGGACCATATCTTCCAGAACTTTCCTAGGGAAAGGTACTTGGGATGTAACTTTTACTTTGAGGCTCTGGATATAGGGATATAACAGTTACATCATTTTTAGTTTCTCTCTTAGTTACTGTCTTAGTTTATTATATTTATTTTTTTTGTTGAGTTGGCATCTTGCTATGTTGCCCAGGCTGGTCTTGAACTCCTGGGCTCAAGTGATCCTCCTGCCTCAGCCTCCCAAAGTGCTGGGATTACAGGCGTGAGCTACCGCACCCAGCCTTGTCTTAGTCCATTTTATGTTGCTATAACAGAATACCTGAGACCAGGTAGTTTATAAAGAAAAGAGGTTAGTTGGCTCATGATTCTCGTTGCTGAAAATTTCAAGATGGAGCATCTGCATCTGGTGAGGGCCTCACTCTGCTTTAACTCATAGCAGAAAGTGGAAGGAGAGCCCAGTGCAGAGATCACTTGGCACAAAAGGAAGCAAGTCGGGGGAAGTTCCAGGCTCCTTTTAACAACCAGCGCTCTTGCAGAAACTAATAGAGTGAGAACACACTCACCCCTCAGGAAAGGCATCTACTCATGAAGGAGACACTGGTGTGACCCAATAGCCTTCCATCAGGCTCCACCTCCAACACTGCCACATTGGGGATCAAATTTCAACATAAGGATTGGAGGGAGCAAACATCCAAACCTTAGAAGTTACCTTCATGCAATGTCTTTATTTCATTGTTAATCAATTTTCAGACCATAGCTCTTCTAGGATAAGGTTCTTAGTACCTCTACCCTCTTTCCCTTCATCACTTACTACTCTCCCAATTTCAATGTCCTCTTCCCTCAGAATAGTCTTGGCTGGGTGCAGTGGCTCACATCTGTAATCCCAGCACTTTGGGAGGCCGAGGTGGGAGAGTCACTTGAGCCCAGGAGCTTGAGACCAGCCTGGGCCACATAGTGAGACACCATCTTTACAAAATAAATTAAAAAATTAGCCGGGCATAGTGGCATGTTCCTGTAGTCTCAGCTCTCAAGAGGCTGAGGTGGGAGGATCACTTGAGTCAAAGAGTTCAAGGCTGCAGTGAGCTATGATTGTGCTACTGCACTCCAGCCTGGGTGATATAAAAAGACTGTTGTCCCTAAAAAAAAGACACACACACACACACACACACACATACACACAATTCTTTGACTTTATTTTTACTTTTCCCGTAAAAAATATTTGTCTATAAACATAATTAACTTTGCTTAGTATGTAGCTTAGCTTTATAAGACAGTATACCTTTTTTTTTTTTTTTTTTTGACAGAGTTTTGCTCTGTCACCCAGGCTGGAGTGTAGTGGCGCAATCTTGGCTCACTGCAACTTCCATCTCCCGGATTCAAGTGATTCTCCTGCCTCATCCTCCCAAGTAGCTGGGATTACAGGTGTGTGCTACCACACCTGGCTAATTTTTGTATTTTTAGTAGAGACAGGGTTTCGCCATGTTGGCTAGGCTGGTCTCGACCTCCTGACCTCAGGTCATCTGCCTGCCTCAGCCTCCCAAAGTGCTGGTGAGCCACTGTGCCTGGCCAAGACAGAATACACTTGATTAACAATGGAGTCATGATTATACTTCCTGTCTTGCACATTATGACAAAGTTTACCTGATTTACATTTCCTTTTTTTTATTATCTGAACTTATGTTATTCAAATATTTTTTCTCAAACTGTCGTATCACTTGGTTTTCCTTTATGTTTGGAGACCTTGTTCTGCAGATCTCTGTCCTCTTGTTCCCTGTGCTCTACCCTGAGTTGAGTGATGTCCCTGGGTCACCTGAACAGTCGTGACTTCTATTTAATATTCTTCTTGGTGTAGTCACTGTTTCCTGAATCCCATGCATGTTTTTTTTTTTTTCCCCAATTTTCCTCCTTATTTACTGAAGGATTCCATAAATAACTTTTAAAGAAAGATGTGGGGCCGGGTGTGGTGGCTCATGCCTGTAATCCCAGCACTTTGGGAGGCTGAGGCAGGTGGATCACCTGAGGTCAGGAGTTCGAGACCAGCCTGGACAACGTGGTGAAACCCCATCTCTACTAAAAATACAAAAAATTAGCTGGGTGTGGTGGCGGGCACCTGTAATCCCAGCTGCTCAGGAGGCTGAGGCAGGAGAATCGCTTGAACCTGGGAGGTGGAAGTTGCAGTGGGCCACGATCACACCATTGCACTCCAGCCTGGGCAACAAGAGTGAAACTCCATCTCAAAAAAAAAAAAAAAAAAAAAGAGGGAAACAAAGAAAGAAAGAAAGAAGGAAGATGTGGAGGTAAACTTTCTTAATCCTTACAGGTGCAAAAAGACCTTTATTTTATCCTGAAAATTGATTGATAATTTGGCTGGGAATGAAATTCTAGGTCAAAACTCATTTTGACCATTTCAAAAAGAAAAAGAAAAAGAATACTGGGAGTGACTTGATGACAGTTAAATTTGCTTCTTTTTTGGTAACCTTTGATTTTTTTCTTTGGAACATTTTAGGATATTTTTCTTATCCTCAGTCATCTTCAATTTCAGAAGAGTTTGCCAAAGTGAGGATGTTATGGGAGGTACGGTTGATCCTTGAACAACACAGGTTGGAACTGTGTGGGTCAACTTCTTCCACTTCTGTCACCCCCAAGACAGGCAGACCAACCTCTCCCCTTCCTTCTCATTCTTAGCCTACTCAATATGAAGACAGCAAGGATAAAGACCTTTATGATGACCCATTTCCACTTAATGAATAGTAAATATATTTTCTTTTCCTTATGATTTTCTTTTTCTTTTTTTTTTTTGAGACCGAGTCTCGCTCTATCGCCCAGGCTGGAGTGCAGTGGTGCAATCTCTGCTCACTGCAACCTCCACCTCCCGGGTTCAAACGATTCTCCTGCCTCAGCCTCCCGAGTAGCTGGGAGTACAGGCGCCCGCCCCACACCCGGCTAATTTTTGTAGTTTTAGTAGAGACGGGGTTTCTTCATATTGGCCAGGCTGGTCTCGAACTCCTGACCATGTGATCCATCTGCCTCGGCCTCCCAGAATGCTGGGATTACAGGCGTGAGCCACGGCGCCCGGCCCTTATGATTTTCTTAATAACACTTTCTTTTCTTTAGCTTACTTTATTGTAAAGGATACAACACACAATAAAAATAACACCAAATATGTGTTAATAGATATTTATGTTATCATCAAGGCTTCTGGTCAACAGTAAGTTATTAGTAGTTAAGTTTCCATGTATTCGAAACAATTCAGATTTTCCACTGCCAGGGGGTTTTGTGCCACTAACCCTCGTGTTATTCAAGGGTCAACCGTATAATGTTTAAGAATGCAGGCCATGGACCCTACTTGGCTGAGTTTAAACCCTAGCTGTCTGATTTACTAGCTTGGGTTAAGTGTTTTAACCAGTAACAGTGTCTCCATTTTCTCAGCTGCATTAATAAAATTAATAAAACAGTGTTGATAATAGTAGCTACCTCTTAGGTGTATTGGGAGGATTAAAACATCACTACAGGGCCGGATGCGGTGGCTCATGCCTGTAATCCCAGCACTTTGGGAGGCTGACACGAGTGGATCATGAGGTCAAGAGATCAAGACCATCCTGGCCAAGATGGTGAAACCCCATCTCTACTAAAAAAAATATAAAAATTAGCTGGGCTTGGTGGCACTCATCTGTAGTCCCAGTTGCTCGGGAGGCTGAGGCAGGAGAATCGCTTGAACCTGGGAGGTGGAGGTTGCAGTTAGCCGAGATCACGCCACTGCACTCCAGCCTGGCGACAGAGCGAGACTCCATCTCAAAAAAAAAAAAAAAAAAACACAAAAGGTCACTACATACAAGCCTTTCTAAAGTGGTGCCTGGCACATAAGAAGTTTTCAGTGACCTTTAGCTATGACTACTATTATTGCTATTTATTGTAATAGTCCCTTTAAATGTAAGCACCAGGTGTGGTGGCTTAGTCCTGTAATCCCAGCAATTTAGGAGGCTGAGATGGGAGGATCACTTGAGCCCAGGAGTCTGAGATCAGCCTGGCCATCATAGTGAGACCTTGTCTCTACAAAAAAATTAAAAAATTAGCCGGGTGTGGTGGTGCGCACCTGTGGTCCCAGCAGACTGACTTGAGCCCAGGAGGTTGAGGCTGCAGTGAGCAGTCATCATGCCACTGCACTCCAGCCTGGGCAACAAAGCAAGACCCTATCTCAAAACAAAACAAAACAACAAAACAAAACAAAAACTTGAGGTGCTATGATTTTCATTTCTGGTCAGCACGGGAGTTTTGACATGCTCCGTTTCCGACCTGGGCCGGTTCACCCCTCCTTAGGCAACCTGGTGGTCCCCCGCTCCCGGGAGGTCACCATATTGATGCCAAACTTAGTGCGGACACCCGATCGGCATAGCGCACTACAGCCCAGAACTCCTGGGCTCAAGCGATCCTCCCACCTCAGCCTCCCGAGTAGCTGGGACTACAGGCACGCGCCACCGCGCCCGGCTATGATTTTCATTTCTAATAGGAACTTTAATTATTCTTTATTTTCATCCCCTGCTGTTCCTCTCATCCCGGTTCTTTCTCTGTGATTTTTGGCATATTTTCTCTGTTGCTTGTTTTTACCTTCATCTTTTTCTGAACTTTTTGTTTTACTTGTTGGATGATACTCTCAAATTTAACATTTAGCGTCAATATTACATTTTTTATTTTGATAATAGTAGATTCAATTTCTAAGAGTTTTCTCTTATTCTCTGACTGTTCCATTGCTGCAGTACCCCTTTCTTGTTTTATGGATAAAATGTAGTCTGGAATCTTTGTTTTGTTTACATGTTATTTCCTGTTCCTAAACTGATGGTTTTCCCAAAGCCATATTTTTTTGTTTTGTTTTGTTTATGTTTCTTTTGTGTTTGAGACTTTCCTTCAATGTCAGGAAATCCTTGGTGGTCTGTTTATACTCAAGAATGAGTTGATGCTAAAGCAGATGGGGAATTATGTACATGTGGATGGCAGGCTTTGCTTGATGGTGAACAGGTGGCACCAACCATTATGCTTGACTCCCCAAAATGCCAAGATTTCTACATTTTTGCTCTAGGATGTCAACATCCACATCAGCTGTCCTTATTTTCTTCAGAGAGTTCATTGTATGTGTTTGACAAAGAACACTCCGCTTTTTGTTTGATTGGATTTGGTTTGGCTTTTATATTTTGGTCTTATCAGGTAAAGACTAGCTGTAGGGTATTCTGTAGTTGAATTCTGTAGTTGAAGGTGGAGATCAGAGCCAGTGCTTCCACATACAGCCTGCCTGCCTGCCTGCCTTCCTTCCTTCCTTCCTTCCTTTCTTTCCTTTTTTTTTTTTTTTGACAGAGTCTTCCCCTGTTGCCCAGGCTGGAGTGCAGTGGCACGATCTTGACTCCTTGCAGCCTCCGCCTCCTGGGTTCAAGTGATTCTCCTGCCTCAGCCACCCGAGTAGCTGGGACTACAGGCGTGTGCCACCATGCCCGGCTAATTTTTTATAATTTTTTTTAGTAGAGATGAGGTTTCACAGTATTAGCCAGGATGGTCTCGATCTCCTGACCTCGTGATCCACCTGCCTTGGCCTCCCAAAGTGCTGGGATTACAGGCGTGAGCCACCGCGCCTGGCCATAACCTTTCAATTAATCTCCTTCTTTCAGGTGCACACTTCACTCTCTTTCTGGACATGATCTTGCCCAGTCCCATGTCTTTCTGGAGTTCCGGGAACACGGGGCTCTTGCTTGAGCTCAGTTCCTCCCATCTCGTTTGGCCACCATTGCCTGGGCCTCTTTCCTGCCACACTTCCCTGGGCGTTTTCATCAGTCGCCACTACGTCATCTGATTTATATCTCATGGAAATTTGCTGGAATCTCTGAGCTGCTGACAGCCCCCTTGTGGTGACTGTGGGTTTATGCTCATTTTATTTCCCTACCATCATTTTAAAAAGGAGAGCAACAATATAAATAATTATGAGTCCATCCTGTTAGTCAAATACCATGATTTTTTTAAAGCCTAATTTAAAGGCTAGATTATAACAGGGAATGGAACTGTATTGTTTTACAAGATGCATATTTTTGTTTGATTTGCATATGGAACAACTCGCAGACTCAACAGAGGAAAACCAATCTCTCTAATGATGAAAATATTATATATTCTGAAAACTGCTGGCCTAAAAATTTCTCTGCAGATTCAGAAAATGATGATACCAACAGTCATACTAGTCATAACAGTAACAGCAGGGAATTGTATATTTTCCCAGACTTTATAGTTTCTCAGAGCACTTTCACAAGTATTGTCTCACCCTACAGATGCCCTGTTTCCCGGAAGCATTATTACCCCCATTTTTCAGCTAAAGAAATAGAGGTTCCCAGAGACGAAGGACTTGCCAAAGGTTACACAACAAGCCTGCTGACGTTTTCTCTAGAGTGATGTCCGTGTTATCACCACTCCAGTTTGCTGTTGGTTGATGGTTTGCACAGAATTCACTACCATGAATGGCTTAGCTTAAATGGGTGCCAACTATCTAGTAACTTTAAACAGCCTGAAATCTTTGCTTCTCAGCTTAGTATCACAGGAGCAATTTAATACCCCTTTATGGTAGGAGGGTTTCCAGAGACAGTAAGCGTTGTCTCTGTGTGAACCAAGTCTACACCCTTTCACTTGGCCTGCAACAAAGAACCATCTGCCCCCAGAACTTCCAACTTCATTGTGCCATTGAAATCTGTACTTTCAAAGCTGTGTGTTTATGGTTTCCTTTGCTTTATCACCCGACAAACAGTTCTTACATCTTGGATGTGATACGAGAGGCATATCCATTTGTATGTTAATTGAACTAGGCCTGGGAAAAGATGGTATCAACTAGGAGGCGTGCATGAACCCATTATTGTAATCCATGCCTGGGAAGAGATGATTTCACTTTCCCATTGCTGATCCTCAAACCACCCAAATGCAACAACAGGCTTTTGACCTCACTTGGAGATAACCAAACTGATATCATCAAATGTAGACATGCTTATACTCTTTCAAATAATTACTGGTATCAGCCCCATTTTTATTTTTAAATAATTGTAATCTAATTGAATAACTAATGTATATTTCAGTGTGGGAAATTTGGAAAATACACAGAAAAAAAGAAAGTAAGTCATAGGTAATAACATCAAGTAGAGATAAACCCTGCTAACACAGTCATACATACATGCACTTGTGGGTGTATATTCTCAATTATATATGTGAATGCACCTACATTATAAAACTATGTGAACAGTGTAGTCTCCATTCAGTTTGACTACTTATTGAGGTCACACTTTTAATACAGTCTTATAAAAGTTTCACATGCTATACAGTCTTCATCTACAACATCATTTATAAGGCATCCTAGAGTTTCAAGGGTGTTTACTAATTCCGTTTCCAGATTGTAGAAAAAAAGACAAAGATGGGCATATGAGTGACTAGTGTAACATAATTTTGATGGTCTCAACTGTACTCTTTTTTTTTTTTTTTTTTTTGAGACGGAGTCTGGCTCTGTCGCCCAGGCTGGAGTGCAGTGGCGCAATCTCGGCTCACTGCAAGCTCCGCATCCCGGGTTCACGCATTCTCCTGCCTCAGCCTCTCCGAGTAGCTGGGACTACGGGCGCCTGCCACCACGCCCGGCTAATTTTTTTTGTGTTTTTAGTAGAGACGGGGTTTCACCGTGGTCTCGATCTCCTGACCTCGTGATCCACCCGCCTCGGCCTCCCAAAGTGCTGGGATTACAAGCGTGAGCCACCGCGCCCGGCCTGTACTCTTAAAAAGACACTAAACTGGTAGTTTTGAACCATGCGCTTTTTTTTCAGGACATAATCTATATAATTTAGTGCCCCAGAAAGGCCATTTCTTAGCTGTTTTCCTGTTAAAATTCATTTTCTGAGAGCAAACAATACGTTTCACTGCTTAGAAGCAATGAAAATGATCACTTTGATATTTTCATGACTGCCTGTCACGAATTGGCTATAATTCCCATATTGATATTGTCATTAAGTTAAGGAATTAGTTGAACTACTGTTTATTGAGTCTCCAGCTCTCATGCTAGGCACTCTGGAAACTGATAAAACAAATAAGCAGACAAAACATGATTCCTCTCATCATGGAATTTCTAGTCTAGTGAACAAATCAACAGTGATATCTAAGGAGCAGCAGCACCCAGAGAAAGTGGGCATATTTTTATAGCAGTTTGTGATAAATAGACAAGGTTATTGGAAGAATGAGGTAAGGTTATTGGAAGAATGAGGTAAGCTTCCTGGGCATTTGGTCATCCCTCATCACACCTGCAACCATTCCTATCACACCAGCTGCCCCAGTAGAGCAGTGGAAGAGCTCCCCAGTAGTAAATTTTATTTTGGAGGGCAAGAAGGAATTATGGATGTGGTATGACATTATGTGATTACTTATGGAAAGAAAAAAAAATGAAAGGATGATAAAATACTAAAGAAAGAGAATTGAATTCATTTATTTCCTGTTTTTTGTTTGAGTTCTTTAATAAAGTTTTTGCCTTGCAGTACTTTTAAAAAATCTTTTAATTTTAATTTTTGTGGGTACATAGGAGGTGGATATATTTATGGGGTATGTGAGATATTTTGATACAGGCATACAATGCACAATGACCACATATGGGTAAATGGGGTATCCGTCACCTCAGACATTTATCCTTTATGTTACAAACAATTCAATTATACTCTTTGAGTTATTGTTAAATATACAATTAAATTATATTTGACTATAGTCATCCTGTTGTGCTAGAAAATAGTAGGTCTTATTCATTCTTTCAAACCATTTTTTTTTTTTTTTTTTACTCGTGAAGCATCTGTACCTTCCCCTGACTCTCCAACTACCCTTCTCAGCCTCTGGGAACCATCCTTCTACTCTTTACCTGTATGAGTTCAATTCTTTTGATTTTTAGATATTACAAATAAGTAAGAACATGCAACGTTTGTCTTTCTGTGCCTGGCTTACTTCATTTAGCATAATGATTTCCATCCAGTTCCATCCAAGTTCTTGCACATGACAGGATCTCATTCTTTTTATGGCTAACTCATACTCCATTGTATATAAGCACCAAATTTTCTTTATCCACTCATCTATTGATGGACACTTAAGTTGCTTCCAAATTTTGGCTATTGTGAAGAGGGCTCCAACAAACACAGGAGTGCAGATATCTCTTCAATATATTGATTTCCTTCCTTTTGGGTATGTACCTAGGAGTGGGATTGCTAGACTGTACAGTAGCTCTAATTTTAATTTTTTGAGAAAACTCCAAACCATTCCCCATAGTGGTTGTACTAATTTATATTCCCATCAATAATGTACAAGGGTTCCCTTTTCTTCACATCCTTGCCAGCACTTGTTATTGCCTGACTTTTAGATAAAAGCCATTTTAACTGGAGTGAGATGGTATCTCATTGTAGTTTTGATTTGCATTGATCTGACGATAAAGAATGTTGAGCATCTTTTCATATACCTGTTTGCCATTGGTAAGTTTTTTTAATTGAGAAATGTCTGTTTAGATCTTTTGCCCATTTAAAAATCAGATTATTAGATATTTTTCCTACAGAGTTGTTTGAACTTCTTATAAAATCTAATTATTAATCCCTTGTCAGATGGGTAGTTTGTAAATATCATCTCCCATTCTGTGGGTTGCCTTGTCACTTTGTTAATTGTTTCCTTTGCCGTGCAGAAGCTTTTTAATTTGATGTGTTCACATATGTCCATATTTGCTTCGGCTGCCTATGCTTGTGGGGTATAATTCAAGAAATTTTTGCCCAGATCAATGCTCTGGAGAGTTTCCCCCAATGTTTTCTTTTAATAGTTTCATAGTATGAGGTTTAGATTTAAGTCTTTAATGATTTTGATTCCATTTTTGTATATGTTAAGAGATAGGGATCTAGTTTCATTCTTTCGCATTTGGATATACAACTTTCCCAGCATCATTATGTCTTTTTCTCAGTGTATGTTATTGGCACCTTTGTCAAAACTGAGTTTGCTGCCAGGTGCAATGGCTCACGCCTGTAATCCCAGCACTTTGGGAGATTGAGGCAGGCAGATCACCTGAGGTCAGGAGTTGGAGACCAGCCTGACCAATGTGGAGAAACCCTGTCTCTACTAAAAATACAAAAAAATTAGCCAGGCATGGTGGTGCATGCCTGTAATCCCAGCTACTCGGGAAGGCTGAGGCAGGAGAATTGCTTGAACCTGGGAGGTGGAGGTTGCGGTGAGCCAAGATTGCGCCTTTGCACTCCAGCATGGGCAATAAGAGCGAAACTCTGTCTCAAAAAAAAAAATGAGTTTGCTGTACATCTTTGGATTTGTTTCTGGGTTCTCTATTCTGTTCCACTGGTCTACATATCTGTTTTTATGCCAGGACCATACCATTTTGGTTACTATAGGTCTGTAGTATAATTTAAAGTCCGGTAATGTTATTCCTCCAGTTTTGTTCTTTTTGCTTATAATAGTTTTGGCCATTCTGGTCTTTTGTGGTTACATATAAATTTTAGGATTGTTTTTTATACTTATGTGAAGAATGCCATTAGTATTCTGATAGGGATTGCATTGACCCGTGGATTGCTGTGAGCAGCATGGGGATTTTAATAATATTGATTCTTCCAATCCATGAACATGAAATATCTTTCCATTGCTTTTATCCTCTTCAATTCCTTTCAACAGTATTCTATAGTTTTCTTTCTAGAGATATTTCACTTTTTAAGTTAATTCCTAGGTATTTAATGTTATTTGTTGCTATTATAAATGGGATTTTAAAAAATTTCTTTTTCAGATTGTTCACTGTTGGCATATAGAAATGCTACTGATTTTGTATGTTTATTTTGTATCCTGCAACTTTACTGAATTTGTTTATCAGTTCTAATAGTTTTTTTGGTGGAGTCTTTAGTTTTTTCCCAATATAAGATCATATCATCTACAAATCAAGATAATTTGGCTTCTTCCTTTCCCATTTGAATGCCCTTTATTTCTTTCTTATCTGGTTGCTCTAACTAGAATTTTCAGTACTATGTTGAGTAACAGTCATGAAAGTGGGCATCCTTGTCATGCTTCAGATCTTAGAGGAAAGGCTTTCTGTTTTTCCCCATTAAGTGTGATACTAGCTGTGAGTCTGTTGTACATGGCTTTAATTATGTTGAGGTGTATTCCTTCTATCCCCAGTTTTTGGAGGGTTTTTATCATGAAAGGATGTTAATTTTATCAAATGCTTTTTCAGCATCCATTGAAATAATCATGGTTTTGTCCTTCATTCTGTTGATATTACACATCATACTGGTTAATTTGCATTTGTTGAACCATCCTTGCATCCCAAAGATATATTCCACTTGGTCATGATGAATGATCTTTTTCATATATTGTTGAATTTGGCTTGCTAGTATTTTATTGAGGATTTTTGCATCAATATTTATCAGAGATTGGCTTGTAGTTTTCCCTTCCTTCCCTCCCTCCCTCCCTCCCTCCCTCCCTCCCTTCCTTCCTTCCTTTCTTTTTCTGATGTGTCTTTGCCTGGTTTTGGAACACCGAGGTAATACTGGCCTCAAATAATGAGTTTGGAAGTATTCCCTCATCCTCTAGTTTTTTGGAATAGTTGGAGTATGATTGCTATTAATTCTTTAAATGTTTGGTAGAATTCAGCAGTGAAGTCATCAAGTCTGGGCTTTTCTTTACTGGGAGAATTTTTATTACAGCTTTGACCTCATTACTTGTTATTGGTCTGCTCAGGTTTTGGATTTCTTCATGCTTCAATCTTGGTAGGTTGTGTGTGTCTAGGAATTTGTCCATTTCTTCTAGATTTTCCAATTTATTGGCATATAGTTGCTGAAAGTAGTCACTAATGATCCTTTAATTTTGTGATATCAGTTGTAACATCTTCTTTTTAAATCTCTGCTTTTATTTATTTGGATCTTCTCTTTTTTCTTAGTCTTGCTAATGATTTGTCAATTTTGCATATCTTTTCAAAAAACAAACTTTTTGGTTCATTGATCTTTCACATTGTTCTCTTTATTTCAATTTCATTTATTTCTGTTCTGATCCTTATTATTTATTTTCTTAGACTAATTTGGGGTTTGGTTTGCTCTTCCTTTTCCAATTCTTTAAGATGCACTGTTAAGTTTATTTGGTGTTTTTCTTTTCTTTCTTTTTTTTTTTTTTGAGACAGAGTCTTGCTCTGTTACCCAGGCTGGAGTGCAGTGGCACCATCTTGGCTCACTACAACCTCTGCCTCCCAGATTCAAGTGATTCTCATGCCTCAGCCTCCTGAGTAGCTGGGATTACAGATACAAACCACCATGCCCAGTTAATTTTTGTATTTTTAGTAGAGATGGGGTTTCACCATGTAGGCCAAGCTGATCTCAGACTTTTGGCCTCATGTGATCCACTCACCTTGGTCACCTAAAGTGCTAGGATTACAGGCATGAGCCCAAACATTTGTCTTCTTTTTTGATGCTGGCACTTACAGCTATAAACTTCCCTCTTAGTACTATTTTCACTGTGTCCCATAGGTTCTGATATGTTGTGTTTCTATTATCATTTATTGCAAGAAATGTTTTAATATTCTTCTTAATTTCTTCATTGACACATTGGTCATTCAGGACCATATTATTTAATTTCCATGTATTTGTATAGTTTCCAAAACTCCTCTTGTTATTGATTTCTAGTTTTATTCCATTGTGGTCAGAGAAGATGCTTGATATTATTTCAATTTTTTGAATGTTTTAAGATTTGTTCTGTGACCTAACATGTGGTCTATTCTTGAGAGTGATTCATGTGCTGAGGAAAAGAATGAATATTCTGCAGCTGTTGCATGAGATTCTCTGTAAATATCCATGAGGTCCATTTGGTCTATAGTGGAGGTTAAATCCAATGTTTCTTTGTTGATTTTCTGTCTGGAAGATGTTTCTAATGCTGAAAGTGGGGTGTAGAAGTCTCCAGCTATTATTGTATTGGAGTCTATCTCTCTCTTTAGTTCTCATAATATTTGCTTTATATATCTGGGTCCTCCAGTGTTAGGTGCATGTATTTAAAATTGTTATATCCTCTTGTTGAATTAACCCCTTTATCATTACATAGTGACATTCTTAGTCTCTTCTTATAGTTTTTGTCTTGAAATCTATTTTGTCTGATGTAAGTATAGTAACTCTGACTCTTTTTTGGTTTCCACCGGCATGAAATATCTCTTTCCATTCCTTTATTTCCAGCCTATGTGTGTCTTTACAGGTGAAGCATGTATCTTGAAGGCAACAAATCACTGGGTCTTGTTTTTTAAGCCATTCAGCCACTCTATTTCTTTTGATTGGAGAGTTTAGTCCATTTACATTCAATGCTATTATTGACAAGTAAGGATTTACTCCTGCCATTCAAAGATTTGTTTTCTGGTTGTTTGGTGGTCTTTTGTTTTTTCTTTTTTTTTTCCTTGTCTTTTTTTAGTGAAGGTGATGTTTCTTTGGTGATGTGATTTCATTTTTTGCTTTTTATTTTTCATGTATCCTTGTAGTTTTTTGATTCGAGGTTACCATGAGACTTGCAAGTACTATCTTATAACTCATTATTTTAAGCTGATAACAGCACCATTTGCATAAACAAACAAGCAAAAATACAGCTAATAAGAACTCTATGCTTTAACTTCATCCCCCCACTTTTTAACTTTTTGTGGTTTCTATTTATATCTATTGTACGGTCTATGTCTTGAAAAGTTGTTGCAGTTACTATTTTTGATTGTTTCATTATTTAGTCTTTCTAATTAAGATAACAGTAATTTACATATCACAGTTACAGTGTTATAATACTCTGTGTTTTTCTGGGTACTTACTGTTAGCAGTGAGTTTTGGACCTTAAGATGAAGCCGACCTACTTTCTGATTGAAGTACTCTCTTTAGCATTTCTTGTAGGACAGGTCTGGTGTTTATTAAATCCCTCAGCTTTTGTTTGTCTGAGAAAGTCTTTATTTCTCTTTCATGTTTGAAGGATACTTTTGCTGGATATACTATTCTAGGGTAAAAGTTTTTTCCTTCAGTGCTTTAAATATGTCTTGCCACTCTCTCCTGGCCTGTAAGGTTTCCACTGAAAAGTCTGCTGCCAGATGTATTGGGGCCCCATTGTATGTTATTTATTTCTTCTCTCTGGCTAATTTTAGGAGCCTTTCTTTATCCTTGTCCTATTGGAGATTGATTATTAAATTCCTTGAGGTAGTGTATTAGTCAATTTTCCCACTGCTACAAAGATACTACTCAAGACTAGGTAATTTGTAAACAAAAGAGGTTTAATTGACTCACAGTTCTGCATGGCTGGGGAGGCCTCAGGAAGCTTACAATCATGGAGGAAGGTGAAAGGGAAGCAAGGCACTTCTTACATGGCAGGATGCAAGAAAGAAGAGAAAGCGAAGGGGAAACAGCCCTTATAAAACCATCAGATCTCATGAGAACTCACTCACCATCATGAGAACAGCATGGGGAGAACCACCCTCATGAGCCAATCACCTCCCACCAGGTCACTCCCTTGACACAGGGGGATTACAGTTTGAGATGAGATTTGGATGGGGACATAGAGCCAAACCATGTCAGGTAATCTTCTTCAGGTTAAGTCTGATTGGTATTCTATAACCTTCTTGTACTTGGATATTGATATCTTTCTGTAGGTTTTGGAAGTTCTCTGTTACTATCCCTTTAAATAACTTTCTACTCCTATCTCTTTCTCTACCTCCTCTTTAAGGCCAATAACTTACATTTGCTCTTTTGGGGCTATTTTCTAGATCTTATAGGTGTGCTTCTTGTTTTTCATTCTTTTTTCTTTTGTTTCCTCTGACTGTGTATTTTCAAATAGCCTGTCTTGAAGCTCACTAATTCTTTTTTCTGCTTGATCAATTCTGCTGTTAAAAGACTCTGACACATTTTTCAATATGCCAATTGCATTATTCAGCTCCAGAATTTCTGCTTGAGTTTTTAAGAATTATTTCAATCTCTTTGTTATATTTATTTGATAGAATTCTGAATTCCTTCTCTGTGTTATCTTGAATTTCTTTGAGTTTCCTCAACAAAGCTATTTTGAATTCTCTGTCTGAAAGGTCACATATCTGTTTCTTCAGGATTGGTTTCTAGTGGTTCTTTTGGTGAGATCATATTTTCCTGGATAGTGTTGTTGCTTATAGATGCTTTTCAATGTCTGGGCATTGAAGAGTTAGATATTTATACATTATTGCAGTACTCTCAGTCTGGGCTCGTTTTTACCCATCCTTCTTGGGAAGGCTTTGCAAATACTCCAAATGACTTAGGTGTTATGATCTAAGCTGTCTGTGCTTTATGGGTCACCCCAAGCCTAGTAATGAGGTGGCTCTTATGGACCCATAGAGGTACTGCCTTTATGGTCTTGGATAAGATCTGAAATAATTCTTGCACTACCAGAGAGACATTCTTGTTTTCTTCCCTTATTTTCTCCCCAATGAATTGAGTCTCTTTTTCTGTTCTGAGCCACCTGGAGCTGGAGGTGGTGTGACACAAGTACCCCTGTGGCCACCACCACTAAGACTGTGCTCGGTCAGACCTGAAGACAGCAAAGCACCGGATCTCACTCAAGGTCTGCTGGAACCACTCTCTGGCTATGGCTTATGTTTGCTCAAGGCCCTGGGACTCTACAATCTAAAGATAGCAAAGCCAACCAGGCATTGTCCTTTCCTTCAAGGTGATGAGTTCCCCCAGGCTCCAGGTATGTCCAGAAGTGCTGTCTGGGAGCCAAGGATGACAGTCAAAAACCTTAGAAGTCTGTCTGGTATTCTGTTGTACTGTAGCTGATCTGGCACTTGAACCGCAAGACACAGTCCTTCCCACTTTTCCCTCCCCTTTCCAAGGGCAGAAGAGCCTTACTCTGTGGCTACCATCACCACAGGTCCATGCATAGTACTGCTAGACTACCGCTGATGTTCTCTTAAGGCTCAAGTACTCTTTAATCAGCTTGTGGTGAATGCTGCCTAGCCTGGGACTCACATTTTAGGGCAGTGGGCTCCCCTCTGGTCCAGGGCAGGCCCAGAAATGCGGTCCAAAAGCCAAGTTCTGGAACTGGGTCACCAAGAGCCTACTTGGTGCTCTACCCCTCTGTGGCCAAGCAGGTACCTAAGGTGCAAGACCAAGTCCCCTTAGCTTTTTCCTCTGCTTTTCTCAAGTGAAAGGAGTCTTGCCCCATTGCCACCACAGCTAGGAATGTGTTGAGTCTTACCCGAAACCAGCAGGTCTCAGGGTCTGACCCAAGGTCCTTGATGTAGTACTTGAGTATCACTGCTGGGCTTTTCAGTTAGCAGGTGATGAATCCTTCCAGGACTCCTTCCAGATGAGTCTTTTCAGAGCGGCAGGTTCCCTTCTGGCCCAGGGTGTGTCTGGAAATGTCATCCAGGAACTAGGGCCTGGAAAGAGGGCCTTATGACTATGACTAGTACCTTATTTGCTGTGGCTGAGCTGGTATCCAAGATGCAAGACAAAGTCCTCTTCACTCTTCCCTTTCCTCTCCTCAAGGAGAGGGAAGGGGTCTGTTTTGGAGCCATGAGCTGTGCAGCCTGGCCGCACTCTTTTAGCTGTCATGTGACCTTCTGTCCACTGTCTCTGGGCCCAGTTCAGCACTAGGACTTGGCTAGGAGTTGCAGTCCTCTTGGCCTAGACTGCCTTTCAGGTTTATTTAAGGCCCCATAGCACTTTAGCCTGCAATAGCAAGGCTTTCAGGAACTCAAGTTCAGACCACCGAGATAGGCAGTTCCCTTCTGGCTAGGCTGGTTTTAATGTTCCCTCAGTGGGCAGGCATCAGCTGAGCTTGGCTTTGTTTTATTTTCTGTTATAAAAGGGCAACACTGAGTTCAATGCCTCATAAATGCTGCAATCTCCCTCTCCCCAGCACACCAAGATGCTTTTCACACCTTGCTGCCACTGCTGCAGGGAGGAGGGTGAGGGGCTGGAAGGAGGCGGCTTGGGAGAGGAGTGATGTCAACAATTTAAGACTGTTTTTCCTACCTCTTTAGCACTCTTTCAGTGATGTAAAGTTAAAACCAGCTACTGTCAGTGATCACCTGATTTTTGGCTCTTATGAAGGTGCTTTTTTTGTGTGTGGATAGTTGTTAACTTGGTGTCCTTATGATGCGGCAACAATTGGTGGAGTCTTCTATTGCACCATCTTGTTCTGCCCCCTGCCTTGCAGTTCTTGCTGAGCTAGAAGTAAGTGAATTTGGGGGTTCACTAAAGGCCTCCCATTTATTTTATCTCTCTATTCTCATGTAGGATGTATGCCTATATTATCCTTGGTAGGTGGGTGACTGTTCAACTGCCACTATTTTTTGAAGCTATGTTTTATTCTACATGAGGTTTTTAGAAGATTGCATCTGATGACAAGGAAAAGGTTACATCTTTCCCCAGTTCTATCAGTGGAAATAATTCGTTGCTGATAAGAGGACTTATCTTTGTGGTTTGATGGAATCTTAATGGTTGTGTTATGACTTGTCCTTCAAGCACACAAGTGCTGAAACTATTTCCCTGATGGGTGGAACCTTCTCTCTTTACTCTGGAAGAAGACCAAGAAAGCACAGACAGAATTAAATATATCTTAAACACAAGTTTTTAAGAATACAGTTGCATAGAAGATGGAGTCTTGTCAGGTTATTGGAGCAAAATCAAAACTGTAGACTATAACAGAATTCAAATCTTCACCATATTAGCTATCTACTGCTGTATAAGAAATTACATCCAAACAGAGGAGCTTAAAACAATGACAGATCCTTATCTCACAATGTCTATGGGGCAGGAGTTGTGGAGTGGCTTACCTAGTTGGTTCTGGCTCCCTGTATCTCATGAAGATGCAGTCACATTGTTGCCTGGCATAACTGGAATAATTGAGAAGCTTGACTGCAACCAAAGGTTCTCCTTCCAAGATGGTGCACCCACATGGCTGGTGAGTTTGTGCTACCATTTAGTAAGATACTTCAATGCCTTACTATGTGGACCTTTTTACAAAGTTGCTGAAGTCTTCACAACTTCAGTTGACTTCCTTCAGAGTGAGTGATTGGAGAGAGAGCAAGACGAGAGCCACAGGGTCTTTTATGTCCTATCCTAGATGTCAAATGGACATTTCCACAATATCTTGTTGGTTACACAGGTTGGCCCTATTAGTGTAGGAGAGGACTATCCAAGGGTGTGAATACCAGGAGGTGAGAATCATTGGGTTCTATTTTGGAATCTAGCTATAATTGTCCATTTTCTTTCCTTAACGATTCAAATGTAAAATATACTCCTTCCATCTCCAAACCCCCCAAAATCTCATCCCATTATCACAAACTCAAAGTCTGGAATCTCATCATGTAAATCAGATCCAGGTGTAATTCCTTAAATATTGTTTTGTGGGTACTATTTCTCTCAATCTAAAGACCTGTGATCTAAAGAGAGAAGTTACCTCCTTCTCACATGAACAGTGGTGTAACAAGCATAACTGCTATAGTTACAGTTGTTCAAAAATGGGAAAATGCAAACCACACAGAAATTTCTGGACAATACAAGTTCTAAAACACCTCAGGCATGGGTCAACCGTTCCTTAATTAGGACTCAAGGATCAAGAATAATTCCTCATGGTTTTTGGATCCACCCTTTGAGCTCTTGGTTACACCCTCTGAGTCACTCTTCCTTTTGTATAAAAGATAGCTCATGTTTGTAGCTGCAAAGTTTTCTTAATCTGCTTTTTGCTGGTAGAACCCTGGGGATCCATAGACCACTTTTCTTTCTATCCCTTTCAGTCTGATTGATAGCATATCTGTCAATATAGTTCTCTTAAAAACATAGTGAGTATACTATAAATATTACTGGAGTGTACTCCATTAGACAAAACCACTTCCCAAATCTCTTTGAGATAATCCTCTTTCTACCCTGAGTTTTTGCTGAAACTACTGAGGGACGACCTTAACCTTCTCAGAAACCCCAATTTTACTGTATTGTTCTTTGAGGCACCACCTTAAATATTTCTAAGGCCACAACAAAAGATTTTATAGCTACACTCTTGGCTTTATCTTTTCTTTTCTTTTTTTTTTTTTTGAGACAGAGTCTCGCTCTGTCACCCAAGCTGGAGTGCAGTGGTGCGGTCTCAGCTCACTGCAAGCTCCACCTCCAGGGTTCACGCCATACTCCTGCCTCAGCCTCCCAAATAGCTGGGACTACAGGCATCCACCACCATGGCTGGCTAATTTTTTGTATTTTTAGTAGAGACGGGGTTTCACCATGTTAGCCAGGATGGTCTCACTCTCCTGACCTTGGGATCCGCCTGCCTCAGCCTCCCAAAGTGCTGGGATTACAGGCGTGAGCCACCACGCTCAGCTGGCTTTATCTTTACACAGTGTTTTTCCAAGAAAGCTCTGAATCTACTTTTTGCCTAGGAACCATTTCCTAATTTTAGTCCTGTTTGCCATCTGCAGAGAATAAAATTTCTAAAACCAGTAAATCTTGGCTTTTTTTTTTTTTGTGGTCCTTCCTTTAGCTTATCTCTCTTCTCTTCCATTTTATTATTAGTAGCAAGAAGAAACTAGGTGGCATCTTCAACATTCTGGCTGCAAATCTTCTTATCTAGATCTGTTAGCAGCAGTGAATCTGTATGGGTCTGCAGCAACTTGATTCTTCCCTCCTCAGAGGAAAGAATTTAGCTGAGGGGCATAAGGCAGAGTGAGAGATCAAGGCAAATTTTAGAGCACGAGTGAAAGTTTATTAAAATGTTTTAGAGTGGGAGTGAAAGGAACTAAAGTACTCTTGGAAGAGGGCCAAGCGGGTGACTTGAAAGACCCAAGTGCCCCATCTGACCTTTGACTTGAGGTTTTTATACATTGGCATGGTTCTGAAGTTTGTGTTTCTTCTCTCTTGATTTTTTTCCTGGGGTGAGCTGTCCACATGCACAGTGGCCTGCCAGCACTTGGGAGGGGCTGTATATGTGGTGTGTTTACTGACATTGTGCACATATTTCCCTTACCGGTCAAATGTTCCTAGAGGAAGGTCATAGACCAGTTAAACCCCATCATTTTACCTCTTAGTGGGCAGGCTTCAGCCTACTTGCCCAGCTCCTGAGATCTTATTTGAAAACTGCTGATCACCAGCTTCAGGTGTTTTCTATATATTGGGAAACGGCCTTTCCCTAGCACCAGCTGTGACCAATTATTATTTTAGTGAGAGAGTTTAACAACCACATCACCATCACCTGATGGTCTCCTGACATTCCTGGGTGGAAGCCCTCTCCTGCCCTGCACATGTCTGCCTAACTGCCTACTTTAACAGATCATCCAGCTTATTCGATGTATTTTCTACTTTCTGCATCACCACAGGCAATAGTATTGTTAAATTCTGTCGTTACATAGCAAGGACCTTCTGTCCTCTACTTTACAATCACATTTTCCTCGGTTTTCCTTATGCCCTTACCAGCAGTTTCCATGAGGACCAACAGGATTCTGCTGGACATCTTCTGAGGGCACTTTAGGATTTTGCTGATACTCTTCTCCAACGTCCTCCAGCTTCTGCCCACGGCTCGGTTGAAAAGCTACGCCAATTTTTAGTGTTTTTTGTTATGGCAGAACTCTACTTCCAGGTATGAAAAGCTGTATGTTATCTATTACTGACTCATAAATTACCGCCAATGCCTTTGGGTTAAAACAGCAATAACCTTTATTATCTTCTAGTTTCTGTGAGTTGGAAGTTAAGGGTGGCCTGGCCAAATCATGCAAGCTTAGGGTTTCTCAGGTGACTACAGTCAAGTTGTCACCCTGGGCACATCCATCTGAGGGCTAGTCTGTGGCTAGAAGATATGCCTTTAGATGGCACATTCACATGGCTGGTGGGTTCATGCTGACTGTTGGCACAAGGTCTCAGTTCTTCATATGGCCTGCTTGAATATCCTTATGACATGGTGGCCAACATCCCTCAGAGTGAGCATTTCAAGAGAGAAAACACTATGGCTGTGTGTGTGTGTGTGTGTGTGTGTTTGTAAATCCAGCCTCAAAAGTGATACTCCATTTCTGCAATGTGAGTTTCCTCGGAGTTTCACTCTTGTTGCCCAGGCTGGAGTGCAATGGCGAGATCTCAGCTCACCACAACCTCCGCCCCCTGGGTTCTAGTGATTCTCCTGCCTCAGCCTCCGAAGTAGCTGGGATTACAGGCATGCACCACCATGCCTGGCTTATTTTGTACTTTCAGTAGAGATGGGTTTCTCCGTGTTGGTCAGGCTAGTCCCAAACTCCCGGCCTCAGGTGATCCGCCCGCCTCGGCCTCCCAAAGTGCTGGGATTACAGGCATGAGCCACCGCGCCCGGCCGAGTTTCCTCTTAAAGGAGGTGGACTCATTGTTGGGAATGATTTCAGCTCTAAGCATATTCATTTTAATTTGGGGAAGAAGTAGCTCCGGCTAAAATAAAATACTGACATGGAAAGTTGCGGATCCTTTTTTTTAGGGTGTCGGTCTTTCTATGAGACAATTCAATTGAAGCATGATTATATGTCAAATTATGGCAAAAGGATCATTTTTCCTCTTAAATTTTCTGTCTTGATGACATCTGTGCAATTTTTAATTTGTCACAGAATAGGACCAGAATTGTGTGTCATGTGTACATAGCTAGTTTTATGTATTTCTGACAGTTCTAAAATGTGTGCTATGGCTTTCAACTTTCCTGCCTCTTTAGGACATTGGGAGCCTTGTATTTCTCAGTGGGTCCTCATCCTTTTGTCATGCTCTCATAGGTCAGATATGGGGCAGCAGGCCAGTCCTTCCCACTGGAAAGCCAGGTTTCCCATTCCCTCCGCTTCTACTCCACTCCCTGCCTTAGCCCCCATGTCTTCCTGTTAAAAGCAGGAATGGCAAGGATCTACTTAAAATGCAGTTTCCTTTTCCAGGTTTGGGCTCTTCACCTTAGCATGAATTGCTGGCGGTGAGCCTCCTGTCCGTGGCTCACCCAGGTCTCTGAGAATTTCTAATTCTCATTCGCATGCAGATTGTGTCTCTGAGCTCCACAAGGCTGCATCTGGTCTTGCATAATAAAATGTCAAAAGCCCATTGACACCAGGTGTTGAAGTTTTGCTGTCTCCAAAGCAAAGGAAGCTGTTCAGGGTGGTTTCTCCTTAGATGCTTTCTGAGAAGAAAAGAACAATCTGTTGTCATCAGCACCCTCAGACTTGGAGCGGTTCTTCTTGTCCTCCTTCTCACCCCTGAGCAAGAACTGTTCCTTTGGCAGCTGCTTGAAATCTTTGGCTCTGACTACAGTGTTCAAGTAGCTTCATGTCTTAGGGGCAAACTCTTTGACAGAGATTCTGCATGTAGATCAGGCAAACAGTTGGTGCTACATAGTCCAGTCCTGTGACTGCCACACAAGGGCTTCATGAATGGTAACTATTGTCTTGTTTTAGGGTACTGAGTACTTTCCAGCAGATTCTCTCACGGTCATACAAAGAGCTGGCAACAGTATGGAATATGCGTAAGGCCAGAAAGGGGCCACTTAGTATCTCAAAAGTAAATTTAAAAAACTAACATTCATGCCTATAATCCCAGCACTTTGGGAGGCCGAGGCGGGCAGATCACCTGAGGTCAGAAATTCGAGACCAGCCTGGCCAACATGGCAAAACCCCATCTCTATTGAAAATACAAAAATTAGCTGGGCATGGTGGCGTGCATCTGTAATCCCAGCTACCCAGGAGACTGAGGCAGGATAATTGCTGGAACCTGGGTGGCAGAGGCTGCAGTCAGCTGAGATCGCGCCACTGCACTCCAGCCTGAGCGGCAGAGCAAGACTCTGTCTCCGAAATAAATAAATAAATAAATAACATGAAGCCATGGTGATTAGTTGGGCAAAACTTGGTTTGGATGGCAGTTCTGCCATTGATTGCCTGTGTGACCTTGGGCACCTCATGTCTTTGTCCTCAAGTTTCATCTATGAAATGCGGGTGATCAGATCACCACCATCTGACCATTTTTATAAGGACCATTACGTTACACAAAATAAGCATAGATCCTGGAACACAGCAAATGTTCTCGAAATAAAAGATGTTATTGCTGCTTTTGTTATAAATTTGATACTATTGTAAGTGTTACTATGAGTAAACAAAATCATTGGTAAAAGGGTTTTGGTGAATTTTGTACTATATTTATATTGTAACAGATTTTGACTTTTTAAACATTCTTGGGCATTTTAGTTATACTTAAGTACAATGGACATACTAATTGTAAATATTATCTATTAAAAGCAGGTCCTCTGGTTTTATTCACTTATATTTGATTATTTCTGCATTCACATACTTGGAAACATAATCACTTTTCAAATTTCATTAATTTAGATTTTTAAAAATTCAGACTACTCATTCTTCTCCAGGTACAATGAGTGAGGTTTTAGCTTTTACAGACTCAGTAAGGAAGTGAAGAATAAGTTGCAAATATCCCCTAACTCTGTATGAAGAGCTGAAGGGCCACAGTCTGTTCTAAGGTGCGTGAGATAGCCAAGATGTTCTAGGGATCAAGGATCAAATCTCAAGCTTTGTCATCAAAAGACTTTCCTTAATGGAAAGGAAGGGGAACTGGACCCATCTAACTGGGTCCAGTTAGGCAGGAATGCAGAGTGGTACAGAGTTCTTTATGGAGTTCAGGGATTATGCCCGTGTATTATTGTCAAAGTCAGGGGACAGAGCAGGAATCTTCTTTGAAAATGTGTATTTTATCTTAAAATTTCATGTGCATTTTGCATTCCATTCCATATTTCATTGTGTCTTGTTTTATCCTAGAGAGAATGGCCTCCCCTCAACATCCCGAGCCTCTGAAGGGTCACTGGAGGAGAGCACAAGTATCTCTATCTGGCGTGGGTTACCAGTAGTCTAATTTAAAAATCAAGGCTAAGCCCTGTGGACTAAATACAAGGATGGAGGCAGGGTGTGGTGGCTCATGTCTGTAATCCCAGCACTCTGGGAGGCCGAGGCAGGTGGATCACCTGAGGTCAGGAGTTCGAGACCAGCCTGGCCAACATGGGGAAACCCCGTCTCTACTAAAAATCTAAAAATTAGCTGGGCATGGTGGCGGACACCTATAATCCCAGCTACTAGAGAGGCTGAGGCAGGAGAATTGCTTGAACCCTGGGGGTGGAGGTTGCAGTGAGCCGAGATCATGCCACTTCACTCCAGCCTGGGTAAAAGAGAGAAACTCTGTCAAAACAAACAAACAAACAAAAACAAGGAAACACCTGGAAAATGGAATTTAGAGAAGTTAGGAAGGGCGGGGAGCAAGGAAGTGAAAGGCCTTGGGGTGGAGATAAAGACTGCAATGGTAGCATAAGAGGAAAAGTCCAGACACAACTGGGGGCCAGATGACCCAGCCACTGGGTGCCTCTCAGGTCTGAACTGCACTCAGCTGCCAAATGCCATGGCCTCTCAGCCTTTCGGGAAATTAATTGGTTCCAGGAGTCAAGTTAGTCTCCTTCCAATGGCAAGCACGTCCCATCAGGGCCGCAGTTACACCATACAATCTTCTGTCACTGTAAGGCTGACACGTCCTTGGCGCCGCTTCCTCTCACTCGAGCCAAAGCCCATTTCCTTGTTGCAGTCTTTACCGGACAACAACATTCAAATGAAAATTCATGTATTATGCCCAGGCAAGTCGCTGGCTACATGATTTTGTCAGAATCCACTTCTCACAGGGCGACTTTATTGTAACGCATTCTCTTGCAGCTTCTGTTGGGTCAAAGTGGAGTTGGCCTTGGTAACGCTGGGAACCTACAAATAAAGAAAAGTTAAGCTGTTTGGAATGCCCGTGGAACAAGGCATGGTTACATCCCATCTAGGCAGGAAGGCAGAGTGGTGCAGAATTCTTTATGGAGTTCTGGGATGCGCAGAGGGAGACACTGAATGTGAAAGCGTTTATTATCTCTGTGCAAATTGACACTTGTCTGCTCTTCAGTTGCATGATAGTGCTCAGGGCTGTGTTCCATTAGAGGTGGCCTTTTTTGCTGACTTTGAAGGATGTGGCAGGATTGACAAGCAGCCAGCTTCCTCATTGCAACAGTGGATGGAGATGATGCTACCCATTACAGGCTATAGGACTGTGTGACTTGAGTACAAAACCGGATCGTAGATGCATAGATTTAGTGTAGCAATGGATTGTCATATTCTTCAGCCCAGCTAGAAGCTTCTGTTCAGTCCAGCAGGGAGAACCAGAGGGCCATAGAGCACTTCACAGGTACGAGGTTGTGTGGCTGTGGCCAAATTCCTGAAACCGTCGAGACTGTTTCCTCAACAGAAGGACAGAGCCAGTAGTACCCAAGCCTGGGTTGTGTGACAAGGAAATGCAATGACGCATGCAAGCCACTCAGCACAGTGCTTGATGTTCAGTAAGTGCTTAATAAATAGCAGCTGCTGTTAGAAGTGGGGGGTGTTGATGCTGTTACCATCACCTCCCTCTGAGCAAGGCATGGAAAATATTAACCTAAGTAAATAGCAGAGTTCATCTGTACTCTGGAAATCTTGAGAAATAAAAAGCATTTGTCCTAAGTAGTAGAAAGACATCAGCTGTGGGACTCGTATTAAGTAGGGTTTACTCGGTATAGGTAACAGAAACCAAATGAAGCTGGCTTAAGAAGAAGAAGGGAATTTATCACAAGGGGTCAGGGCAGGAGACAGCTGGGTCTCACGGTGGACGGAAACCAAGGACAAGAAAGAGGCTCTATCTCTGCTCTGTATTGCCGTCTGGGTCCTTACCACGTCATTCTCTCTCTTCTCTCTCCCCTTCTCTCCCCTCCCCTCCCCTTCCTTCCCTTCTCTCCTCTCCCCTCCCCTTCCTTCCCCTCTCTTCTCTTGTTGTCTCTGCAGCTGTCTTTCCCACATCCAGACTGCCCACTAGAATGCAGCTGTCCATTCCAGCAGAGTTTCCATGTTATATATCCAGCTGATTAGCCTCACTGGGTGCTTCAGCTCCAATTTCCTACCTCTGGACAGTTTGGTGGTGCCCAATCAACTGGAGTGGAGTGAAGAGGGTGCTGTCCTGGGTTGAGCACACACAGGGCTGTGAGAACAGGCAGGGGCTGATTCTCAGTGAGCCACCAATGCTACCTAGGGTGTCCGTCCCTGAGAACTGTCCCCTGCAGCAGGGTCACCCTGGTGGTCGTGTCACAACTAGACCTGCTGGAGGCTCATATGGGAACTAGGCAATGGCCGTAAGTAATGACCGGGATGTGATAGCTGGGTGTCATCACTGAGTAACTCTGGGCCAGGCACTGTTCTAAGTACTTCAGTTACATTACTTAGGTTAATACTCATTACTATCAAGTAAATATGGCTTTGTCTCCATGTAGCAGAGAGAAAAGTGATACCCAAGAAGATGAAGTCACTTCCCAACAGCTATCAGACACAGCTAACAGCAGATGGAGGCAGGGTTCAAACTCAGGAAATCTGACCCCAAAAGCTCAGGCCCTTAGCCACATCTCTTAAAGAGGCACACTGTCTTCCACAGGCTGTGGCAGGCTGGACCTCCCCCAAGCTTCTTTCTGAACATGGGCTTGGCTTTCTAAAAATGGAGCCACATTGATCCTCCAAGGTGTGGATATGAGAACCACATGCCCACCTCACAACTCGCTGTGGCCCCTCCTGGCTTTGCAGTTCATCAGCTCTCAAACCCCACAGGCTCAATCAGAGCCCAATTCAGGCACCACCTGGCTGGGACTTACAGCCACACGTGGTGGTTTTGTTCACAATGTGACTCTGGTTCTCTTGCAAATCTATCCGTTTAAAAAGGTGGTAAATTGATTTTGAATCCGTGGTTCTAAGGGTTTGTTTCATTACCTACTTTTAAACCTGTCTGATCTTATAAGTTATGACTCTTTCACTGGGTCAAGGTAAAAAGAAAAAAAAAAAAAAAAGTCTGGCTCTGTCCTGATCCCACCAGAAGACAAATCCCAGTGGTAGGGTCAGCAGTGGCATCCTTACACGCCAGAGACCCCTCCAGTGTCTGATTCTAGGAAGATGTTCCAGTATCAACTTAAAAAAAATTGCGGTAAAATGCATGCAGCTTGAAATTTACCATTTTAACTACTTTAAAGTGTATAATCCAGTGGCATTTAGTACCTTCACAGTGTTGTATAACCATCACCACTATCTAGTTCCAGAACCTTTTTATCACCACAAAAGGAAACCCTGTACTCATTAAGCAGTTAATCCTGTGTTCTGCTTCTATGGATTTGCCTATTCTGTACATTTTTTTTTTTTTTTTTTTGAGACAGAGTCTCACTTTGTTACCCAGGCTAGGGTACAATGGCACAATCTCAGCTCACTGCAACCTCCACCTCCTCCTGGGTTCAAGCAATTCTCCTGCCTCAGCCTCCTGAGTAGCTGGGATTACAGGTGCCTGCCACCATGCCCAGCTGATTTTTCTGTTTTCAGTAGAGATGGGGTTTGAGGAGGCTAGTGTTGAACTCCTGAACTTGTGATCCACCCGTCTCAGCCTCCCAAAGTGCTGGGATTACTGGTGTGAGCCACCGCTCCTGGCCTTCTGTACAGTTCTTAAAAATGGAATGTGTGGTCTTTTGTGTCTGGTTTTCTCATTTAGCATAATGTTTTCTAGATTCATCCACATTCTAGCATGCAGCAGCACTTCATTCCTGTTGTATAGCTGAATAGTATTCCATTGTATGGATATACCACATTTTGTTTGTCCATGTATCAGTAGATGGGAATTTGGGTTGTTTCCACCTTGGGCTGCTATGAATAGTGCTGTTGTGAATACTCATGTGCAAGTGTTTGCTAGAACACTTGTTTTCAATTCTTTTGCTTATATACCTAAGAGTAAATTCCTGGCTCATAAGAAAATTCTGTGTTCAACTTACTGAGGAACTGCTAAGCTGTTTTCCACAGTGCATGGACCATTTTACATTCCCACCAGCAACCTGTGAGGGTTCCCATTTCTCCACATCCTTGCCTCCAGCATCAACTTTTGACTTATAGGATGAGTTTTATTATAATAATGGGAAAAATCTGAATTATTTAGGCTTCATTTATTTAATGAGACCATATTAAAGCAAGAACTGGAAACCTGTGAGCATTTTAATGCAAAATACATCATAGAATTTGAGATACACGAAAGCAAAGGTTGTTTAACATGCAGAGATAAATTTGGTCATTAGTTCATATCTATGGACCATATAAATGACAAGATCATAAAATCCATGGAGCTTCTTGTGGCAAGGCTGTGCTCCATGATATGACTCATCTGGTATATTTTTCTATAAAAACGTATATTAGCCCATCTCAGTGACATCTGGACTCATCTGCATAAAATGAGAGTTTAGGGTGATATTATTATTATTTCATGTGATGTATTTCATCAGATCCATAAGACAGAAGCAAAGTATGGTAAGCTGTTATTTCTCTTCTGAAAACATTAAGAAATTGTATGTGTACCTTCTATTTTTGCTAATGACACAAAATGTCAAAGCGTGTCATTTTTTCCTCTGCCAACTTATGAGTGTGCCATTCTTATCTGTAACCTAAATAAATACTCATTAATGTACAGTGAAATTGAAATGAGCACTTCATATAAATAAGCCTACTACAGAAATACATGTTTCTTTAAATTTGTAGACCAAAATAACATGAAATAAATTGAACATCATTTCACATTCAAAACAACCAACCAAATAAACTGGTTTTTATGACTCAATTTCCTAAACTCAGGTAGGTAAGAAAGCACATCTATATGGTTCTTCATTTTTGTAATCCATCATACATTTTAAGAACAGCACTATTTAGCTGAAATGTCTATAGGCCAAATGGAAAAGAATGTGCATACCACACAGTTCTAGGATGATGGGGCAGAGGGAGGGGATGAAGTGGAGTGGAGTTGGCTTTTTCCTTCATTTCTTCATTGATTTGTTCTTTTTTTGCCCTTTTGGGCTAATATTTATTTGTTCTAGCACTATTATGTACCAGGTCCTATGCTTAAATCTGGGGATACAATACTATCGGTGACTTCCTGGAACTTACAATTTAAAGTGTGTTGCATGAGGGTGATACAATTATCTGTTCTGTTATCTATTGCTGTGTCACAAAGCACTCCAAAACTAAGCAATGCAAATCAATACCTTATTATGCTCTCAGCTTTGTGGGCCAGGAATTTGGGTATTGCACAGGGAGGAGCTCAGCTAGGCTCCATAGTGGCTATGGCCTCATCTGGGATGACTTGAATCATTGAGATGGCTGGTGCCATGGCAAGGGCCTCAGTGATGGCGGATGGCTGGATTTCTTGGCCCTTCTCTATATTGCACCTTCTGGGATTGGAATATTCAAGATGGCTTTTTCACTCGTGTATCTGGCACCTGGGCTGGATGGTTAGAAAGCTGAGGATGGCTGGGCATCTCCTTCTCCATGCTTTCTATGAGTGTGGGCTTCCTCCAAGTATGGCGGTCTCAGGTTCCTCAGACTTCTTATATGGCAGCTTCTTCCAGAAGGAGCATTCCAGGAGTCACAGGCAGAAGCTGCAAGGCCTCTTATGACCTAGTCTTAGAAATCCCAGGGCACCACTTCTGCCACTTACTGTGGGACAACCTTGTCACTAAGGCCAGCTAGACTCACGAGGAGGGGATTTTGACCCTATTTCTCAATGGGAGGAGTAGCAAAAAATTTAAGATTATCTTTAATGTACAACAGAGGGAGGCAGACATTCAAGAAATAACCACACCAATAACTATTGCAGTGAAGAAAAAGTACAGGCATCTTTATAGTAATCAGGACTTCCTGATTGCAAATGATAGAAACCTAACTCAGATGGGCTAAAGAAAATAAGGGCATTTACTGATCTACTTAACTGAGAAGACTGTGGCTGAATCCTGTGCTGCAATGATGTCTTCAAGGACCACTTTCCCTGTCTCTCAGCTCCACTTACCTCCACTTACTCAGTTGGTTTTATTCTCAGGAAAGAGTTCCTCAAGTGATGACTACAAAGCCCACCAGCTGCTCCACGGCCCTACCAGTTTACCAATCCCATTCGAAAAAGAGGCCACACAGCCAAGCAGATTGAATCCCAGGACTGTTTGCCAGAACTATTGAGAAACAGATAGCTAGCCTCTCTTTTTCAGTTGGGATTGGTAAATTGTTATAAATGTGGAGCAGCTGGTGGGCTTTGTAGTCCTCCCCCACCCCCCACCGCCCAACTTGAGGAGCCTATCTCTTTCTCAATAGTTCTATCAAATTGTCCTGAGATTAAACCTGTTTGGCTGCATTTGGTTCACATGTCCTGTGCTGAACCAACCACTGTTGGCAAAGAGATGAAATGCTTGGATTGGCCAGGCCTGGACCATGTGCCCACCTCTGGGACTTGGGAGTGGAATCAGCCCTAAATAAACCACACATGGGAAGAATGTTGCTACAAAATGAGAAAACAGCTTCTTTTATTAGAAGAAGAGGGAAATAGATGCTAACCAGACAGAAACATAAAATGTCCATTACACAACCGAACACAGGGTGATCAGCCTTGAAGATTTGGTCTCTACACAGAAACAAGTGGGAAAACGCATTCCTCTTTGATATCATTACTTCCACATAGTCAACTTGCATTAATTATGTTTTCAATGAGTAGGAAGCACTGGACAAGTTGTAACTGGGGGTACACATTGAATAGACAAATGGGTGGTATAGGGAGGTCACAGGATTTGGGGGCTGGCGAAAAGGTGGTGGTAGCACACACAAGCTTTATTGGGGAATGCTTTGACCGGCTTGCAAGTAGGGAAGTTCTGCACAGCGGGAGACTGTCCAGAGGTGCAGGGGGTCCACACTCAGAAGGAAAGTAGGGCAAGGCAACCCCAGGGAGATGGGGAGTAGAGAGGGAACTTATGTGTCAACGTGATGTCGCTCAGTAGCACCTTGAGAGCCTCCAGGACAGGAAGCATTGAAGGGCAGAAGTTTGGGGTCTTTATGGCTCAGGGTTTAGCGTATCTATGGCTAACAGGTGTTGGGAGCAATTTTGCGGATTATACAAGGCAGGCTCTAAATGGCTACACATCTGCTTATTTGAGCTATGTTTAAAGCAATTAGATGTGGAAAATTTTGAGTTTGTTTCTGGTGGGCTTGTGAGCTAGCAGGGCTGAGCCTGCAAAGAAGAAATAAATAGCCAAGGGGCCAATACACAGAGGCCATCTTTGGCTCATTTAAAAAAATTAAGCTCAATTATAAACAGAACAATTAGTTAATATCAGCACATTAAAGATTTGAGGTACAAACTGGAATGATAATCTAATAGTTAACTTTTTTTACATGCTTATCATGTGGCAGGTACTGTGACATGTGCTTTATACAATCTGTCTCTAATTCTCAGAGCAACTCTGTACAGGTGGGAAAACTGAGGGGTAAGTAGGGGCCATGTGATGGCTCTTAAGGATTCAGCTTGGGCACGGTCTAGCTCGTGTCTGCTCATGTTTAATTAGCCAAAGCAAGTCATATGGCAAAACCTAACATCAGTGAAGGCAGGAAGAATGTTTCTCCCACGGGAGGGTCACTAGGGAGGACTCTGTAGGCACTGGTTTAGAGAGGGGCAGTTTTTGAACCAGTAATTCAATCTACCATGGATGGGTTCTTTTTTTTTTTTTTTTTGAAATGGAGTCTCACTCTGTCGCCCAGGCTGGAGTGCAGTGGCGCAATCTCGGCTCACTGCAAGCTCCTCCTCCCGGGTTTGCCCCATTCTGCTGCCTCAGCCTCCAGAGTAGCTGGGACTACAGGCGCCCACCCCTACGCCTGGCTAAGTTTTTGTATTTTTAGTAGAGATGGGGTTTCACTGTGTTAGCCAGGATGGTCTCAATCTCCTGATCTCGTGATCTGCCCGCCTCGGCCTCCCAAAGTGCTGGCATTTCAGGCGTGAGCCACCGCGCCGGGCCCACGGATGGATTCTTGAGCAATTGCAATACAATGTGGTAAGTTCTCTGATGGAATTTATTCTTTGAGCAGAGAAGGAGGTGCTTAACTCTTTCAATTTGTCTTTTGTGTTTAGAACAAAGCGAAACTTAGGGCGTGTTTCGGTGATTAAGCCTCAATTTTCCGGAACAGGGATGGGACCAGTTGTACTGTGTGTGAGCAATGTATGCAAAAGAAAAAACAAGGTGTAATAAACGTGTTTTGAGAACCCCAAATCCACTAGCCTACTTAGAGTGAAAAGCAAGGACAGTGCAGTAACTCCTGTCTTCCAAGAACTGGCATAAGGAGTTTTGTTAATAGTAATGTCTGTGCATGTATAAGCAAAGGACTTGGGAACTGGGGTACTCTCAGAATGATTTGGGAAGAAGGCTTGTTAAGAACAAGTCTGTGTATTGGGAGTTTGGGGAAGGGAACGCAGGATGGTGGAGGAAAATGAGGCATAACTTGAGCAAAGATTGGTCTTGGCCCATGGGTAGGTTATTTCGATGCCCTTGCCAACTCTTCTCCTCATGGCTCAGCATGTCCTAACCTTCCTGTTTGCAGATAACATACAGGGGATATACACAGAAGTTTAAAATGTATAGTCACACTGCTAAAAAGTCAGGTGGTATTGTCTTTAACTTTGTATAATGGAACTCAACTTAGATCTGGAGCACCTGTTTCCACTTAGGGTAACTCAGTCACTTCTGGTTTAAAAGTGAGTTTCTTCTGAGTAAATATCAAATAAATTCAAATTGCTTCCCCTACCCTTTCTCTTTCCCTTCTCTTTGGGTTCTCAGGGGGCTTATGTATTATCTTGTCCTGGGATGTATATCTTGTCCATGAATCTCTCTCTGGCCGTTTCTGGACTAGGTTGAGATATCATCAACCCCAGCTGCTCAACACTAAGCAAGACTGGAGGTTGAGCAATGGAGTGTAGGTGGTAGAGCTATTTCAGATTCTCTCTAACTTAAAATGCCACAGGGTCACCATTTCCACCCCAGTATTAGCTGCCACAGCTGCCCAGGGCAGGGTATGGGGGAACTTCTGTTTTCAGATCCCCAAATCTGTCTGGGTGTTTCTAACCATCTCCAGTGGAGAACGGAATTCAGGCTAAGTGAGAATCAGGCCATATTCTTTCTAGTCCGTCCTTCTCTGTTTTAGCCAAGCTCCTCTCTAGCCCAGGAAAGGATTGTGGAGTCTTCCCATGCAACGAGCCACAGCTCTGATGTCATATCTGGTATTCTCCCTACCCTATGGCCTATAGTTGCCACTCTATGCACAGTCTTCCAAGTTTGATTCTCCATGATTCAAAACCCATCTTCTATTTATTTATTATTTGTTTAATTTTTTTAGGGATTAATCGAGGATTTACGATATCCATCTTTAACACAGTCTACCTTCAAATAATATTATACCACTTTATGTATAAGATCAGAAACTTAGGCCGTGCGCAGTGGCTCATGCCTGTAATCCCAGCACTTTGGGAGGCCGAGGCAGGTGGATCACAAGGTCAGGAGTTCGAGACCAGCCTGGCCAATATGGTGAAACCCCGTCTCTACTAAAAGTACAAAAATTATCTGGGTGTGGTGGTGAGTGCCTGTAGTCCCAGCTACTCGGGAGGCTGAGGTAGCAGAATCACTTGGACCTAGAAGGCAGAGGTTACAGTGAGCTGAGATCAAGCCACTGCACTACAGCCTGGGCAACAGCGAGACTCCATCTCAAAAAAAAAAAAAAAAGGACAATATGCTTCCATTGGCACCTGCTTCTTATTCTTTGTGCTGTTATTGTCATATATTTTACTCTTATGTATGTTATCAACCCCACAGGATATTATTATTGTTGTTGCTTTAAACCATCAATAATCTTTTAAATGAATTAAAAGATGAGAAAGAAAACATGTTTATGCTACTCAAACATTTCCCTTTGCAAGCATTCTTTTTTCATTTTTGTAAATAGTTTCTACCTAATGTCATTTTCCTTCTGCCTCAAGAAATTTAACATTTCTTTTAGTGCAAATGTGCTGGTGATGAGTTCTCTCAGCTTTTGTTTATCTGAAAGAGTCACCTTCATTTTTGAAAGATATTGTTGGTTATAGAACTGTACATTGGCAATTTCGGTTGGCAAGTTTTTTGCTTTCAGTACTTTCAAAATGTCAATTTTTTTAATCTCCTGGTTTGCACAGATTCCGATGAGAAGGCTGACATCGTTTTTTGGTCTCTAAATGTAACATGCCTTTTTTCTTTGATCCTGTGTCTGGGCAGGATAAAACTCTACATGACTAGGCAAGAAAAACTTAAAGGAGAGAACAGTTACAGGGGAGCTGGTTGATTTTAAGATTTTCTCATTTTCACTGTGTGTGGACTACAGGCACACGCCACCACGCCTGGCTAATTTTTGTATTTTCACTGTGTGTGTGTGTGTGTGTGTGTGTGTGTGTGTTTTAGTAATTTGATTATAATATGCCTTGTTGCAGCCTTCTCTGTGTTCATCCTGCTTAGAGTTTATTGAGATTCTTATAGGTTTATAGTTTTTATCAAATATGGAAAAAAATTGTTCATTTTTGATAGGGTTTGGCTGTGTCCCCACACAAATATCATCTTGAATTGTAGTTTCCATAATCTCCACGTGTCATAGGAGGGACCCTGTGAGAGGTAATTTAATCGTGGGGGCGGTTACTTCCATGCTGTTCTTATGATAATGAGCGAGTCTCAGGAGATCTGATGGTTTTATAAGCATCTGGCATTTCCCCTGCTGGCACTCATTCTCTCTCCTGCCACCCTGTGAAGACCTCTGCCGTGATTGTAAGTTTCCTGAGGCCTCCCCAGCTATGCGGAACTATGCGTCAATGAAACCTCTTTCCTTTATAAATTACCTAGTCTGTCCGATATTTCTTCATGGCAGCATGAGAACAGACTAATACAATTTTAGTTCTTCAACTACTGTTTCTGTTTCCCTGTCCTCGCCACCTCTGCCAACGAGACTCCAATTAGATACACATTAGCTTTATGGCCTTACATTGTCACTAATTTATTTTGGATAGTTTTATTACTATGATTTCAGGTTCACTGATCTTTTCTTCTGCATTGTCTAATCTGCTATTAATCTCATCCAATGAGAATTCCATTTCAGATACTGCATTTTTCATCCCTAGTGGTTCCATTTGGTTCTGATTTAAATATTCTACTTTTCTCTTTATTATATTCATGTTTTGTTTTACAACCTTGAACAAGCAAAGCATATTTTTAGTAGCTGTCTGAATAGCCATGTTTGCTAATACCATCACTTCTGTTATTTCTGGGTTTGTTTCTGTATACTGATTTTTCTCCAAGCTATTAGTCACATTTTCTTGCTTTTTTGTATGTCTGGTAACTTTTTTATGGAAACCTAAGCATTATGAATTTTACATTTTGGGGTACTATATTTTGTTACACTTCTATAAAAATGCTAATTTTTTTGGCAGGTATTTTAGTTACTTGCAGATCAGTTCAACTCTTTCAAGGCTTACTTTTAAGCTCTTTTTGGATGGGCCTGGAATAGCCTTTATTCTAGGAATCATTTTGCTTAATTTCTACACCCTGGCCCCTTCTGGAGTCTCTAATGAATGTGTCCTATATTCCACCCAAATTCCTCCTCTTTGGCTGGTGAGCATGTCAACAATTTATGGACACATCATCTCTTGGAATTATTTGGCCTGCAGCTCTCCTGTAGCTGTTCTCTCCTGCAAGTTTTTCTTGCCTGGTCATGTAGAGTTTTATCCTGCCCAGACACAGGATTGATATTCAGCCAACAACTCAAAGGCAACCCCTTTGCAGATCTTTGGAGATCTAGGTGTGGCCCTCCTGCTCTTTTAGAACGTTGTCCTGGAAATCCTAGCTAACTTAGTCTTCCTGATCTCCAGCTCCTTAATTCAGTGACATTGTGGAGATCTCTCTGGATTTCTCTTTTCTATGCTGGAGTCTGGAAATTCTCTCCTTGCAGAATGCATGGAGATGTTAGGACTCAACTTGCTTTTTCATATTTTCTCAAGGATCACAATCCCCTGCTGTTCAATGACTAAAAATAGTTGATTCTAACATAGTGTTCAGTTTTATAGTTATTTACAGCAAGAGGATAATCTGGACCCTCACGGCCAAAGCCGGAAGTCTTCAAAGTCCCTCTATTGTATACTGGCTCCTTGATAATTACATTTTTCTTTTCATAATTGTGGTAAATGCAGTGGCTTTATGGAGAATGCCTAGAATTTACTTATTTGGGGTTTGAAAGAATAGATTTACCTGAAAATGATAGAAATTCCATAAAGAAAGAAATATTAATTCACAGAGATGTAAGGAATTAATTCAACAATATTTATTAAGCACCTTCCATTTGCTAGGTGCTGTTCTAGTTTTTGGGGGATATGACACTAAGCAAAGAGATGAAAAGAAGCCTCTCTGCTGTGACCAAGTCCATTGTAGAGAAAATAGAGAAAGAGGCAGCAAGCATAATAAGTAAAATCTTAAAATCTATAACACATCAGATGGTAAGTGCTATGGGAATTATAGAGAAACAATAATCCTTTCAGCCCACATGTGGCACTGATTGGAAAACATGGCCACTGTCCCTTCATAAACTTTAATGACAGAGGCCATCTGCTTAGAGGTACAATAGCCAACTGTATTACCATAAATGTAAATCTAGTCTCGGGCTGTCCCCTCATGCCCTGTTAATTTCTGCAGTTTATAAACACTTATCACAAAGTCATATTCATGTATCTATTTACCCCCTTGATTTTTTTTTTTTTTTAAGTTTCCCCAACAGGACTAGATACTCCATGAGGGTAGGTACCATGTCAGGCTTTGCTCACAAGTGTAGCCCCAAGCACTCTATATAGGCTTGGCATTTGAATGGTGTTCAATAAGTGTTTGTTAGTTACTGAACACGTTTGTTAATGCAATTTATAGATGTGTCAGGTTCTTGATACCTGCCTGGCTTAGACCTTGTATGTACACCTTTACTTTTCCCTTCAAAATGGCTAGTCAATTTCTCTTTGAAAGTTACCAGTTGTGACTCTACTTTTCCTTCTTTTTCTTTCCACAGCTGTGCAATCATTGCACACCCTCAATGACCAGATTTCCCATTTTATTGTCACCAAGTCGAAGGCACTGGAGGAGGACACAGACCCTTTTCTACCCACTGAGAAGGAGACTCTGAAGAGTTCCATGATGTTGATGAGGCACCTCTTAATGGATGCTCAGGTACAAAGATCAATACAGAAATTCTCTCTGGAGAAGGTGGAATCTTTTTTTTCTTTTTGGCGTAAGCTGTCCAAAAATGTTCAACTACCACACCTATTGAAACCTGTTTTTCTGAGATAACAGATTGGATATGTTGCGTATTGGATTTCTGATTAGCTCTTATTTGGGATTTAGTATTAAAATAACTTTTTAAAAAGTCAAAGTAATACAGCTTAAGAACAGTATATTTGTTGTCTCTGAGAATTTAACAGATCTCTCATTAGCCTTGGAAAGGTGAAAATCCATTTACATACAAACTTGGCAGGCATCATAGCTGGCAAAGGCTTTGGAGTAGAGCAAATACTTGTCCTAAACAGCATTACTAAGTAACTAATGAATATTTTGGTGCATTTGCTGTCCCCTTCACCCACAGTAAGTACATCAGCACTGGTTTGCTAGCACTGAATTTATTGCGGAAGGTATTTAGCTCATTGTACGCTATTGTTGAGATGTTATTCAAAGTGTCTCCTTGTGTACTATTTTATCGAAATATTTAAAAGTTATCTACTCCTTCTGGCTTTGTTGGTGGGTCTCTTCAGACATGTTGATAGACAAACACCAGGTGTTTTAAGAGAATTGATAGTTTTCTGTGTTAGGGAAGCCAAACTGAACTAGATCTAATTGTCATTCCTACCTCTTCAGTGTCGGGAAATGTTTCAGGAAACGTTCTGTGGGTTCGGTGATTTTCATGTTGATTTGCCCTGGGGCTTTCTTCCTGAGATTGTTTTCTGTTCAGCATTGGTGAGGTCAGAATGGTTGGTGGTTTCTTGCATTCCGCTCTGTAGCAGATATTTTGAACTGTGGTTTCTTTGCTTTTGTTTCTACCCTGGTAGTGGTTTATGTTTTATTTTTAAAATCAATCCCAAAGCCTGGGTCTTGCACCAATAAGGCTTTAACTAGCTGTGCCTTTGTGCCTCTCTCACCTGTCAATGCCTGAAGTCGCCCCATGGGATTTTTGAGGCCGTCTGTTGAGATGGCCCGAATTATGCAAAGCCTTTCATTCCTATTCACGGTTCTCCTGTTCTCCTTCATTATAAACAGCCCATTCAGCTTCTCCTCTCTCCCCCAGCCTGTCTGGTGGAAAAAGGAAGGATTCTGAAGCTATGACAGCCAATTTTGAAACTCAGAAAAAAGGGAAATTTAGAACAATTTACTGAATAAAAGAGAGCAAATTGTTCTTGAAAGGATTAGCTTTCCTCCAAATGCCTGGTCCCAATCCTGTAGCCAGCACCTCAGCCAAGGGAACTGCCTAACTGAATCCCAAAAGGCATTGTGTGTAAACTCCAGTTTGCAAAACCTAAGGTCCTAAAAAAAGTGCATATTTTTCCTCTCCTTCACATCTGAGCTTACTAGTGCCTAGAACCGGATTTCACAAATGTTTCATATTCCGGAAATGTTTGCTCCCACGAAATGCCTAATTAATTAGAGAGCCTTCATCCTTCGTGGTGTTGACAATGAATTTTCCCTTTTTTATTTAAGGAGATTAAAATATCCCCTATCATGTGGTCATTGTGTAGGAATATTTTCTTATCATATTCTCTCCTGATCCCAAATCGATGACTGCTAGAAGTTTCTCCTTTAAATGGCCAGATAAAATGAAGTGGGATATGGTGGATATTCTCGTAAGCCATACGCTGAAAAGGAAGGTGGGTTACATCTTCTTCCTGTTTCCTGAAGGTGGGTGTCTACTGGGTCAGGTAGAAACGTCACGTGGAAACCTCATTGTTTCTTTTGCCTCCTAACATTCCGAGATTCCTTGCGTGTGTCTTTTAAACTAACAAAGGATGAAGTGGGCTGTGATGAGTTTAGTATACCACTCTGATTAGTTTTCTTCCAAAACCACTGACTTTTTGAAACAGCGTTTTGGTTATGATCCTCCGTTCCTTGCTGAAGTCAATTGGGATCATGTCACCTTCTACCCCCAGTCCTCCATCCTACTACTGTCTCAGATGAGTGTTGCCAAGCTTATAAAATGCCAAGGAATCCCAAAGTTTTGGGGATGGCCAGGGATGATACGTGATTTTGAGTTTTGAAGTAGACACCTAAAAATATGTCATTTTTTAAAGAAGACTCTTTATTGGGCATTTTGGGGGCTAATTCACTTATTTTCCATTCGTGTTTTAACACTGCTTCTTCCCTCAATTCCAAAGACAAATGAATGTACTCATTTTCATACCCTAAGTTCATCAACAGTGGGAGGCTGATAGAGTGTAGATATAACTTATCTGAACATCTTTTCGTTCAGTCTGCATTTTAGGATATTAATAGGCATCTCTTAGATTTGTGTGTTGCAGGATGTAAGCCTTTCAAGGGTAGTAACCACATCCTTGAACTTGGTTGGTATAATAGCCCTCTCAGTTCCATACCCACAGGGCCCTTAATAGTATTAAATGGTGATGAAACACTCTGACATCAGCTTACAAGTCGAATGAAGTCAGGCAAAAAGTGTTCCACAGAACCCGGAGGCTGCTTGAGAGTGACTGCTTAAAAGGCATAATCGACTCAAGTTACATCTGTCTTGGAAGCAATAAATCCTGCTTAGGAGAATGTCAAAGGCAAAAGCATTGCTGGTCTATGAAATTCCACCTCTGAGGATTATAAAACAATGTGCACAGAGCAAACACATCTCCCAAGTATAATGGGGAAGCCAGAGATGATTGGCAGGCCTGACAATCCATCCTGGAAAATGGAATCGCGAAGGGAGCACCTCACATGGACAGCCCAGAAAGCCCGCAATTAGGTATTCGTCCCCTAAACGTTTTGAGCATGGAGGTGTCTGAAGAGGCATAGCACCTCTATTTGCATTCCATTTCCTTTTTAGTTTGCAGGCCCCCCAATTCAATGGAGTTTGCCATTCAGATCGCATTTGAAACCTGATCTTGTGGCTTTGATTCCTGAAAGCTCTGTCTAAACCCAAAACGCCGACTCAGCCTCCTAAGTGATTAGATTCATAACACCGAAGAAGCAATTCTTTCTGGTAGAGATTAATTCTTTTACTCATACTATGTGACTCCGCATGCTAAGAGGGGTTGATTACAGCAAATTAAATCTCTCATTGGCAGTTCTCTCCCTTTACCCCCCAAAGACCTAATATCATTATTTATTAAGGGGAGACAAATGCTTGGAAAAATACTAAGATCGCTTTGTTGGCAGGAGGGTCCTCTTGAAGGCTGAGCGCTAAAGGGTAGAGAACTTTCTGTGCACCTAGAGCTTTCCTTCTGCAGGCCATGGAACAAAGGGTGGCTGAGGGAGAGCCTGCGCTCTGCTGACCCAAGGGGGCTGCCTGGGTCTAGACAGGAAGTGGGTAGCTTCTTTGCCTAAAACTTGGCCTGTGCTGGGACTAAAAGGAAGAGCTTGTTTTAAGGGAGGCTGAATCATTGGTATACCCTTCTCAGAGGTCCATCTCTAGGAATGAAAGTAAACCCTTCAAAATAGAAATAAACCACGCAACTGTCATCTCTAAACAAATCTCGAACAAAGTCCATCGTTAGGCGGAAAAGACCTGAAATTTGCTTTACTTTTCAAACTCTCCTTTTTTCCTTCTGCCCTTGTCTCCTCTTCCTTTTTCTTTTTGCTTTTCTTTGTCTTCTCTCTTTGCCCTTTTTCTCCCCACCCCACCCAGCCTCTCTCCTCCTCCCCTCCTATTTTCTCCTTCTCTCAAATCTATTCCCCTCCTCCCTCCCTCGCCTTCTCTTCTTTTGGTTGGCAAAGTCTTAGCTGAGATGTGGAATTACATTCTGCGTTTTTCACTTCCTTCTCTTCCTTCCCTTTCCTGTTCTCTCCTTGTCTGTCTTTCTTTCTGTTATTTGTGTTCGGGGAACTGGAAAGCATATTTGCCAAAAGCCTATATTCCCCCTTGCCAAGCAAGAGCGGAAGCAGCAGCAGGAGGGAAACCTGGCATTCAGGAGGCAGATCGGGAGCCCTGCCAGGATCAGACACTGCATAGGATTTGGGTGGCTTCGTTTTCTTTTCTCTTTTTGAAAGAGCTGTCTAGCAAACTCTTCTAGATGATTATGCTTTCCAATTGGTTTCTGGCAAAACTGGGCCGATTGAACGTGATCAGCTATTTTAGCTGTCTGGACACTCCCTGGCCTCAGATGGGGAAGTGCAGTGTGGACCGGAGGAACCCTTGGCTCAGGTTCCTGGCAGACAGGGAGGGTTAGCACCCCAAAGTCAACATCATCTTGCATTGGGAAGGATGCCTTGGGAACCAGGCAGTTCACACCTATTACAGAAGTGCATTTTAATTTGATTATCCTGTTAGTAGCACTTTCCATCCCTCTAGATTCTTTCTGAGGTTGATACTGTGGTCAAGGTAGGTAGGCCTCATGGCTCTCACTGGTGCAATTATCTGGAGCTTTCTAGCTGCTGCCGGCTTTAGGGTTATGCCCATGAATGTGACCTTGTTAGCCCTAGAGAATGCCTTGCCCTCACTTTGTACAAACTGAGACATCAGAAGGATCCTGGGCTTAAGAAGGTCACAGATGCTGGCTGCGGCTATGAATGGTACATCAATTCAGCTAGTCATTACAACAGATGCATGGTTAATTTGTTCAACAGATACTTCCTGAGCTTATACCAACAACCTGAAAGTCACAGTGGTACACATTGCAGAGTGATGTGAAAAATAAAGGGAGTGAAAGATTATTGAGTACTTACTAGATGTCATGTGGGTTTTCCTTATCCTCTGGGATGTAACACCATGATGGAGAAAGAATTAGAACTCTCTCCCTAGGTTCTCTTCCTTAGCAAGCAGGGAAGAAACTCTGACATTAGAACCAGGGAAAACAGGCAAAGCTTTCATCCTAAGAAAATTACCCTGGGATATCTTGAAGTCTGCTCATCCCATCAGCTTTCCACCTTTTAAAAGTCAGAGGAGAAAGAAATACTTAAATGGATGCTGAAGAATTTAGTTCCCTTCACTAAAAAGCTACAATGATAAGCTGATTATTCAAAGGAGTCTTAGCACATCCCCTCAAATAATCCATGTGCTCCATTACGCATCCTTTCCCTGCGAGTTTGCAAAAGCAATGTTTATTTTCCATTCTGAGTTGCAAAACTATCAAATCAGCAAGTCCAAAAGCTTGTAGTTTTTTACATAACTCTTACAAGCCCTCTTTCCATTCTGCCACAATAGTTTTGATCTTAAAAAGGTGGTTTTTGGTTGTTTGTTTTTTGTTTTTTTTTAGATAAATAAACTTTAAGCCACAGGCATTGCCAGGCTTAGATGCAATCCCTTCAGTTACAGAACTTCTGTACTCACCCTTCCTGTTTAGAAGAAATGGAGGATAAGGCATAAAATTGTAATACTCTTATTCTGTTAAGTTTGTGTCTATGGTTTTTTTAAGTTGATAGAGAAAATTAGACCCTCCTGAGACCTCTGTCATCTTTGTAAAATCCATAAAGCAAAATGTTCAGAGAATGCAAAGTTGTTTCGGTGTTTGGTGCGCCAAGACACAGGTCAAGTTGGAAATGAGACTCAGAAAAAAGATTGACTTCCATTCATTGTATTCTGAAGGAAAGGTGCACATCTTACTTGGGGTGAGTGATGCTTGAATAGAATAGTGTCTATCAAACTGGTACAACTTCCATAGATCTATATAGTGCCAAAGGACAATTTGGGAATTTATTGGTGCAAAACTTCAATTACTTTTGTACCAACCGAATATTTTGTACATCATAGAGCTTTTATGTTACATTTTTTGATACTGAGTCGTTAGTTTAATAACATTTAAAATGATAATAAAATAGAACTCATGCTGGTGTAATAAGTGATGGTTCCTGTTACAGCGAGCAGGATATGAAATAGTAACAAAATCATGTAAGGAAGGTTGGGGTGAGGATTCGGTTAGGATTCTTTGGTTGTAAGCAACAGAGACCAGTTTTAATAAACATTAACGGGGATACAGTTAATAGAAACCCATGGGTAGCTCATAGGAAAAGATAAAGAATTACATCTCAGAAAAGATAGGAGAGAGGGTAGCTATGGAGATTTAGGTGTCAAAAACTTAAAAGCAGTTGTTTCAGGGTGCTGTGGTTGGGACAACTTGGCTCCAACCATTTTCTTTCTCTGTGTCACTTTGATCAAGATTCAAATTCTTGGAAAAATCTGAATGATCTGTCTTAGGTCACTGCGCCCTCCTCTCTTTGACCATGGGCAGGTAGGCTTGTTGATGGATGGTCTCACCATGACTGTGAGCAAGTGCAGACTGGTATTATTACCACAAGAAGGAAGAGTAGATGCTGGCAGACACTGCTGCAGATGGAGGCAATAATTAATTTACTCTGCCTGCTGCATGCGTGGACTTCATGCTTGGGTCTCAGTACACAGCTTGGCACTGCTCTAAGTTCTAGGGACAGGGAGGGACAGAACTTTATCCCTACCTCTCCTCCCCCACCAGAGGGGTTCAGGATTAGATAGATAACTGGACGTTGAAGTGCTCCATGATAAACACTGATGACAGTGTACGTGGGGGCTGTGGAATCTCAGAGAAGGACCTAGCTGATATTTGCAGATCACTTTACTGTTTACAAAGTACTTTTGCCAGCATTTTCTCATCTTCTCAGCCATGAGATGGACAGGAGGTTGGGTATTATTATCTCTATTTTGAAAACTAGGTATTAAGCTTTAATAAAATAGCCGTTTTTACATTGTTCCATCCAGCCCATCGCAAAGAAAGAGTAATTGATTTCCTACTTGTAGATGGTGACTCGGAGTATTTGCTTCCTGAGGGGTTATTAAATAGATAGAAAGGGGGTATGTAATTTTGAGAAAGAAGAACATTAAAACCTGGCTTCAGATATAGAATACCTCAAATAACTAAAAATATTTTGACAATTTTAATATGTTGATACATTCTTAAAGCTACACACTACCCTCTCAGACTCCTAGAAAGGTTCAGCTTCCAAGAATATGGTTTACAAAAGTATTTAAATAAAATAGGAAATATATTACAGCCCCCTACCACACATATCTCATTTTCTTCATGATGTCTGTTGGGATGTTGGCAAATACTTGGCTTCCAAAATAATACCCAATCCCACCATCACCCTTTAGATGAGTGGCTCCCAGCTGAGAAGGAAGCAGAGCAACTTTGCTTCCCTCCCACACCAGGTGACATTTGACAATGTCTGGAGATATTTTCAATTGTCATGACTGGCAGGGGGTGAGTGTGCTGCTAGCATCCAGTAGGTAGAAGCCAAGGATGTTGCTAAACTTTCTACAATGCACAGGAGAGCTGCTCACAGCAAAGAATTATCCAACTTCAAATGTTAGTAGTGTCAAGACTGAGAAACCCTACTTTAGGTCCAAGGCTAACTTTTTAATTATTTATGGAACTCTTTTGATTTCGGAATTCTTTTATTTCAAGCCGTATAATTGATCATAATTGATTTTCCAGATACATCTTCGTTATCCATTCACTCACTTTCTCCTTTTTCCATTGAGCATCTGTTATGTGCCAGGGATGTTGCCAGCCTGTGGGGGAAACACCGGTGAAAATGAAAGGGGTAATCCTTGTCCTCAAGGATCTTGGATTTCACTGGGGGCAACTGACTATAAATATGGGAATAAACAGATAATAGTGAGTTTTAATATTTATCTTAAAGAAACACTGTACCAGGACCCTATTTAGACAACAGTTCAAAGACATTCTCTTTGAACATGACATTTAAACTTAGATCTGGGGATGGAGAGAGAGAGAGAGGAGTGTGTGTGTGTGTGTGTGTGTGTGTGTGTGTGTGAGGGAGAAAGAGAACCTTGTCTCATGCTTTATTGCATATATTTGTACTTTAGTTGTGTGTGTTAAGCATTACCCCACGAGGTAATTGGAAATAGTTCCCCTGAGATGTTGCAAAAGATCTATACAAATTATTTTTTCAGAAATTTACATTTAATTTAGGGAATATAACAATTCCAGCTGGTCCCTTGGGAACAGAGGATCCTTTAATCCTTTGCCTATTGGTGTCCACAGAGGAACCAGGATCTCAGGCTTTTCTAGCTAGATGCTGGGGACATAGAGACACACACAAAAGAAGACTAGGGTAAGAGTTTTTGAACTTCATGAGACATAGGAGTGGGATGGATGAAGGGAAAATGAGGAAAGTGTAGAGTTGTTCTGAACAAGAATATGAAGAATACCCAGTAACTTACCGGACGAGCAGCCTCATAGAATCTAGCCAATAGTCAATTCTCAATTATGTACCCATAGATTATCCGTGGGCAAAGCATTTCTTCCCTGGTGGCATGCACTCAGGAAATGTAAACCAATGTTAGTCTGAATGAGACAAAATTAGAAAAGTAATTTCATTGCCAATATTTTTTCCACCACAATTGAATTCAATATCAGACTTTTTTCTTGTCTGTTATTTAGTATCTTTTTAAGGTTGTAGCTCCCATCCATTAGTCAGATAATAGAGAGCCAAATGTATGCCATATAATTATAATCTAAAAAAAATTACACTTAGAACAGGAATCCTTATACACATTCATATTAAACTCAAACAGTCCCACAAGAGTAGCCAGGTAAATTGAGGCATGGTGTTGCTAAGTGTCATCATTTAAATCTGACGTTGAACCTGGGAATACAGCCAGTAAGACTACTTGGTGCCACCTCGAGCCAATAACCCATGTTCCTTCATTCCTTGTCTTTGAGTAAATCACACTTAAAAGGTAGTTTAATAATGAGATGGTGACCTGGCTATTTTAAGTACTCACTTATTCCTGTGGGACTTGAACCAAAGTCATTTGCTTTGGCCAGCTTAGTAGCCCGGAGACTTGCTTTCAGAATGGATGTTCTTGTGTTGGATTACTGAGTCTAATCCCTCTTTTATTTTTCTCCTCCAAAAGTACAAAACAAAGAGGAGCTCATGATATAATTGATACTGAGAATCATGGCATAGATTTGTTTCCGTGACTGCTGTCTTAAAAAACCCTCCCAAAACAGTGGCTCTAAGCAACAGCTACTTATATACTTCCTGTAAGTCTATGGATTGCCTGGGTAATTCTGCTAATATAGACAGGCGTGGCTCATCTTGACTGGTGTCCGTCATACACTGTGCACTGGGGCCTGGCTGATCTTAGATGTCCTCAGCTGCAATGACTCACCTCTCTCACCCTCCTTAGCAGGCTAACTCCAGAATATTTCCATAGTGGTGATAGGGGTCCATAAAAAGAAAAAGTAGACAAAGCATTTACTTTTCCAGCCTCTGTTTGTATCAAGTTTGCTGCTATCCCGTTGGCCAAAGCAAGTCACATCCCCGAGCCCAGAGTGAGTGTGAGAAGATATCACCAAGAGGTATAAAATATGGGCTATTAATTCAATCTATCACACAAACAAATCAGCACAAGATTTCTTAGGATAACTCTTGACGATTTTTTATCTGTTGGAAATGGAAGTTTAAACTGCCCTAAAGCAAGTTTTATGGACCTTCTCTTTTGGAAAGACAGCTCTAGTTGGTTTATTTAGAGGGCATGAACTGTGTTCTTATGCCCCTATGTGTGCACAGAGGACAGACTGTCTGAACAGCTGGAGGACATAATTTAAGAGGCCTCTACATCAAGCTTGGACAGGATGACTTCAAATGGGCTGGGGATGAACTGTGAGAAGTGTAGGCTTGTGACAGAGCTAGAAACATGATGAGCCATTAAAAGTACATCAGTTCAGCTGGTCATTACAACAGGTGCACGGTTAATTTGTTCAACAAATACTTCCTGAGCTTATACCAACAACCTGAAAGTCACAGTGGTACACATTGCAGAGTGATGTGAAAAATAAAGGGAGTGAAAGATTATTGAGTACTTACTAGACGCCAAACACTCTGCTAAGGATTTTACCTCCATTATCTCGTTTAATACCCCCAGTGAGTTTGTGAGGCACGTGGGATTTTCCCTATTTTACAGGTGAGGAATCTGAGGTCCAAAGAGGAAATTTATTTAAAGTCACATAGCGAGTGAATACCTGTGCTAGTTTGATTGCAAAAATGGCTGTCATTCTTTACTTTCTTTCTTTGCAATGTGACTTTGCAGCCTTTCTCAATAAAAGGCATTTACTTGCCCTTTGAATCTCAACTGGCCTATACTTTTCTTTGGCTAAAATAATGCAATAAAAAGGGTGGGTCACTTTAGAGACTAGACACCAACATACCTTGCATATTTCTGCTCTTTCTTGAAATTCTGTCTACCGTGAGAACAAGCCTGAGCTAGCTGCTTGGAGGGTGAGAGGTCACGTGGAGCCCAGGTGAGTCATCCTGCTGAGTCCCTCCTAGACTAGCCAGCTCCCAGCAAACCTACTGAAGTGACAATGTATGAGAAAGCCCAGCAGATTTCAGCTGGGCTCATCCCAGAACAGCATAACCACTAACCCGCACACTTACAAGAAATAATAAAGTTCCAAGGTGTTTTGTTACGTAGCAAGAGCTAGCTGACACAATTGCATATCCAATATTTGAATTCAGGTCTGACTTAATAAGCCCTATAACTGAAAGGGGAGCTGGAAAGTGGTCTAGTTGTGTTCTCAGGAGAAAGAGGAAAATAGATTTGATGAGGTTTTAGCCAGTCTCTGCAACATGTGCCCCCTGGTTTTACACCATTCATCCAGATTGAGAACCACAGTAATGGTGATGGATTTAATGCATTTAAGCAAAAGGGTGCATTGGATGCATTTAAGCAAAGGGATGTCATGGTTATATTTGGCTATTTGAAAGATTACTCTGGAGGAAGAGTGAAAAATGGATTGGCTGAGGTGAGACTGAGAACAGGAAGCAGTTTGTTTTGGCAATGGACTATAATATGGGGCAATAAGATTATAGAGGAAAAAATATATTCAGGGAATGTTTAGGAAGTAGCAGTTTCATTAATTGAAATTTGGAGGTGAAAGTGAGAGATGGGTCTAGGATGAGCCTCAGATTATGGTTTAGTAACACCTCATAAAGGAAACAGAAGGAACAGCAGGCTTGAATGGGGAAGTAATGAGCTTGATTTGGAGATTGAAAATCTAGGGACCCATGGTACATCTAGGTGTGGTTGTCTAAGAGACAGTCCTTTATCTGTCTTCAGCCTCAGAGAGAGTTCTGGGCTCAAGGAACACGTCTGGGAGTCATCAGTGTCTCTGCTGATAATTGGAGTTATGCTGTATCCATCATAGTTTTTAACAGCAGACATTAGCATACCTTCTAACTAATTTAACTAGAAAGGACTTTTTAAGAGAGATTTTGGTAGCCTACGGCATCTCTAAGAGGTCTTGAAACTGGATTTAGAGGCTGCATAGCCAGAAATAACAGTAGCCAGGAGAAACCATCCATAAGACTGTTGGTGGAAACTGCACAGCAGCTGCCTCACACAGCCAGGTGATGGCTGGCATCCATGACACCAAGGACAGAAGCTACCCTAGAGAACCAAGTACTTCTGCCTCCAGTTTGCTAAAGGAGCCAATCTCCTCTCTCACCATGGCTGTCTCATTGGCCACCTGCACCTTACTCATAGGTGCAGAACCTAGGCCACCTTGGGAAAGGTAGCTGCAAGGGATTTTTTAGCTTTCCATTTTCTGTAGTTCAGGGAGGTGGGCTAGAGAGTGGTGGAATGTGTGTGGCCTGAGCCAACTCATGGTACCCCAAACATAGACATAGAGGAAACTCCACAGGGAAATTAAGACAGTGAGGAACAAAGGGAAAAAGAAACACTGTGGAGTAGGCAAGAACATCCCCGTTTCACTTAAACTAGATTGAGTTGGGCTTCTGTCACTTGCAACCTGAGGAAGTTTGAATGATAGGGTACCCAAACCTCATAGGAAATGTCATCCTTTGTATGCAATACTGTCCCATTGATATTCCATACTTGGTTAGCCACAGGACAGGGTGGGAGCTCTCCCTGAGCAGAGGTGTCTGGTCACTTGAAATTAAGCTCCAGGGACCCACTCATTTCTACACTTGTGCAGTCAAGCACAGAGCTTGAATTCAAAGACCTGTATAAAGCTACAATCATTTAAAACCATAACTTACTAAGAAGAAACTTGAATATATACGTGGAGGTGGCATAAGAAGTTTTATTCCTGGTCTGGAAAAAAAAAAAACTTGTTCTGAAAGCACAAGCTGTACACTGGTGTTCATAAGTGATGCATACCATAGTTGAGTGTACGTGATGACTTTTAAATATATTTTCAAATAAAATTTGAATCAGTGTTTTCAGAATCTTTGAAATACCTCTACAAAACACAGTTATGCAGAACACAGTTTGGAAATGGATGCCCTACACTGCATTTTCCCAACTGCATCAAAAAGAAATAATTCCTTTGTTATGAGTGGAATTGCATCTTCAAGAATAGCTATGTTGAAGTCCCTAGCTCCCAGAACCTAAGAATGTGACATTATTTGGACATTGGGTCTTTACAGAGGTAATCATGTTAAGGCCAATAGAGTGGGTGGCAATCCATTATGACTGATGTGATATGGTTAAGCTTTGTATCCCCACCCAAATTCCCATAATCCCCATGTGTCAAAAGAGAGACCAGATGAAGGTGATTGGATCATGGGGGCAGTTCCCCCGTGCTGTTCTCATGATAATGAGCGAGTTCTCAAAAGATCTGATGTTTTTTTTAAGGGGTTCTTCCCCCTGTACTTCTCCTCCCTGCCGCCTTGTGAAGAAGGTGGCTTGCTTCCCCTTCGCCTTCCACCATGATTGTAAGTTTCCTGAGGCCTCCCCAGCCATGCTCAACTCTGAGTCAATTAACCTTTTTCTTTTATAAATTACCCAGGCTTGGGCAGTTCTTTATAGCAGTATGAAAACAGACTAATACACTGGTGTCTTTATAAAAACGGGAAATTTGGAGACAGAGACAAGTATGCACAGAGGTGAGACAACGTGAAGACATGTCTTGGAGAGCACCATGTGAAGGTGAGGGACTGGAGTGATGCATCTGTAAGCCAAGACATGCATGGGGCTACCAGAAGCTGGGAGAGTGGCCTGGAACAGAGGATCCCTTAGGGCCTTTAAAAGGAACTTACCCTGCTACCTTCTTGATTATGAACTTCCAGCCTCCAGCACTGTAGGACTGTAAATTGCTGTTGTATCAGCCACCCAGTCTGTGGTACTTCCTTGTGTCAGCCACAGGAATCTAATACACCTCTCCTGATGAGAAGATCACAAACTAAGAAAGACTAAGGTGTTTTTTTTTACCAGGTATAATGCAGTTCAATAGTAGTGCATTTCTTTTTTTCTTAGTTTAATGGAATAAAAATGGTTGCACTTTGAGGCCAACCCGTGTATTTCCTTGATCTCCACAGAGTAACAGCCTTGAATGCTGGCCCTAGAGGTTTTTGGTTTATCAAAGATAAGCCTAGGGTCCTCTAAGAGCCCAGGCTTGGCATAGCAGGTGGCTGTGTTTTAACAGCATTTGCTGTAGGTGGTATCGCTGTTGTTTATGCTGCTGATGCCAACATCATGCATAATTTGTTGATTCCCTATTATTGGCTTCCCTGAGTGACGGGAAGTTGTCACCTGGCTTATGGCTTTCTTTTCATCATCATTACTGCCTCCACTCTGTCATCCTTCCAACTCTAAATCAAAGGGAAACATGTCTTCTCTCATCTGGGAAGTATTCCAGATGCATATTATTAGAATGGAGGAGCACTTGACATTTCAGATGATCATTAGGGCTTCTTAATCAGTTTCAACCAAACCTTGATACTTTAGAGGATGCATGGGGGCAAACAAGCAAGTGGAATGGAGACTGAGCAAGGCTTACCAGCAGCTGTAGCTTGTGGAAAGAGTCACGCTGCTACCCCAGAGGACAAGTTGAGTCTCTCCCAGGATCCAGAATTTGGCTCAATGTGCCAAACCTGGTTGTCATCTTCTGTCCACCATCTTCTGCCTTTGGAGGGATTGTGGAGTGGATTACATTCCTCTCCCAGGACTTTTCTGGTTCCCTGGACTGTTACCTCCTCTTTTGCATGAGGCTTCTCTCTCCCTGGTCCAGTTTCCTTGATGTGTCCCCATTAGTCAGACTTGTCCTTTCCACATCATCGTCTGTGTCCCCAGATCCATCCTTTCCCAGCAGTCCTTGGGGAGGCAGTCTGTAAAGTATCTATTTGCATTTGGAAGGAGGAAAGACTCTGGGAAAGTGCAATGTTTTTCATGAAGGCTTCACTGAGTGCTATGTGCTAGACAGTGCAGTTGCCCTTTCTTTTTAGTTTTGTGGAGCAGCATGAGAGTATTTTGGGATAGGAGGGCATGGGCCCTTGAGGGAACACGGCCAGCCTAAATCAGAGCAGCTGAAGGCAGGGGAGGGGGGACATGAGCCACCACTTTCTAGAGGAGTGAATCTGGAGTAGTTTGTGTAATCTGGGAGTCTCACAAGGATAGAGATTTGAGATTGAGGAGCCTCAACCTGTTACATGACTGCCTCCTTAGTCTACCCGTGAGACAACCCTGTTTATCTTGTGCGAACCCCTCTCCAGAGTTGGCTGGAGTATTCAAGTATAGTTCTCATTTTCAAGGAGGCACAATTAAGCTGCTTGCATAGTTGGCTGGAAAATGCTTTTCAGCCAACAGTCAACCCTTTGAGGAAAGGCCAATACATTCTCATAGAAATTTTCTATAGATACAACAGCTTATTATAGAAGAAAAATATATTGTTTTAAAATTCTATAAGCACATCTGAAATTTTCCCTTCATTAATGGAACGTTTCTAATTTATTGATAAGGCTGTTCCTTCTTCAGCAATATGGACAGGTTTACTCTTCCAGAGCCCAGGAATTGGCACTATTTTGTCACTTGTCCCTCCACCCTCCCTTCTTTGTCTTCTGGGACCTCCCATAACTCCTCTTCATTCTGTGTTGCTGATAGCTTTTTCTCTGTGTCCAAGTGTTTATCAGGATTCAGTCCCAGAAGCCCAGAGAGAAGATGGTAGAGGGGCGTGTGAGCTTGTCCAGAGTGGGCCACCTAAACAAAACCAGAAAATCATCCATCAGGGATTCCAATTACAAAAACGGCTGTCACACATGCACACACAAAATCACTAAACATTTGGAAACTACTCACAAAATGAGGCAGAAATGACAAAATTACAGACTCAATAAACTGGAAAACTTACATCTGAGAAAATAGTTAGCAGATAAATTGGAACAGGATTTTTAAATAAGTATAATTAATATCCTCAGAGAAATAAGAAAATGTTACATCTGAAAAATCAGAACACAGGCCCTTCATTCATTCATTTGTTAATTCCGCCCCTACTGATTGAGTTCCTGCTGTATGCTAGGCATAGTTAAGGCAGTAGGAAATCGAAAGTAAGTGAGGCAAAATCCCAGTTTTCCTGGAGCTTAAAGCCTAGGTGGGAGAGATAAAAACATAACTAGTGAAACAAATAAATTTATGTGTCAGGTGATGTAGAAGGAAATAAGGTAGAGTCAGAGGTTTAAGAGGTGTAGGAATTGGAGTAGGGGCGTCCAATATCTGTAGGGTGGTCCAAAAAGGCCTTAAAAAACGAAGAGAGTGGATAAACCAAGTGGATGTCAAGGGAGAGACCGTTTCAGAGACAAGGAACAGCAGGTGTCAAGGCCCTGAGTCAGGAGGATGTCTCAACTCTCTGAGGAACAACCAAGAGACAACAGTGGTTGGAGGAGGGTGAGCAAGGGTGAGAGTTCTAGAGAATAAATCAGAGTAGAAGACAGGGCAAGGTAAGCCATTTATGGCTTTGAAGGAGTCTGGCTTTTATGCTGAACAAAAGGGGAAGCCTATGGGGGAGTTCAAACAAAGGAATGATATAATTGGATTAAACATTCCAGAAGAGTAACCTGTACAATAGGGCCTAAGGAATGGAAACTAGGTGACCTATTAGGAGATGGTAATCCAGATATGAAATAATGTTAGTTGGACAATTACCTCTCCAAGGTGGTGAGAAATGGACAACTTCGGGAATTCCTTTTAGAAGCTGCCAAGAAATTTTGTTGATATATAGGATGGGAGGTGAGAGAGAAAGAGAGGAGTCAAGGGCAACCTGAGGATTTTGCCTTGAGCATCTGGAAGAATCGAGAAGACTGGAGGGAAGGGAAGGAGAGTGAGAAGATCAAGGGGAGGTGATTGAAGGCAGAATCAAGAGTTTGGGTTGGGACATATGTTTAAGATGCTGGGAGACCTCCAAGTAGAGATATTCAGTGAGAAGCCTGGGGCTCAGGGAAAGAATCAGATTGGAAATACAAAGTTATGTGACGGGGCAAGTTCCTCTAGGGAGTTAGTGTAAATGAGAGGAGAAGTTCCAGGACTGAGCCCTGGGAAAGCCTAGTTTCCAAAAGCTGGAAAGGCGAGGAGGAACCAGCACAAAGACTGAGACGGAGCAGGCGGTGAAGGTGAAGGAGGCTTCAAAGAGAGTGCTGCCACCATAGCAAGCTGAAGAAAGCATATTAAGAAGCTGAAAATGATCCTTTGTGAGAAATTCTGCTGATAGATGGGCCAGAATGAGGATGTTCATTGATCACTGGAGGCAACAATGTGGAGGACATTGGTCCCTGTGATAAGGGAAGATCAGGTGGATTCTGGGGGCATGAGCCCAGCTGGAATGAGTTCAGGAAAGAATGGGGAAAGGTGTAGAGATGACTTCTTAGTGGAGTTTTACCAAGGGGCAGATAATGGGTCCAGTAGTTAGAGAAGAATATAGAGTTAATTGAAACAGGGATTTTTTTGTTTTGTTTTTAAACAGAGCATATCACGTGTTGTTGAGAATGAGAGAAAGATTGTTGATGCAGGAGATAAGACAGTGCCTGCCATAATGCTCTTGCATAGGTTGTCAAGGTGGAAGGAATTTGAGAAAGAACCAATTAGAGATCTTTTAAATTAAAAAAAAATAAATGTTAAAAAAAAAAAAGGCCGGTCAAGGTGGTGCATCCCTATAATCCCAGCACTTTCGGAGGTGAGTCACGTGGATCACCTGAGGTCAGGAGTTCTAGACCAGCCTGGCCAATGTGGCGAAACCCTGTCTCTACTAAAAATACAAAAATTAGCCAGGTGTGGTGGCACGTGCCTGTAATCCCAGCTACTTGAGAGGCTGAGACAGGAGAATTGTTTAAACCCAGGAGGCAGAGGTTGCAGTGAGCCACAATCACACCACTGCACTTCAGCCTGTGTGACAGAGCAAGACCCCATCTCAAACAAAGGAAAACCACCACTACAAGAACCTTATTTTCTAAGTAGACTAGAAGAATGAACAAATAAGAAGAGTGAGCAGGAAGGTCAGGCTGAAAGATTCCCCCAGAAAAAGCATACAGGAATAAACATGAGCATTCTAAAAAACAAGTTGATATGTGGAGTTGAGGAGCCAGGAGAACCAGGAGAAAAATAGAATGAAGGGGATAACATTTGTGGTCATAATGGCTGGAGTCTTTGTAGAGCTGAATAAAGACAGACATGTGTCCTCAGATTGAACAGGACCACCGGGTTCCACCCAGGGTTGAAAAATCATAGTAACAGTCACAGTAGTAGTAGTAGTTGTTGTAGTTGTAGTAAAAACTTACACATTGAAATATCATAGTGGCATTTCGAGTTATCAAGTATAAAGACAAAAACGGAAAAGCTGCCAGAGACAGGCTGGTATGAGTTAGGTCACAAAGGGGCTCTGAGATCAAGGAAAGAATTTTATTCCAAGAGCAATAGAAGCCACTAGAGGATACTAAGAAGGGAGAAGGATGGTGATAAAAATCTGACTTTTTACAGATGTTTTAGTTTACTGAGGGACAGTAGACTATGGCAAAAAGACTTGATGGGGCTAGGCACAGTGGCTCACACCTGTAATCCCAGCACTTTGGGAGGCTGAGGCGGGAGAATCACTTGAGGCCAGGAGTTCAAGACCAGCCTGGCTGACATGGCAAAACCTCATCTCTAATACAAATACAAAAATTAGCTGGGCATGGTGGTGCATGCCTGTAATCTCAGCTACTCAGGAGGCTGAGGCACAAGAATCACTTGAACTGGGGAGGCGGAGATTGCAGTGAGCTGAGATTGCACCATTGAACTCCAGCCTGGGTGACAGAGCAAGACTCTATCTCCAAATAATAATAATAATAATAATAATAAATTGGTGGTGGGCAATTGTGGAAGCAGGGAGAGCAGGTAAGAAGTTATCAGATTTGTGCCATCAAGAGGTGAATGTTTATAACTATTAATATGAAAGTGAGTATTGAGAGCTTAAGTGTCCAGCACTAGTAGAAACACTGTACATATGTTTATTCCATATTCATTATGACCCTCTAAGGTAGGGTTGTCTATAATCTCCATATGACAGATGAGAAAAGGGATGCCTAGAGAGGTTAAGTAAGTTACTGGAGGTCACCCAGCCAGTAGGTGGCAAAGCTAAGGTTTGAACCTGGGTAATCTGGCTTCAGAGCCCAGGCTTTAATCAATACACATTAGGGCTTTGCACTAGAGTATTAATAATAAAGAATGGAGGCGTGGATGGGTTTGAGAGATAGTCTGGAGGCAGATTCGACAGGTCGATGATATGGGAATAAGGATAAAAAATGCATTAAAAATAATTCCTGTATTTTGACTTGGGCAATTTGGGGTACTCCTTACTGACATTTCAAGTCCCTGCTTAAATACAATGTTCCCCATTGCATTTAGAATAAATCCACACTCTCCTCCATGACTTCTAAGCCCCTATGCTAATAGCCTGCTAAAAGAGTGACCAACCATCCAGTTTGCTCAGGATTGCTACTCTCCCACCATCACCGCCCTTTTCTGCCCAGTCAGGTGGTGGGACTCTCCAATCTCCCACCTTTGAAGATATGTTTCCATGAGTAGACGGCTCTCTGTCCACACTTTGCACAGATGGCTTCCATCACTCCTCAGGTCTCAGTTTAAATGTCACCTCTCCCAGGGCGCTTCCTGACTACACTATTTCATATAGCCCACCATCAATTCTCTATCTTACTCACCCTCCACCCTCCAAAACTGATCACAGGCTCAAGGACTATGTGGAATTCGTCACTGGGTTGCACCCTCCTTGAGTGCAGGGCCCAGGTCTGTCTTGTTCGCCTGCCTGAAGCAGGCACTTGCCATGCAGTTGTTGAAAGAAGGGCTCTGGGGATGAAGTAACAAAAATTGACAATAATTGCAGTAGGAGACATTTTACCAGCATATCAGGAAAGACTTCTCCACTGGAAGTTGCTAGAAAAGGTCACCAAGAGAGCTTGCAGCAAAGACATATTCAGAAATTAAGGCTTCTAATGATATCCTTAGCATTTTTTCCCTCTGCTTCTGCACCTCTGGCTTGCTCTAATCACAGTTAAGGAGTTAGCTGAGACCCACAGGGATCTTGGGCTTGGTGATAGGACAGATTATAAATTCTGCAAACTGTTTTCTACCTGACATCTTCCTTCTGCTTGGCCTTACTATTAGAAAGAGCGCTACTGAAATTTAAGGAAGCCACAGCATTGACGTTATCAAATGACTGCTTCATTTCATTTGTATCACAGATAAAAGTGGTTAATATTTATCTGCTGTTTAACTTTTCTTTGATGCATGCATATCCTGTGTAGTCTTGTTTTTGTTCTGTTTTAAACCTTATCTCTTGCCCACAACAGTGAACAATTGGAAACCAAATAAAAATCCAATAATATTTGATTGGGTAAATGAATTTGAGCTAATCCCTAAAGTAAAATACAGCCATTAAACACAATTAGGTAGATCTATGTTTATTGACATGAAAACATGTCCATAATAAATTGGTAAATTTTAAAAAAGCTTAGAAGAAAGTACACAGAAATATTAACAGAAGTGATCTCTGAACAGTGAGATAATAGTTTTTATTTCGTCCTTTCTTTTTTTTTGAATTTCTATAGTGAGTATGTGTTATTTTCACAACTAGTAGGGGAAAACACTTCCCCATATGGAAAAAATTGAAAAAACAAGTTTAGATGAAATACATGTCTTACTTGCTAACACTTATTATTCTATGGAACTACCCCTAGTCTCCTAAAAGGGCAGCAAATTTGGATTGAGCCCGGTTTGTCTCTGCGTATGCATATGTTATTTGTAATATATTGGTAACATATAGGCAAACACAGCCTACTGTTAAAATGTGTAATATGGCACGTGCTTTGTGATGCAAGTGTGTGCCTATATACGTTTTGTATGCATATATCTTGTCCTGTATTCAGTATATTGTTTTTACTGAATTTATTTTTCTAAGTGAAATACTTAATGCACAGCCTACTGAGATAACTGATTCATATTGTAATCCTCTCCACCACACCTGTGCTGGAAGTGAACCCCCACCAACGGTCTTGGTTGCTTTTTTTTTTTAAACTTAATGAGACTTTTTTGAAAGATAAAGCACCCAGCTGGCTGGCCCCATGGAGGGCTATAGAGCTCCTGACAGCCTCATTAGTATTTGTTACTCAAACACAAACTTTCCTCAAGAGTTCCCAACACACCTGTGCTTCTTTCCTTTGACTGGTGCATGGCCTCGCCTGGTCCAATTTATCTTGGGGGGTGGCGTGCCTGTTGGGTTAGATAGTGAATGATGAGCAAAGATGGCCTCACAGATCTGCTTTTGCATCTCCACTGATAATGGTTCTCAGTTCTCGCCGCCTGTGACAGACATTTCTTTTGAGCCATTTTTAATGTTTATTATTTTTTTCTTTAGCCAAACCTCTAGTCTTTCCTCTTTCCTTTTCTTCTTTTCCTCCACCTCTCTCCAACTCCATCTCGAAGTTTCTCTCTCACAAGAAAGCACGTGAGGCGTTTATCAGTTGATATTAGTAGTTGCAAATCTGCAGTGAGCTGTTAATGCACCCAGCGCTCTAATTCCAGGGCATCGGACAGTCCCTGTGTCTCCAATGACATAGCTGACTGGCACTGGGCCCTGCTGCCCCGGAGCAGCTGGTGGAGCCTGGCAGAGCCTGGCGGCTGCTCCCCAGGTCAAACCGCCTACCCCCACTTTCATTCCCACCTCAGTCAGCCTGTCCTGCTCCTTTATGTATGGACTCTGCAAAGCCCCAGCATCAGTGCATCTCATCATTAGTTCTTTTGGACTCCAACTCACTCAATCTAAGAAAGCCAAGTGAGATCCCCTGCCTTGGTACATTGTTCGTTTCGTTTCTTTTTCTTTTCTTGAGGTGAAGTTTCGCTCTTGTTGTCCAGGCTGGAGTGCAATGGCAGGATCTCGGCTCACTGCAACCTCTGCCTCCCAGGTTCAAGTGATTCTCCTGCCTCAGCCTCCCGAGTAGCTGGGATTACAGGCATGCACCACCACACCCGGCTAATTTTGTATTTTTAGTAGAGACGGGGTTGCTCCATGTTGGTCAGGCTGGTCTCAAACTCCCGACCTCAGGTGATCCACCCGCCTCGGCCTCCCAAAGTGCTGGGATTATAGGTGTGAGCCACCATGCCCGGCCCCTCGTTTTATATTTTCTTATTTTATTTTCACAAACATGGAGTGCTCTTAAATGCCAGATTCTGTGTAATCACTTTAATTTATGGAATCCTCTTAACCCAATGATGTAAGTATCAACATCATTCCCATGTTTCAGTTGGAAACTAGAGCAAGACGGGAGTCAGTAATCGACCCAAGACAACCACACAGGGTGAGTCTTGGAGGCAGGATTAGAACAAAGGCTGGCTTAGGAGCTCCTGTATTCAAGCTGCGCACTATGTCCCTGGCTCCTCCTTGTCTGGGGTAGAACTGCAGGAGACACACGTGCTTTCTGCTACAGTTCAGGCTGCTTAGGAACAGCTATCAGTTTTCATCAGTTCCTCTTCTGAAGTTTTTAGGGAAGGCGTTCTAAATGTGTGACTAGCTGAGACAGCATTACCAACCTGGTCTTGCCTGGTGTGGGAATCACAGGAAAGCAGGCTTGTTCAGAAGGGAGCTTCTCCTGCATTGGAGGAGGGCTCTGTGATACCCCAGGTGCTGGGGACCAGTGCAGGGAAGAGAACAGGGATGGTGTGGGGAGAACAAGTTCTGGATCCAGTGGAACTACTCACTTGCTAGGTGACTTTCTGAAATGTCCCTTAACTTCTGTGGGGAGTGTTTGGGTCTACAAAATGGGAACATTATTATTTTAGCTAGTGGCCTCAGGAGTGTCAGAAAGGAGGCAGCTAGTATTCCAAAGGGCATATGTTACAGGTAAGTCACTATGCTAGGTATTTGCACATTTCCCCTGTTGAAGCAATAACCATGGGAAGATAAAAATCATGATCAGGGAGGCTGAGGCAGGCAGATCACCTGAGATCAGGAGTTCGAGACCAGCCTGGCCAACATGCCAAAATCCCGTCTCTACTAAACATATAAAAGGTTAGCTGGGCATGGTCGTGGGCACCTGTAATCCCAGCTACTTGGAGGCTAAGGCAGGAGAATTGCTTGAACCTGGGAGGCAGAGCTTGCAGTGAGCTGAGATCACACCACTGCACTCAAGCCTGGGCAACAAGAGCAAAACTCTGTCTCAAAAAAAAAAAAAAAAAATCATAGATAGGAAAGTGCTTTATAAAATTGGGTGCTTTGCAAATATAAGGAATTGTTATGATAAAAATCATGTTGCATTATACTAGATAATAAATAGTAAGAAGCCTGTCATGACGTATTTTAAATGGTTATGGACTGTATCCCCAAAATGAGATAGCTAGTGAAAAATGAATTCTATATAATGCATCAAATAAATTTTGGAAGAGTGGAGTGCGAGAGGAAATATCCAGTGTCTGCATACAGTAGGGGATCAATAAATACTTCATTAGAAGTGGATAATAGAGAATAGCTTCAGGGCACAGCCATGAAACTAAGTCGTAAGCCCTTTTCCTCTCCCAGGAGTGTGTACTTAGGACTGAAGGCTACACTACATTACCCAACAGTTGCTGGTCTTCACTCCTTAATCCTTTCTTTTTTTTAAAATTGTAATACTCACTTCTGGAATGTGTAATATGTTTCAGTCTTGGTTCTAGATATAAGAATATGTTTGAAAGTTTAAGAAATGATGATATTTCAATCAGAGGAAAGAGATAGGGATTTCAGGCTGAAACAGAGATTCACATCCCTCGATTTGACAAAGTAATAATTGACTCGAGAGTCCAGGGCCTTCCGAAAAGGTGGCCTTCACTAAAAACAAAATGTTATTCCATAACCCAATAAACTTAGGTACAGCTCAATGTGTGCTAAAGTAATTTTAGAAACCATCGTTTCATTTCAGCAGTAAATGCAGCTCAGAGTGGTATGAATTCCCCATTAAGATGATATGGTAGGGAGAGTGAAAGAATCTTTCAGTACAATCCATTTATTTTAGTGTCCCAAATGTTCATAGCAACAGGAGCAAACGTGGTCGCAGCTGCCACTGTGGTCGGCCTCCTGTTACCGTGGGAAATGAATGGCCTCTCCTTAGCCACCAACCTGCGCTGCCTCCACAACAGAGGATTCATCAGTGTTCTCCAGAGAGTGGAATAGAAATCACATTTGGGTGTGTTGCAAATTAAACTTTTAATAGAAAACCAGAGAAAGAAGCTTTGCCCATTTATTTTATGGGTTACTGCTTTTGGAGAAGGAAGAGAGATTGGAAGGAGGATAGTGCAGGTAAGACTGGTTGACCCATTCTTTGAAAATCTTCCTTTTGGAATATTTGCATATTTGCATGCTTTCTGAAACTTGAGGTTTCTTTTCCATTTCACTCTGGTTTTCTCATTATTTTCTAAATAATCACCAGAAATGACTTCTTCACAATTATTCTTTCTCCTCACAAACACATAGAATGCTTCTGAGCCATACCTTGCATAGGACATGCCAGGATTCATTTGTTATTTCTGACCTCTGAAAAAAAAAATCATGGAGCACAGAAAAGGTAATGCAGACAACCTTTCCTTCAAAGGAGAACGATCCAATTATATGGCTCCTAAACTGCTAATGTCTTTACTTTAAAATAGTAAATAAAACTGACATGAAGTTATGACAGATTAAAAATCAGGCAAAATAATTCGATCTTTATTTCTTCCACAAGGAGAAACAGAAATTTGTTTTATATTTTATTTAATCTTCCCTTTTCTCTGGCTATCCTATTTTTGTAAATGAAAAAAAAAATTTAGTCACATGGCCTTAGAATTATTAAAAGGTGACAAATGTAAAGAATGGTTCAACTTCTGGGTTAAAAAACACCTTTTATTTATATCTATGGAATTACAGAATTAACAAGGCATGGACTAATTTCTGCCCAGGCATGTAGAGTCGCAAAGTTATGGCATATTTCAGCTGGCATAATTCATGTGATAGGTGACACCTAATTAGAAAAGATAATATTGGAACTCAGTTCTGCTAGCCTCTTGTAGACTTGCAAGAATGGAGAAGAGGGAAGTGTACTAGGGAATGCTAACTGCTGTCACAGATAAACTGAAATCTCAGCAATTTAACTAATAAAATCTGATTTCTTGCCAATATGAAGTTCTAAGGAGGTGTTCTCGGTTTCCTGGAAGTCCAAGATATTATGTGGCCTTCCATGCAGCTGGTCACTCAGGGACCCAGGCTGCTTATATCTCCGATTCTTCATTGAGCAGGCAGATGGGGAAGAGGCTGAAAGTTGCAGGTGGTAGGTTAATAAAGGCCACGACTGAGCAGCCATCACTTACACCTACATGTGATTCGCTGGTACTTTAAGTCTCATGACTGTAATAAGCACAAAGAAGGCTGGAGAATGTAATTCAGCAGTGTTCTCAGGAGAGAGAGGAAATGGGTTTAGTAGTCAGCTCACTTAGTCTCTGGCACAGGGAACAAAGTCCCTGAGTATCAGGAATGATAAAGTAGAGCTTGAAGGAAGATTCAGGAGTTGGGTCAATTTACAGTGGAAGAGGAACTTGTGAAGAGGAAATAAAAATATTTACCATTGTCATGAACTAATGTATGGCAATTCCCATTGTTCCATGCCCTAGCCTGCATCATAATTGTTAGAAATTTCCAATTTAATTTATTGTAAAGATTTTTTAATGGAATTGATGCACTGTGGCAGTGAAAACAGGATTTTCTGTATAGCCAGCATTGCGAAAACACATCCTGTTGGTGAACACATACATGTGATTAAAATGTCACCCATGGCTCACACCTGTAATCCCAGCACTTTGGGAGGCCGAGGTGGGCAGATCACGAGGTCAGGAGATCGAGACCATCCTGGCCAACATGGTGAAACCCCGTGTCTATGAAAAATACAAAATAAATTGGCTGGGTGTGGTAATGCATGCCTGTAATCCTAGCTACTTGGGAGGCTGAGGCAGGAGAATCGATTGAACCAAGGAGGCAGAGGTTGCAATGAGCCAAGATTGCGCCACTGCACTCCAGCCAGGTGACAGAACAAGACTCTGTCTCCAAAACAAAAAAAAAGCCACCCAAAGACAGGTAAACATTACTGCATGGGCAAGGTATATTCCTACCTGAAAGTAATGAGTTATCAAGGGAATTGTTACAGAATCAAATTTCCCATTTCCATTTTTAATTTTTTAGTAATATAACTATGTAAGAGAAAATTTAGAAAATACAACAGGTTAATATTTTCTTTAATCTGTGTTCTAGTCCACAAAGTCAGCTGATTTTTTGTTTTTTTCTTTTCTGATTTTTTAAAAAAGAAGTGTAGATGCATGCAGAAAAGAAACAGAATAATTGTACTTAAATTTCACCCACAGTTTTGAATTTTGGTCAATAATAATTAGAAAAGTTATTCTTCCTGCTCAGTATTCATTGCAATGGCCTCACCACACCAGTAGAAGAAAGAAAATCTTGGGTAAAATTGTCCTATTCTCAAAGTGGACTGTTTGGTGATTTGTTGTAGCCTCCCTCTCTCTGAATGTAATGGTAACAGCTTTAGAGTCTATAGTAACTAGACATCATCATCCTCTTAATCTTAGCAAGAGGAAGTATAGTTAAAACAAGTGTTTTAAAAAAATAAAATAAAATCTTTTAGTTTTTATAACACTTTTAAACAAAATTAAAATTTTCCTTTTATGTATACCCAGTACCATCCCTTTTTAACCTAACATAACTTCATGAGCATTTTCTTTTTTTTTTTTTTTTCAAATTCTCTATTCTGAGAGGCACTCATGAGCATTTTCCCATGCCATTAAGCATTCTTCAAATTGAGTTGTTGATAGCTGCATAATATGCCATAACGTGGCCATGCCTGCATTGAATCAGCCATTCTCCTATAACCGAGCACTCAGGTTGCTTCCAGGTTTTTCTTTGCTCTAAATAACTCTGTGATAAATGGCAGAGTAAATGATTCTGTGCATTTCTATATCCTTTTTTTCTTTCTTTTCTTTTCTTCTTCTTCTTTTTCTTTTTCTTTTTTTTTTGAGATGGAGTTTCACTCTTGTTGCCCAGGCTGGAGTGCAGTGGTGTAATCTCAGTTCACTGCAACTTCTGCCTCTCGGGTTCAAGTGATTCTCCTGCCTCAGCCTCCCAAGTAGCTGGGATTACAGGCATGTGGCACCATGCCCAGCTAATTTTTGTATTTTTGGTAGAGACGGGGTTTTGCCATGTTGGCCAGGCTGGTCTTGAACTCCTGACCTCAGGTGATCTGCCCACCTCGGCCTCCCGAAGTGCTAGGATTACAAGTGTGAGCCACCACGCCTGGCCTATTTCTACATCCTTTTTTACCATAAATTGCTCATGGTGATGTTAGGAGGTTAAAGGAAATGAGTACTTCTCAAGGGTTTTGTTGCTTATTGACAGCTTCCTGACCTTTAGTATGTTGAACCCTTTTGCTGTAGTGATTCTGAATGTCCCCTCCCAACCCGAGCATCATGTTTTTCAAAGCGATGATCAAAATATCAAAACTTGAAATGAAGGCAGAATTTAACCCTACACTTGCACAATATGATCTCACTCACTCACTCACTCACCTATTTTGTCTTTATTTCAAATTTTGATATTTTGTACCTTGTGAACTATTTTTGCATTAATAAAAAATATATTGTTTTAAAATGTTATCTTGATTACTGAGTTTTTTGGCACCCCTTTAAATTTGGTGGCTGGGTGAGCGCCCCTTTCACTTCATCTGTATCCTGGCCATTTTAGAATCCTGGTGAGTTGGAACATTCTAGAATGCCCAGGGACATTCTAATATCTGAGAAAAAAACATCTTAGGACTTAGATTACTAAGCTTATGAAAGATCAAAGACGATCAAGAGCTAGAGGGCCACACAAGACCTGTTGTGGGGTGGTTCACAAATGGCTGAAAATGGACAGGCCAAGCAGGGCCCGTGCTGGCTAATGGCAGATAATGGTGTATCAGAACTTGCTTTGAAGCTTTTGCAACAAGAAGTTCTTTTCTCCTGATGACTCATTTATTCACTCGTTGACTCATTCACAAAGATTCCCCCTGAAACTGCCATTCCCCTCTCATTTGTTAAAAATATCGTTTACTGGAGCTGTGCACCCTATTACTTTTGGCTTTGATCTTTTTGAGTCTAATCACAGACTAAGAGTGTTCATGCTGTTTGGGCTGATTTAACACCAAAGCAAAGGAGGATTATCTCCTGTATTCATAATGATACTTCTCCATCCCCTAAGGTGGAGCAGACAAAGGCTAATGGTTTGCAGAAGGATGGTAACCGGCCATAATGTACAGCTATCTGTGTTTAGAAATCAAGTTCTCATTTTAATTCTAGAAGTATTTCTCATGTAAACATATACATGGTTGTCAATAGTAAAGGTTATATAAAAAATAGCTCTTTAAAATTATCAAGGTAGTTTGCACAATGCTAAATATTAACTCTCATTCATTGACTCATTCATTCACTCATTGACTCATTCACTTATTTATTTACTGGGCATTTATTATGTGCCAGATATGGTGGGTAGCCTCCGAGTAGACAGAGTGAAAAAAAAAAAACAGCCGGTAGTCTCTAGTCTCACAGAGTTGACAGTTGGGTGGGAGAGATAGATAATAAATAAAATAATCACTTTGTAATTACAAATAGCAATGAGTATAAGAAAAGAGTAAAATGCCCTGAATGTCTTCTTAATGTCCTGCACTTTGCCAAGCTGAGCTTTCATTGTCTTTTCATCCTGAGAATAATGCTGCAACATGGATACAATTTTCCGCATTTAACTGATGGTAAAATAAAGCGTAGTCTCAGCCAGCAACATGCTGAGGGTCTCCTAGAGATAGGTAGAAGTAGAGGTGGGTTTATAACTTGAGGGGTTGAGTCACGGCCTATGGTCTTACCGCTCCACGAGGTGCTTCTTCAATCATTTGCTACCCAAACTCCACTCTCATGCCCCACAACCCCCTTGAGATTCTAAGAGGTTCATAGACATTCCTGCATTCTTACTTTGAGTTAGGAACTCTGATGAGAATTGAACACAGGAGCCTCGCAGGACATCACAGTGTCTATTTTGGAGAATATGTTGCTGTGCAACTGAATGCTTGTACATTCTCTCTGCTCCCCTATTCCCCCACCACTACCCCACTCTAGAACTTGGGGCAGGTCAAGCAAAGGAAAATTAGGACCTCGGCTGCTATGCCAAGCAGCTATGGTTACCCAGATCCCTACTTCATGCTGACCCATTACAGCAAAGGAAAAAAAGAGAACCTGTCAGGAATACCTCGAGATTTTTCTATTAGTACATCAGCTCCATTCCATTGAGAAACCAGAACCAGAAACCACACTGACTGTCACCCACCAGTTAGGTGACTTACTCGCTACTCCTCAGTGTGGCATGGGAGGGACTGGCCCAAGAGGCCTGGAGGTCCCTCCGTGTGGAAATATAAGAACCAGGGGAGGTGTTTTTTTTTCCAGCATACCCCATCTCCATTTCAGTAAGTAAAACCCTATGCCTTCAGGGCAGCTATCATCTTTGGAAAAATCTGCCTGCCCTTCACAAATACTTTTTAAATTTATGTGCATTTTCTTTTATAGAGATAGGGTTATAATATTAATAAATTAAGGCATAAAAAATACCAGTTTAAATAATCAAGGGAGTATTGTAGATAACTATAGTGCAAATGTGACCCTAATAAATTTACTACTAACAATTTCTTATCTACAGACCAGGACCCAAGTTCCAATTATGTAGGCAGGTGAATATCAGGATAACAGTTCATGTATTTATAACTGGTAATTGTAATTGTTTGTATAGCAGTTCAATATTGGCTATTAATATGCACCTGGCTGTGTATACCCAAGCAAAGGTGGCCTACGTCACTGTGTCACCAATGATGACAATCTGGACATCAGCATACAGCCAGGCTTCTTATTGGTACCCACTGAGAGTTGCCCTTCCTGATGAGCTGCTACTGTTTGTGGGGCCTGGAATTGTGAATGACTGATCCTTGGGTTTTATGTCTCCCTCTGATGTAGCTTCATGCTGTCTCTGCCCAGATTCATTCTTTCAGCAGGCATTCACATGCCTGTTTGGGGCCAGCAGTGGTGCTGGTTTCTATAGCATGACGAGAAAGGAAGATACTTGATATGGTTTGGCTGTGTCCCCACCCAAATCTCATCTTGAATTGTAGCTCCTATAATCCCCATGTATCATGGGAGGGACATAGTGGGAGGTAATTGAATCACAGGGGTGGTTTTTCCCGTGCTGTTCTTGTGATGGTGAATAAGTCTCATGAGATCTGAAGGTTTTATAAAGGCCAGTTCCCCTGCACACGCTCTCTTTCCTGCCGCCATGTAAGATGTGCCTTTGCTCCTTGTTTGCCTTCTGCCATGATTGTGAGGCCTCCCCAGCCATGTGGAACTGTGAGTCCATTAAACCTATTTTTCTTTATAAATTACCCAGTCTCAGGTATGTCTTTATTAGCAGTGTGAGAATGGACTAATACAACACTTACATAGTCATCCTGCAGTTGGATGCCTGCTACAGTGGAGGTGAAACAGATTATGGACAATGCATTCTAAACCTTCTCCCTAATCAGTATATTAATTAGACATGCATATGGGCAGGTAAATTCTCAAACTTTTTGGTTAGACCTAACCCCACTGCACTCTTAAAAATTACTAAGGACCCCTAAGAGTCTTGGTCTATGTGGGTTAAATCTATCAATATTTACCATAGGCCAATTAAAACTGAAGCATTTTTGAAAGGTTTATTAATTTATTTTAAAACAATAATAATAAACCCATTTTATCTTAACATAAATAGCATACTTATAAAAATTATAATATCATACTAAACAAAATATTGAGAAGAATGTCATTATGGTATATTTCTACAAATCTCTTTAATGTGAGGCTTCATAGGAGACAGGTAGAATCTTAAATCTGCCCCTACAATTAATCTGTGACAATATCACACTGTTCATATGTCATGTAGCCTCTGGAAAACTCCACTGTACACTCATTGGAGAATAAGAGTAAAAAGACAAATAATCTCTTAGAATTATAGATTATTATAATTGTTATAAAAATAGTCTTTACCTCCTAGATGGAAGATTTGGGAGACACACAGGTGTTCCCATATAACACTTTGAGAACTCCTGTTTTGTGGTGTTCTATTCTAAGTGTGCACTCACTGAAAGCACTCATACACCCAAATTGCAGAGAAGTCTTTGGATTTGAATCACAATGTTCAAATATTTGTCCACAATTCAAACCTATCTTTATTTATTTATTTTTATTTTATTTTTGAGACATAGTCTTGCTCTGTCACCCAGGCTGGAGTGCAGTGGCGCAATCTCGGCTCACTGCAAGTTCCGCCTCCCGGGTTCATGCCATTCTCTTGCCTCAGCCTCCCGAGTAGCTGGGACTACAGGCGCCCGCCACTACGCCCGGCTAATCTTGTTTTTGTATTTTTAGTAGAGACGGAGTTTCACTGTGTTAGCCAGGATGGTCTCGATCTCCTGACCTTGTGATCCGCCCACCTTGGCCTCCCAAAGTGCTGGGATTACAGGCGTGAGCCACCACGTGGGGCCTATCTGTTTTTAATTTGTAATTTTTATTTCAAGAATAGGGAAGATAAGACTGGGAAATACATTGATAGCAGAGAACTAGGGTCGGTGGTCTTCTGGAGATGTCTTGTATGGGCTTGAGAAAGCTGATTAATTGAATGTTCCAGGATTTGACCAGTTGTTAAACCATTAATAGCTTAAAATTGGCCAGGATGGGAATATTTACACCATGGAAATAGGCAAATGCTACAAATTGGGGCTTCTCCCCCGCCAAATTTTCCAAATTTATCAGCTTACCACTTGTTATAGTTCTTAACCCCAAGCTTCTTTTTTTCCTTGGTTTTGTTTTGGTTTTATTGTTTTAAACTGAGTGCATTCACATAGGCAGGCAAGCTCCTTGGTACCATAGCCCCTTCACCCAGTTAATTTTGTCCTATCCCCCGGCCTGGTTCCCACATGTATACAGACACCTCTGCCACAAGCCCAGCCCTCTTAGAAATTTGTGTTTATCTCAGTGATTTCTGGTTTTCTCTTGTGTGTGAGGGCTGGAACACCTCTTATGAATGGTCCATGGCTTTCACTCCTTCCATTGATGTTTGCTGCAAATGTTTTGGTGAAATCTTTCAAGAACCATGGCCATCACCCTTCTTTTAAAGCCAAAACAGCACCAGTGCCTGGCACGGGTTATGCAGACGGTTGGCATCATCCCCTGCTAGGATTTACTATTATTTGGAAATTAACGATGGCTTCGTCTTTTCAGGAGTGGGGAGGGGAGCTGTGACTGACGAACCTCTCTTTGACCATCTGTTTCTTTCCTTCAAGGCACTGCTTTTCACAGCCTTAAAATTTGAGAGAAATGATGCTAAGTGATCACAAATTTTCTTTAAAGTTTTACTTCAAAGGAAAACAAAAGAAAGCTTTTCAAAAAGACGACTAGCTCTTTTTCTGGAGGTCAATATACCACAGTTTATAAGCCAGAAAAAAAAAGATAAAATGAGATTTTTGCTTGGATTTGTTTTTAATTAAGACCTAAATCATGATTCTCTTAGAATGGAATAGAAAGTGACAGTAGCTCTGAGACCTACTTGATCGATTTTGCAATATCCCAGCTGCCAGCAGGGAAATGAGAGGAGGTAGGTATATCCAGAAGAATTCCTTTATATCCAGTTGACAGCCACCAGCACCAGTTCAAGTCAGGACATCTTACTATTTCTAACCTCCCACCTCCAGAAACAAAGCTGATTATATTTGTCTGTTCCTTCCAATAGGAAATTTTATGAATCTTGTCCTCAAAAGCTTTCTGAAAACCCACCTCTCCTCCTAGCCAATTTAAAGGCCTAAATGTCTTGATTCTATGCAATGCAAATACATGAAAATACAGTTTTATCCATGAAGTTAAAGAGGATACCAACGATTCACTTTACACTAGGATTCTTATAGGATTTCTTTAATTAATAAATCCCTATAATGAATTCAAAATGACATCTGTTGTTCAGGAATTAAATGTACACTCTATTTTTCGGGAACATGTTTATTTTACCAAGCAGGATACATACCTGTATTTAGCATCCTCTATTTGGGAAGATTTTCTTATGTATAAATTTTCTGTATTTATTTAAAGGCTATTTTAGCATATTATTTCTTAAGTAGATATGGAAAATCATTTATGTTTTTCCAGCACTTGTATCTTTTTTCTTTTGAGAACATCAGGTACACAGGGTTGATTTCATCATGCCCCTTGGTTGCTGGCTCACGGTTCTCACTGGTCCATGCGGGGTCCTTCTCTCATGCTACTAAGACTCCCTCTTCCTCCTATCCTTTCCAGCCTAAATAGGAAACCAGAACCAAGAAATATGATTGATGGAATATGCCACTGGGGTTAGGAATGGCAATTTTACATAGGATGGCCTGTTTCCAGCACAGGCCTGAAGAGATGAAGTAGGGATTCATGGAGATGTATGGGGGAGGAGTATCCAAGACAGAGGAGAGCAAGTGCAAAGGTCTTAAGGCTGGAATGCACCTGCCACGTTTGCAGAGTGGCACAGAGGCCAGTGTGGTTGAAACAGAGCCAGTGAGGGAGAGAAGTCGAGGTGAGTTGGTTAGAAAGGTCAGAAAGGTCACTTATAGGCTGTGATAAGGACTTTGGCTTTTGCTTTCAAGAAACCAGTAGAGGGTTTGAAGCCAAAGAATTACGTGATTTGACTTACTTTTAAAAGGAACATTCTGACTATGTTGGGGGTAGACTAGTCTATGTGGGAGCAAGGAAGATTAGAAGCAGGGGGTCTAGTTATGAGGCTACCTGTGGTGGCCCAGAGGACAGCTGGTGGTGGCTCAGATTAGCACAGTAGCAGTAGAAGTGTCAGGAGCCTAGGCGTATTTTTAAGAACCAACAGGATTTACTGATGCATCATATGTGGGACACACAAGTGTGAAGAGCAAATGGGACGATGGAGGTGGCCACTTACCAAGAGTGAAGACGGTGGTCTGAGCAGATTTGGCGTGGGCTTAAGGAGTTGGGATTTGGAAATGCCAAGTTTGAGGTGCCTATTAGACATGCAAGAAGAGACACTGGAATAGGAAAATGGATATGCAATTCTGGATTTCAATTTGGGGAATCATCTATGTATAATTGATTTTTAAAATCATGAGATTGGATGAGATCATCAAAGATGTGAATATAAGTAGAAGAAGAAATGATCCAAGGACCTGGTCTTACCTCACCTCACTCCGGCTTTCTTTCTTTATTTGGAGTGTACATCATTATCTGACATGATCACATACATGAATTTGCTTATCCGTTTGATGTCTTTCTTTCCAAACTCAAGGCAAGATCATGCCAGCGGGGGCTGTGTTGGTTTTATGCACTGCTTTACTCAGCACCACAACCATGTCTGAAATATGGTGTAGTCAATAAATATTTTTTAAATTAATGAATTTAAAAATCTTCAGATAACCCCCAACTCAGCTTAATTGACAATCTCAACCTTCTTACTCTACAGCTTCCAATAAATGCTTATGGGACTTGAAAAGTAAGTAGCAAAATATATGATTTTTAATTTACTTTCCTAATCCTTTCCCAGAAGGACATGAAAATAGTAGAATTGTCTAAACACAATAAAAGGGAGAAAGAGGAGGAGGTGCTAAAGACATATTTTTCAAGAACCAAAAAGATTTACTGATGGATTGTATATGAGATGGAAAAGAGCATGAAAAACAAATAGAATAGAGGTGGCCACTTACCAAGAGAATGAAGACTGTGGTACAAGATGATTTGGATGGTGGAGCTGGGGAGTTGACTTAATTTAGTCTGTGAGCGCAATTGCAAGTACATTGTGCCCAAGGCCATGTGATGAGAACAAGGAATGCAGAATAGAAGACACAGCCCCTATCCTCAAGAACTTATGGTTGGGAAGGAATGATAGAAAACACAGGTAAGGTGATAAATTGTGCTGAGGTTGGAAAAGCTTAGTAAATCAAATGAAAAATTAAAAATAGCTTTAGGCAAGGCAACATTTAGGTATGCAGAAAGATGTGCCTGCATTTCTTTCATAAAGCTTCTTGGCAATCTCATGTTTCTAACTTAAGTGTTCTTGGAGTAATGTGTACATTAAGCATTTATCAAAAAAGTCATTTCTCATGTGGGGAGCTATGAAATTGACAAAGTTTGGATTTGAAGTGACAAAGCCCTTCAGGAAATTCTTCTAATAATTTTCTGTGTTTGACACCAATTCATTAGATAAGTATGATGTAGAAGGAATGAGAGCTGTGTGATTGTCATTGCAGGTTATTCATTTTTTAGGCTATGTCAGGAGAGTCCCCAGAGTGTGGTTTGTAGGATTTATTTAACCAAAATAATTATATCGTTGATCACCAAATTCCTTCCTGATGAACAGACTTGGAAGGAATGTGGGAAGGGCCTGCTCCTCTAGGCCTTAGTCCTACCAGTGCTTACATATTCCCATTTATCCTAACAACTGGGGATTCAAAGGTCTACTAATATTCTGAGGCCAAAGCTTGGTAGTATTAGAGGGAATTTTGATATTTCATTTAAGTTGCAGTTGAATAGCCTTAACTTTCTGCACAAGGATAGGTTCTTTTCGGTGAAGGTTTCCTTCTTGAAATGAAGAAAACTGCTATAGGTCTGGTGCTTTGGCTTTATAAAGGTACTGTTGTCTTTGCTTTTCAGGTAAAGAAAACAGAAAAGCTTATTCAAGGCCATGCAAATAATAATTGGTGACGGTGGATTTGAACCCAGGTCTGATAGGCTCTAATCTATGTATACCATATTATTCTGGCTCTTTCAAGGCTTATGCTATAGAATCCCAGAACTAGAGATGAACTGAGAGGTCAGGCAGGCTAAGCTTCTCATTAAAGAAATGTTCATCCAACTTCTACAGGAATAATGTCTTTAATTATATTTCTTTTTCCCAACTAAAACATATTTTAATTTTTGTTACTATATCAATAACATACAAAAATATAAATATCTTGGAATATTGTGGCAGTGGCAGAAGAAGTTTTAAATATCCTCAATTTAAAATAGAGCAAAGAGATAGCAAAACCAAAACACATGAATGTCATTAACAAATTAAATTGACAAAAATATGATTCGGGGAGACAAACCATTAATAGCAACAAGGGCCCACATTATATCAGCCATAGTTTAGCAGGAAGAAGCTAAGGGGAGAAACAAAGCAGTCGACATGCCTCAGGATCCCCAAATGTCCAACATGTACTCAATGGAAAGTAGCCAAAACTGGGAGAAGCTTTGTGTACTCCACTAGCAGGTGAATAAAAATAGTTAACAGTAAGATCTAAAGGAGTGGAATGGTCTGGATTTCTTGAACATTTGAAACTTCCTTCCAGGGTAGTCACTCACTGAGGACAAACTGTTGAGAGCAGGACCCAAACTGAGCAGTATAAAGACAAGGGAAAGAAAAGGTAAAGATAAAAGTGGAAGAAGTGCCTAGAGGTAAGAGATCTCAGAGAACAAGCTGCTGTATGTTTTGAAAACTACACGAAAACAAAAGGAGAAGGTGCTGTAAAGCCTAAAGTTAGAAAAGTTAGTAAAACTATACTGAATTATACCCTGATTAAAAGTTTAAAAGATGCTGGGCGTGTTGGCTCATACCTGTAATCCCAGCACTTTGGGAGGCTGAGGCAGGTGGCTCACCTGTCAGGATTTCAAGAACAGCCTGGCCAACATGGCGAAACCCCATCTCTACTAAAAATACAAAAAATTAGCCGGGAGTGGTGGCGGGAGCCTGTAAACCCAGCTACTCAGGAGGCTGAGGCTGGAGAATTGCTTGAACCCAGGAGGCCGAGGCTTCAGTGAGCTGAGATCGCACCATTGCACTACAGCTTAGGTGACAAGAGTGGAACTCTTTCTCAAAAAATAAAAAAAGTTTAAAAGAGCAAATTTTACGTAGAAATGAGCAACAGGAAAAGATCACAGTTGCTATGGTTTCAGTATTTGTCACTTCCAAAACTTGTGTTGAAACTAATTGCCATTATAACAATATTAAGTAGTAGGGCCTTTAAGAAATAATTCAATTTAAGGGGGACTATGCTGTTATTAAAGGGAAAGTTCAGCCTCCTTTCCATCTGTCTTTGCTCTTCTGCCATGTCAAGATGCAGCAAGAAGGCTCTTGCCAGATGCTGACACCTTGATATTGGACTTTCCAGCCTTCAGAACTGTGAGCCAATAAATTTTTCTTCATTACAAATTATCCAGTCTATGGTATTCTGTAACAGCAGCACAAAATGCACTAAGACATAGGTATAATCTTATTATTTAAAAAAGAATAAAGAGTAAAATAGCTTCACAAAAAATTTAAAAATCCTACTAATACAGGCCCATCTCCCTTCAAATAAAAACTACAACCCACTATTTCTAACAAGCTAAAAAAAAAAAAACCTAAGAAAATGTCACATGATGTGGAAAAATACATAATTCCAAATTAGGAAGATTTATAAATGAAGTTATATCACTCAGAAAGGATAAAAATGGAATTTTTTTTAAGGATTTGAGAGAAAGTGACAAATTTAGAAGGCAGTCAAAGGAGATCCAACATACATATAATAAGGGCTCCAAAGAAAATCAAAATGAGGGAACAAAAAAATACCCAAAACTATAATTTCAAATGTTTCCCAAAACAATTGTTTAAATTACATATTGAAATTACACACCACATAACTAAGGAAACTGACCCACAATAACCAACACTGAGAGAAAGTTAATAAAACTATTAGACTTTGAAGAAAAACAAAAATTCAGGCATCCAAGCAAAAAGATCAAATCACTTATAATAGACAATATCAGCTTTTCAGTAGACTTTCCTACAATGCTGCTTTATACTGTAAGGAAATAGAATAATATATTTAAGATAATTAAGGAAAGATGTGTGAGCTAAAAATTTTATATCCAACTAAATTGACATTCACATGAAAGGCTCAGGCAAACTCAATGACTTGGAGAATATTTTTCCCATGAGTTTTTCTGAGGAATTTACTGAGAGTAAGTTCCAATAAACCAAAATAACTAGAGAGTTATTAACATAGATACTAAGTGCTATATATATTTATAGTAGAAGAATTGCTAATGCTAACTGAGTCTGTTTTATATATAATGAAATAAATCACAAGGGCAATTATGTGATTTTCTAATTCTTGAATCCCCTGTGTTCTCTAGAATTAGTATTCTGGTGTGGAAGAAAGTAAATATAAATGCCAGGTAGAAAAGGTCAAGTAAAAATCCTGTGGTACTGAATTTAAATTGGAAGTATCATGTACGTTGTGAGTTCATACTCATGTGTACTGAAAAGGCTTAGAAAGAGAAAGCAACCCAATAGCAATGACATCTCTAGGACCCAGATTATGATCTTGAAATACTATTTCCCACTAAAAGAAAACAGCTATTCTTGGGAAATTAGAGGATTCTAGGTCTGGGCAGAATTTGTACAAGATGAACCTAGGAGATTGTGTCATACACATACCTTGTTAGCAAGGAAACTGGAAAACTACTAGGATTATGTCAAAAGGACAAAGGAACTAATGATTTTCCCACTGGACAAAGACCAGACAATTTATGTTCAGTAAAGATAATATTTTCGGTGAACTGAGGCTCAATAAATATGTTTACATTTATGAATTCATAAGGATAGAAAATTTGTCATTTTTGAAAATAACCACTTATTTTTAAAACTGGTAAATAATGAGGGCAAAAAATAATCTATTATGTCTTTTCTATATGAGTTTCATCCCTGATAACCAAGTAGTAGATGAGAAAATTTTATCTTTATAGAATTATTTCAACTAATAACTAAAGGAAGAATGATTAAATTAGAATATTACTATTTTGCAACTCAGATAAATTAATAGATCTAGGCATTGTACATCATTTGCTGTTATCATAAGTAAAGACACAACAATACAATGGCTGTGATAGAAGAATACAGTACTATTAATATCTCTATAGTTGTCTTGCCAAAAATTAAACCCAATGATCAATCCAGTAGATCCACAGAGATGCAATCAGCAAAAATCCAGTTAGTAAGAAACTCTATAGGACACACTTGTTTTCTTCAACAAATAAATTACATGAGAAACAAATGTGGAGATACAGAAGGGGAACCTGTAGACTAATAGAGACATATAAAAATAACAGGGGAAATGAAATATAGGGATGTATAAACAGGTGATAAAACTATAAAGAAAAGCTCAGAAGCGATTGCCATAAAAGTGAGGACAGAGATTACTTTTGAGGGTGTAGGGAAGGGAATTGTGGTTAGAATGATTGTATAGAGGGTTTATGAGGTGTCTGGCAGATTTCTTTGTCTTGATTTGGGTCATGGTTACAAAGTGTTGACCTTATAGTTTATTAAACTAAGCATTTATTTAATGCAGTTTTCTGTATCTGTAATATTTTACAACTAATAAGCTTCTTTAAAAATATATAATGGACCTTTTTATTCATTTCTCCAATAGGTTTCATGCAAAATAAGACCCACACCACATTGGACAGGCAGACCTGTAAACAAGTAGATCTTCGTTAATTCATTCTACAAATATTTCATGAACAACCAACTCTTTTGGGTAGGCATTGGAGGAGCACTGCACCTAAAATAAGGCAATTATAGTATGAAGCAAAATATGATAAGTGCTATATGGACAAAGTATTATGATAGTATAGAGAAATGGAAATTTATTTCTGACTGGGAGATTAGCAAAAACTTACCAGGGCAATAACATTTCAGTTGAATCTTCTAAGATGTGTAATATGTGCTCTTACTTTAAAAACCATCAATTCACATTAAAGGAATGTTTAGAACCCACTGCCTCAATAACTACTCACCCTTAATCCATATGTTCTAGTTTGCATCACTCAACATGACTGAAACCCACTGTCTGAAGGCCATTGATCATCTCTTAGCAACATTTCTCCAATCGTTGTCTGCATAAACTCTGCCCAATTCATCATTGTTGAGTATTGCCTTCTAGAAATCATTTTCTTCCTTTTCTTCTGAACCACCAGGGTGTCCTGACCTCCCTCCTGCCTTCCAACTATCCCTTTGGTGTCTTCTGGCTGCTTTTATTACCTCTTTGGTGGTGCCTTCTGTGCTCTCTGTCTGTGTTTTCCTGCCCTGGCATTACCTGAAGTCATATGCAGTTAACATGGAAATATCTATGACACTCTTGCCTGTAGGAGCTCCAGACATGTATTTCTGACTCCCTGCTCATCATTTCTTTATGTCCATCTGTCACCACAAAATTGATATGCCCAAAATTGGACCCATTTTCTTCTTCCAACCAAATCCTTCTCGTGACCTTGCCAACCCAATTAATAGCTTCTCTGCTTCCTGGTCCTGACTTAGAATCTTTGAGTCATCCCTAACTACCCTGTGGATATGTTTGTTGTCTTAAACTTGGACAGCTTCTATTGCTCTGTGTCGAGAGGACTTACATGCTCTTTGGAACTTTTCCTGTGTGCAAGGCTTTGAATGGACTTCATCCAAACCCAGTGATAAGGTTCCCTGTGATAGCTTAATTGGCAGGGTCTACCCTCATTCCCTGGTGGATCACACCATGTCTGCCTCTGATTTGGTGATAGCACATTCAGGCTCCAGACCAGTACCAGGCACTTTATACCACTAGCTTAGGTTATGAATATTAGAATTAATGCAGCCATCAACACTATCTTACTAGCTTAACATGAACAAAGTACAAATGCTTCTTCTGTGGAGGGAGGAGCTCTCAAGCATAGATAGTCCCACATTTATCCTCCAGGGCTTTTATTCCCAACCATACTTATACTTGTCAGGTTATTTTTTTCTGCTGAGGAAATGGCCTTAATTTACATCGATTTTTAAGAAAAAAGATGTATTACAGGCACAGCATCTGCTGTTTGTGCCTAGAGGTAAAGGTTTAGGTTGAAGCAGCTTCCTCCGTTTATGCATCTGCTTGTTCATCCCACAAGCATTACTGAAAGCTGACTTTGATGCGGGTTGCTGGCTAATCAGGTAGGTTGTGTAGTTCCTGCCCTTAAGGAGTTCACTGTCTAGGTCATAGTTATACTAACTCTGTCGTCTTGCTTAGTGTTTATTAGCCCTGAGGATGTAATCACTCATTCATTCACTAATTCACTTCCTTTTAATCTCTTCCTCTTTCATATCCTTAGTTACCATCCGTTTGTGGATGATTTTCGATATGTTTTAGACTCAATGCTTGACCTTCACAACTATATTCGAAAGGTAGGTATTGAATTCTAAATATAATATAACCATTGTGCTAGAGGTTTAGAATACACTAAGAAACCAACAGCATGGTCCCTGCCCCTGGAGTCTTGTGTTAACATTATACAAGTTTCCATACTATCTTCACCCTCTAGAAATTTATGTCTTAAAATCATGATGTTTGCAATCATGATTCATGTGGACTGTTTTCTTTGTCTTTTTCTTTCTACATAGATAAGTTGCCTCCGAGAAGGGAAATAATAAGTTGCATTAAAACTCCTTAAAAAGAGGAGCTTGAGGTATGATTTCTGTAGGAAAATCACTGCAGAGCTTGCCAGATAGAATTATTTTCTGGCTTATTATAATCCTGTTACAAGTCAGCATTATTGCACCAATTTTGTAAACAATACAGCTACACCAACAAGGCTATAATCAACCACCACTGAATGTCATATCATTTCTCTACTTTTAAAGATCTGCAGGAAAAGGGGATGAGGTGGGAAGAAGACAAGAATGTTTTAAGTGATATGGATAATCAAGAATGCCTTTTAAAAAAATACCTCTTAAATATATGCCCATGTCCCCTTAAATCTGATGGTGAAACATCTCATTTTAGTTGATGTATGACAAGGAAGCAATCACCGTTAATCAGAATGACACATTTCCATTTACTTGATGAAAGGGAAGGTAGATGAAGGTCATGAATAAGAAAACAAAGCAGCTTGTGATTCGTGATGTTTGGAGTTTCTTTTGAAATTTGCTTCCTTAGGAAGTTTATAAGCCGGTTGCTTTCTTCTCTTGGCATCATTCATCCAAATTGCCAGAAGTCCTTGTCAGTGAAGATGGAAATATTTCATCTTCTCTCCTGAGTAGAGAAATAGGTTAATTTGCTCTGGGTTCTTTGACAAATTTGGGTTTTAAAGGTGTAAAATCTCAGAAGTTCTGGCTCCAGATAGCTCTTTAAAAGTTACCAATTCCATTCTCTGGGTGATAAGATTATTCGTGGGGGATTAACTGTCCAGCTGGTCATGGTCATGCCCTTGGGGAACTGTGGGGAGAAATGGGCCAGAGGCTTAGTGATTTCATTAGAAGCGGAAATCAAGAGGCTCTTTCCACTCTCCCCTCTCTGTATTATAAGACACTTAACCATTTAAATGCTGGCAATAACTAGGTGCTGGTTAAAGCTTCGCTTTTCTTGGATACCACCTTTTATAAAGGAATCTATGTTTCTGCTTTTGTTCTGTGGTTGGAGCAGAGGAGTGGCTGTAATTTATGGTGCAAGCCTAGCTTTGGGGCCATTAGATCTCAATTTATGCCTAAACATTTTTAGAAACTTCCAGAAGTCACTATGAGACCCCATTGGGCTGTAGAATATTATCAGTGGGCTGTTATAGTCTCCATACCAAAAATTAAAATATAATTTGTGAAATACAGAGGAAATTTTGGCATTTGGGGATTTAGCACTGATCTCTCAAGAGGGATGAATGTAAGGCTATTTATTTCAAAATCTAAGGATGACATTCTTTCACTGCCAGAGTTGGTCTCTGAATCTACAAAGGTCATGATGTCCCAGTATTTTGAATCTGCAAATATCATGATGAATAGGTATCTCAGGATAATTTTAAAACTTAGTATTTATCATGCTCAAAGCCGTTTGTAACTATCATTATTATTATGGTCATCATCATCAACATCTTCATCATCATATACATAATTATTAAGCTGTAGTAGGAGACTATAAAGGTATAAAGAGAACTCTAAAGGTACTCTAGGGCTGAGGGAGCTTACCCAAGGAGAGGCAGACATGGAAGGTGCATTCCTCTTCAAAAGTTTGGTTCAGACTTTTTTGGAGCCAGTGTGGTTGCAGCTGCTGGATGGTGGAAGAGCTCTCTGGATTGCCCAGGGAAGAGGTGGTCCACAGTCACAGGACAGAGCAAGAAAAACCTTTTGGGGCACAGAACACCTGTTATCTTACCGAAAGAAAGATGGCAGCCTGAAATGGTTGCTAGCCTCAAGTTCTTTTGAAAATGCTTATTTTCCTAAACTTTGCAAAAATCCAGCTATAGCAGGTTTTTTCCTGGCACAGGCTGTGATCCCAGTGCCAATGCCTAAGGAACTTATGTGCTGTCTATTTTGGGTCTGTGTAAAGCCAAGCTGTACAAACCCTGTCATCAGCAAGCCACTTAAGAGAGACCCCACTTGGTGCCATTTTATACTGTCTCACCCATAATGTACATTTCCTGCCCATACTCCTTTTGGTGTGATAGAACTCCATAATCTATCATTATAATTTTCTTTTTGTGTCTTCTTCTTCCTCATGTTCTTTAGTCAGTCTTTTTAAAGCTCTCCCAAATTTCGATTGTTTTTGCAAATATTAGGCCAAATTTGACAAGAAATCCTGCATAAATTACAGTTAAACTTCTTTAAACTGAACTTTCAGATGATACAAGACTCTCGACGATGAAACTGATACAAAAGGAAAAACACTGGATTAATTAAGAGTGTTTGCACATGAGGGAAACCTCATCTATCTGGCTTGATTTGTCCACCCTGGGTCAAATCTGCTATGGTCAGAGGGGCAGTGGCATGTTTGTTACAGACAAAGCAGTTGGGAGTCCACATTGATGGGCAGAGGAGGTGATCAGCAAGAGCTAGGAAGACACCCCCAAAAGTATGTTCAACAAACACGAAGGGAGAACCATCCGCCATTTAGAGTTCATGATGGTCAGGGCACAGGGCACTAACTTCCTAAAATAAGACCTACAGTCTTTTTAATTTTTAGCAAGCTGGACCTTTCAACAATATAATTCCATGGAGAGAAATTTTTAAAAAACTTCAGGGGTGAACAACTGCCAAAAAGGAATGTCTCATACCCAACTGTCATTGATTTTTATGTGAAAGTCAAAAGTTGTTTTGGTGTAATGCCCAGGATGCACATGACAAGCTCAGATTTCATGAAGACCAAAGGAGCAGGGTCTAGTGAAGGGCAAATGAAAGCCTGGAACCAGTGGGAATAAGGACCAACCAAAGCAAAGCATAAGGAGTAGAACATGTCAGGAGCAAAGAGAAATATTATTTGGGTTTTAAAGGTTGTGCCAAAGCTGACAATGAAGAGTAGAACATACTAAGATAAACTAAAAGGAATGTTATTTGGTGGTTAATGATTATACCAAGAGCAAGAAGACAAAAAAGGAAGAGGATGATACCACCTCTTGGATCTGGGTGATACCAACAGATGCCAGAGAAAACACAGTGTTGCTTAATCTTTTTGGGCTTCCATTTTCTCTTTCAAGGAAAAAGAAGAGCCCATACAGGTTAGTACTAAACTGGATGACCTAGTCAAGCCTCCTTAGTTTGAAAGAAGCTACCAGCTAAGAAATGACATAGTGGGGGATGGCTGTAGGGATGCCTCAAGAATCTCAGACAGCCAGGGTAATCAGAAAGATGCTGACAAAATAATTGTCCTCTCCAGGTCTCAGGGAAAAAATGCCCAGCTTGGTGGTTTTGGCATGTTGGACTCAACTCTTCCTTTTCATAATAAATATTTTGCAACATCCCTTTGCTCCCTTAAAATAAACTTCATAGATACTATAACCTACTCAAACACTTAATTTCAAAGCAAAGTGAATATATTACCCAAACTGAAATATAAAGGAGGCTTACAGAAAAAGTAATTTATCTAAAACAGAAAGTAAGCTGTGGTTTAATAAATGTTCAAAGACAAGGATGCCCACTCTCACTACTCCTATTCAACATAGTACTGGAAGTCCTAGCCAGAGCATTCAGGCAAAAGAAAAAAATAAAATACATCCAAACAGAACGAGGAAAAGTCAAACTATCTCTGTTTGCAAACAATATAATTTTATACCTAGAAAACACCAGTCTTTGCTAAAAAGCTCCTAGATCTTATAAATGACCTCAGCAAAGTTTCAGGATACAAAATCAATGTACGAAAATGAGCCACATTCTATACATCACCAACATCCAAGCTGAGAGTCAAATCAGGACCATAATCCCATTCATAAAATACCTAGGAATTCAGCTAACCAGGGAGGTGAAAGATCCCTACAGTGAGAATTACAAAACACAGCTAAAGGAAATCAGAGATGACACAAACAAATGGAAAAACATTCCATGCTCACGGATAGAAAGAATCAATATCATTAAAATGGCCATACTGCCCAAAGCAATTTATAGATTCAAAGCTATCCTTTTCAAACAACCAATGACATTTTTCACAAAATTAGAAAAAAAATTCTAAAATTCATTTGAAACAAAAAAGTGAGCCTGAATAGCCAAAGCAAGCCTAAGCAAAAAGAACAGAGACATCATCCTACCTTACTTCAAACTATATTACAAGGGTATAGTAACTAAAACAGTATGTCCTGGTGCAGAAAACAGACACATAGGCAAATGGAACAGAAGTAAAGCTATATTCCTACAAGCATCTAATCTTTGATAAAGCCAACAATAACAAGCAATGGGGAAAGGAATGCCTATTCAATAAGTGGTGCTGGAATAATTGGCCAGCCATATGCAGAGAAGATTGAAACTGGACCCTGCATTTCACCATATGCAAAATTTAACTCAAGATGGATTAAGGACTTAAGTGTGAAACCTAAAACTATAAAAACCCTGGAAGACAACCTAGGAAATACCATTTTAGACATAGGCCTTGGTGAAGACTTCTTGATGAAGACTGCAAAAGCAATTGCAACAAAAACAAAAATTGGCCTTAGGACCTAATCAAACTAAAGAGCTTCTGCACAGCAAAAAACAAAAAACAAAACAAGAAAAAACAAAAAAAAAAAAAACCAAAACAAAAAACCACCCTATCAACAGTAAACAGACAACCTATAGAATGGGGGAAAATATTTGCAAGCTATTCATCTGACGAAGGTCTAATATCCAGAATCTATAAGGAACTTAAGCAAATTAACAAGCAAAACCCAAACAGTCTCATTAAAACATGAGCAAAGGACATGAACAGACACTTCTCAAAAGAAGACATACATGGGGCCAACAAGCATATGAAAAAATTCTCAATATCACTAATCATTAGAGAAATGCAAATCGAAACCACAATGAGATAACCACCTCACACTAGTCAAATGGCTATTACTAAAAAGTGAAAAAACAAAAACAAAAAAACAGATTCTGGTAAGGTTACAGAGAAATGGGAAATAGTTCAGCCACTATGGAAAGCAGTTTGGAGGTTTCTCAGAGAACTTAAAATAGAACTACCATTCAACCCAACAACCCTATTACTGGGTATATAGCCAAAGGCATATAAGTCATTCTACCATAAAGACACATGCATGTGAATGTTTATCACAGCACTATTCACAATAGCAAAGACTCGGAATCAACCTGGATTCCCATCAACAGTGGACTGGATAAAGAGAACATGGTACATATATACCATGGCAATACTACATAGCCATAAAAATGAGATTATATCTTTTGCAATAACATGGATGGAGCTGGAGCCATTATCCTAAGTAAATTAATGCAGGAACAGAAAACCAAATACCACATGTTTTCACTTATAAGTGAGTGCTAAACCTCGTGTATGCATGGACACAAAAAAGGGAACAATAGATACTGGGGCCTACTTGAGGGTGGACAGTGTGAGGATTGAAAACCTACCTGTGAGAAAGTGTGAGGATTGAAAACCTACCTGTTGGGTACTATGCTGATAACCTGGGTGACAAAATTATCTGTAAACCAAACCCCCACAACATACAATTTGCCCATGTAACAAACCTGCACATTTACCCTTTGAACCTAAAAGTTGGAAAGAAAAATAAATAAACAAGTGTTCAGACAGAAGAAGCAATGAAGTAGCCACAGATTTATTTTCACCTATATGTAGAATCTTTGTGAATATGACAACTTCAAATATAGATTGATATAGTCAGATTGTACTGGCAATCTGATTTTTCAAAGTGGTGGGTCTTTCAGTTATCTCTTGCTGTGTCACAAACTAGACCTCAGCGGCCTCAAACCATCATTTTATGATGCTTTTGGATCCTATGGGTCAGGAATTCAGAAAGAGCACAGTGAGAATGGTTCTTCTCTTCCCCGTGATGTCTGGGGCCTCTTCGGGGATGGGTCCAATGCCAGGACCTGTAAGAGTTAAAGCTGAAGGAATCACTTCCAGGATGTCTCTGCTTCACTCACTCACCTGGCTCCTTGGCTGGAGGGTTGCAGACAGGACTCCCTGTAAGTGGCCCTCCAGCCTGGTGATCTCAGGGTGCCTAAATTTCTTACAAGACAGGCAGAGTTCTAAGGACAAGTATCCCAGCAGAAGCTGCATGATCTTTCATGACTTAGCCTTGAAAGTCACCAGCATCACTCTGACATACCCTCAGTCAAAGCAGTCACATGGGGCTGGAGACAGAGAGGATGTGAGTATATAGAGCCCACCTCTTGATGAGAGGAGTGTCAGAGAATTTGTAGTCATGTTTGAAACCACCACAGTGACTGGCTTTCAGCAAATTTCCAACAAAACAGCGGTTTTTCTATGAATTACACAGTAGCTACCTTCCTGGAAAATTCAGTATGTATTAAAACCTTGTAAACAGTATATTATGTATGTATATAGTATGGAAGCTTAGACTTTGTACACATTGTTCAGCAGCATCTTTGAAAGTTGAGTGAGACTCAGGGTGCTGCTTTGTTTTATACTACACTCCTGAACACTGCAGGATGCTTAGCAACCTTGATCCATGCCCACTAAATGCCAGTGCTGCCCATCCTGGTTATTTATCTCTCGTCTGTAGACTGACTTCCTCTGATAACTTGGTGCATTGCTTATAGATCAAAATGGCACCCTCAGTCCTCACTCTACACACTTTTCAGCTCACCTCTCCCACTCAACTGAGTTCTGACAATGATATGATGATGATGATGTTGATATTGGTAATGATGACTATAATGATGGCAATGACAGCAGCAGTGACCATTACCACTTTGCCAAGGGCTCTATTATGTTATGCACCATCTTACTCCAGGCTGACAATAACCTTACAGCAAATATTATTGTCCTTTCTTTTCAGATGAGGAAGCTGAGGCTTAGAAAGCTTAAATAATCTATATAGGATGACAAAATTAGAAACTGGGGAACCAAGCAGTTTGATTTTTCTCCTAGACCTCTGGATAGCTTTGAATGAAAATGTGACCTCACCTAATTGTCTTTGGCTGAGGGGATAGAAGCAGTGTTCTGTAGATCACTGGGAGCCGTTTGCTCAGAGTAGGGCCATGGGCAGGTGGGCACAATGATTAGCATCTCTGGCACAATGGAGAGGAGGAAATCGACGTTCAAAATAGATGTGAACATGGTAAAAGGGCATGAACCTGCTCTTCCAGACTTCGCAGACTCTGGGAGAAGATGGCTGAATCTTCTGAATCTCATCTTCTTTGGGAAGCATGGAGAATAAAGGCAAAGACAGTTCTAATGTTGAACAAAAGGAAGAAGGTGGAGCATAGAAACATGAGCTGAATGTAAAATTCTAGATCATGTATTAAAAAGGACATCAGTCCTGGCCTACTCATTGTTGGCCAGCCAAGGAGGTATCTGCATTGTCATTTCCACGCCATTAGGTGGCCCAGGTATCCCAGCCTTGACCTCCCTCTTGGCTTATCTTCTCGGGTCTGCATTCCCAGAATCATACTCATACTGTTATCCACGTGGCTCACAGAGCCACACAGTGGCATGCTAATAGGAGAGCTTTGAAGATCTGTGATTCAACTGAAGAAAGTCCAAAGCCTTAGAAGTGTTTTATGCTCCTGTGTATCTACTAATGAGGTGCCTTCATTTAGCAAGAAAATAGATTATAGGCTCTACTTTTATGATCTTTAAAAATGGGGAAAATAAAATTGCACCATGAACTGCAAAAAAAGACAAGGAAGAAAAATAGCTTGTGGTTCTTTAATTCAATTGCAGCCAACTGGGTTTCTCTCTCCTTAGCTTTCTTAAAAAACAAAACAAATTTATAATATAAATGTTGTTTCGGCACATAATATATTCTGCTTTAACATTGCCTATCTGTATTACAAAAGTGTGTTTATAAAGCCTTTGAGTGCTTCTTGAAAATATAATAACGTTTTTAGAAGAAAAAGTGTTATTGAGGTGTTCTCTAAATTTTAAAAAAGTCTGAATATGAATATTTTATGTCTATGTAACATAGTTTATATAAAGATATGATCATATTGGTGAGGAGAAATGCAAAAGATGAACAGATGTAAAGAAAATTCATATTCCTGTTTCCTTTCAGACCATTAATTCTATGGCAAACAATGTCTCTAATGTTTTATCTTTTCCTTGAATGGTATTTTCACAGCAAATGTGAAAATCTTATTCATATAAGGGCGCTCTAAGGGTGTCCTTAACCTAACATCAATCATCATTTGGACCCTTTCAGGGCCCAAGCCATGGAGAGGAATCCGCACTTGAGGGACACCAGCCTTAGTTTCTTAGATTTCTTGCCATGAGAAACCTGCTGTCATTATTCAAGAAATATCTACAGGAAGATGTTCTGAAAAATTGACTCTCTCTCCCAGGAGCATTAGATTCTCCTGGATGCAGAAGGAGCCCTGTGGCTCATTTGGTCCAGCAACCTGCCTCCAGCAGAGCCATATGCAAACCACCCTCTGCAGCGAATATGTTCCCTACATTATTTCAGGCTCTATTCTTCCTCCAGACCCACGTTCTCTGACAGAACCTTCCACAGTGATGGAAATAGTCTACAGCTGTGCTGTCCCATATAGCAGCCACTAACGTCATGTGGGTATTGAGCACTAGAAATGTGGCTCGCGTGACCAAGGAGCTGACTTTTTAATTTTAATTAATTTAAATGTAAATAGCCTTATGTGACTGGTGGCTACCTTATTGCCTGAGCGGTTCTAGAGCCTCCAGGGATTTTGTGCAAAACAAAACACAACAAGACAAAGGTGAACATAATCAGGGTTTGGTCTGAGTTACATAAAATTTCCAAGGTGACTCGGGATATTGTTTCTTACAAAAAACTAATAACACTTGAAATAAACCCTTGCCAAGTGTTGGGCACCACCTAAGAGCCAGGCAAAGTGTACAATAAGTGCTTGAACAGTATCATTTTACTATTTTGTTGAACTCATAAGATCCTTATGAGGTAAGCATTATCTCTCCCACTCCTTTTTTATTTGGAGATGAAAAAACAGTGATTTAGAAATATTAAGGGTCACAGCTTGTTCTTGGCAGATGGAGGCTTTGAACTCGGGTCTGAGTCCAATCCCTGTGTGTAGTGCTTTACATTTTTCCTCTATAGCTTGTTGGAGTTTACACTACCTTCTAACTAGAGATTTGGAAGACCTTAATTATGGGATAGAACAAGTTTCTTAGTGCAAAGTTCTATTTCCACATGTGACTCCCCGTAAGATTAAAAGCTGCCATGGAAGGTGACTCTATGACACTGAACTTGTGTCTGAATTGTCTATTCTCCCCCTTGGTGGCCATATTTTTTTCAGTAAGAAGGTTATAAACAATGATTTATGACCTCTTGAGGTGCTAGAAAACATTGCATTTGCATTTATATGTAGTCACGAGACAGTTCAGTTTAGTGTTAAGATCATAAATGATGGTCTCAAAGAAGCCTAAGGTCTCCCATGGGCACTATGCATCTTCAGACAGGTTACTTCATCCTGGAAACCTCTGCTTTGTCATCCTTAAAATGGGGTAATAATAGGTCCCACTTCATGAGTTCCTCGCTGTGAATCAATGAATGAGTGTATTTGAAGTATTAGCATGGTGCCTACTACACAGTAAGTGCTCAATAAAAACTAGAGGCTATTGGTTCTATTATCATTCTACAGCCACTTCAGCTCATACCCGTAAGGTTTATTAGTTTCTTATTTGATTCTTATTAGTAGGGAAAAGAGATGTTGATCCTAGGAAACGCATGGATCAAAGCCAATGAGATGACTGTTGTCAAATGACTTTCTCTCTCTCCTGAGATATAAATGCAATCAAATGAGCCCCTGAATTGCTGGTTTGTACATAATAGAAAAAAAAAATGCTATCTTCCCCTCCCCTTGTAATTGATAAAGTGTAGCCAGAAGGGGGAGGTTCTATCTCATTTTTTTTCTAGCATGGCCCAGATTCTTGGCTATTCAATACTCACTTTGGGATTACAACGGCCCATGCTGCCATCATAGGTAATATAGAAAAGGATGTCAAATGGTGTGTTAGAAAGAGCCAGTGACAGAATAAAAAATCCTGTATCTGAGTCCTAGCTTTGTGGTGACTTACTCTGTGGCCTCATACAAATCACTGAAGCCCTCAGCCAATGCATCTATGAGATGAAGAATTTAAACTTCAGGAATTCCCCCACACTACCTAGCAATAACTGGTTATCAGTATCCAGTGTACCAATTAGGACTCAGAAACTACTTTATCAACAGCCATTTATTACACCTGAATGAGTTAGGGTAATGCTAGCTACTATAATAGATAATTCTCCAAATCTCACCTGCTTAGTACAGCAAACATGTATTTCTCACTCATGGAAAGTCTAAACAGGTGCTCCTGATCAGCAGATAGCTTTCCTCCATGCAGTGACTCAGGGATCCAGACTCCTTTCCCCTGGAGATACTACAGTCTTCGGTACTGGTTCCAAGGTTGTCAGCTTAAGGAAAGGGTCTGGGGGATGGCTTGGGAGGGGTTTATACGGGCCAGATCTGGGAGTGGCACACATCACTTCCATTCTCATTCCATGGGTGGAACTCAGGCTCACAAACACACCCAACTGCAAAGGGGCTGGGAAATGTAGTCTGGCTGGGTGTTCAGAAAGAAGAGGAAATGGATGTAGTGAACATCTAGTCCCTTTGCCCCACCTCTCAGCAGTATTAGATGATTGCTGCTATCACACCAGGTGACTCTTATTATAGTCAAAAGCAAAGAAACAAAGTTTTAGGTAGTTTGGTGGCTGCCTGTGTGTGCATATATGTGCCTATTGCAGAGGTGGGGGGCAGCACAGGCAGTGGGGATATAAGACTTCTGTTAAAATTTTTGAAATATGGAAAAAAGTTAGTAAATTATCCTCTCATTCCTTAGGTTTTAGCCTCTTGCCAAAGCATGTAGAAGCTCCAACCCCTATTGCCTAGTACCTGGTACCAAGGACAGGAAGACCCTACTCCATTTTCTAATTGATTCTTGGGGATCTGGAGAGGAAGTCTTGAGCTCCCCCTAGGGGCCAACAAGGTGTCCTTTGTCTTTATATTCTGACTTTGCCATCTCTTAAGTTTGCTTCTTCATAGCTCCTTATCCCAGCTGACACAGGGCTGAGATACAATGGTTTCTTCTCCACTGCATAAACTAAAGCATTTCTCTCTGGCTTAGTAGAATGTTGAGTGTTGTTCCAATACTCTTGTGTATGTCTGCTAGATTGTCTTCATTGTCACTTTTTCCCTCTTATAATTAGTTTTATTAATCTTCCTTCACAGTACATCTAATTTTCATAAAACAATGGGCATTTTAAAATAAAAAATGAATATACAAACTTCTCAAGATATCTCAAGATGTCAATTGCAAAGAAAAACATCAGCTAACCAGATATCACATGCAAATGTGGCCACCTTTTTTAGTGTAAAGAACTTTTAGAAAGGTAATTTAAAAGGATAAAAGAATGAAACTCCTATCATATTTAAAATATTTTATTTTTCTATAATTTTAGCAACATTGTAAGCATCATCAAATAGTGAAATGAGATCCAGGTTTGGGGTCACGCTTGAGTTCTGCAAGGCTATGCCTCTGCCTCTCAGTATCCTTATGTGTAAAATAACAGTAGAGGCGCTTAGTTGCTAAATTCTTTTCTTTTTTTTTTTTTTTTTTTGAGACAAGGTCCCACTCTGTCACTCAGGCTGGAGTGCAGTGGCACGATCACAGCTCACTGCAGCCTCAATCTCCTGGGTTCAACTGATTCTCCTGCCTCAGCCTCCCAAGTAGCTGGGGCTACAGGCATGTGCCACCACACCTAGCTAATTTTTTCATTTTTATTTTTATAGAGACAGTCTCACTATGTTCCCCAGGCTGGTCTTAAACTCCCAGGTTCAAGCAATCCTACTGCTGTGGCCTTCCAAAGTGCTGGGATTGCAGGTGTGAGCCACTGCACCCAGCTTAGTTGCTAAATTCTACATTGATTGCTTGGAAGGTTGAATAAGGTAAATTATAAAGCATATAGCAAAAGTGACAAGCACCTGGTAGGTGCTTAATACAGGTTAGCTCCCTCAGGTAAGAATTATCCCCTGGAATATGAAAGCCAAAATCAGCTGACTCTGCTTTCAAAGGTTCTGCAGTCTCCATAGAGCACCAAGGAAGCAGGAACCTCAGTCCTGTCAAACAGCTTTCTTAATAATGCAAATGCAGGGACACTGATGCAATGTACATACTTTGTAAAGTACTGGTCAGAAAGCCTCCACGGTGTGTCTTTTGTATGCAGAGCCCTTCCCTACTGCCTCTGCCAAAAGAGAACATAAATGAAAGACATAGTACCTGACCTTAAGGATCTTGAAAATCAAAACCACAATGAGATACCATCTCACGCCAGTTAGAATGGAGATTATTAAAAAATCAGGAAACAACAGATGCTGGAGGGGATGTGGAGAAATAGGAACGCTTTTATACTGTTGGTAGGAGTGTAAATTAGTTCAACCATTGTGGAAGACAGTGTGGCGATTCCTCAAGGATCTAGAACCGGAAATACCATTTGACCCAGCAATCCCATTATTGGGTATATACAGAGAGGATTATAAATCATTCTACTATAAAGACACATGCACATGTATGTTTATTGCGGCATTGTTCACAACAGCAAAGACTTTGAACCAACCCAAATGCCCAAAAATGATAGACTGGATAAAGAAAATGTGGAACATATATACCATGGAATACTATGCAGCCATAAAAAAGGATGAGTTCATGTCCTTTGCAGGGACATGGATGAAACTGGAAACCATCATTCTCAGCAAACTAACACAAGAACAGAAAACCAAACACTGCATGTTCTCACTCATAAGTGGGAGTTGAACAATGAGAACACATGGACACAGGGAGGGGAACATCACACACTGGGGCCTGTTAGGGGATGGGGGTCTAGGGGTGGGATAGCATTAGGAGAAATACCTAATGTAGATGACAGGTTGATAGGTGCAGCAAACCACCATGGCATGTGTATACCTATGTAACAAACCTGCATGTTCTGCACATGTACCCCAGAACTTAAAGTATAATAATAATAATAATAATAATAATAATAATAAAAGCACACATAGGTGAAGAGTGAGAACATTCCAAAGTAACTTTCCAATTGAACATGAAGATCTGTGCAAGGTGTGGGGGTGGTGGAGGTGATGGCAGAAGTGGGTGGAGCATGGGTAGCAGAGTCAATGACAAGTTGGGATAAACCTTCCTGGACTAAATTTGTGCCAAATCTGGAAGGTGATGAATCTGAGTTAGCTAAACCAAAGGAGAGCTTTTTGAAAAATTGCCTATGCAACCTTTTGTCAAAGCAGGTTGGCATATGTAGTGAGAACCTTTCAGATATGTATACTCAGGTTCTAGAATTCCACTGCTGCAATTCTATCTGGTTGAAGGAATCTTCAAAATGGAAAAGGCTTCACTGCTGCTGGGATTACAAAATGATGCAGCCACTTTGGAAAATAGTTTGGTAGCTCCTCAAAATGTTAAATAGCTAGTTACTGTATGACCCAGCAATTCCACCCACAGATACATATCCCCAAAGAATTGCAGTGTATATCCTTGTGAAAACTTATGCACAGATGCTCACAGCAGCATTATTTATAATAGCCAAAAAGTGGAAACACAAATAACATCAGCTGATGAATGGACATACAAAATGTGGTATAACCACACAATGAAATTCATCCATAAACAAAATGTGGTATAACCACACAATGAAATATTATTCATCCATAAAAAAGGATGAACTACTATAACATGGATGAAGCTTGACAACATTACACAAAGTAAAAGAGGCAAGACATGGAAAGCCACGTATTGTATGATTACATTTATGTGAATGGTCCAGGATAGATAAATTCATTGTCAGAAAGCAGATTAGTGGTTGTCAGCGGAGGGGGGATGTAGGGAGTGACCACTATTGAGTAAGGGGTTCCTTTTGGGGATAGCAAAAAAAAAAAAAAACTTCCAAAATGGGATAGTGCTGATGGCTGCACAATTCTGTGAATATACTAAAAATGTCTGATTTGTCACTTTAAAAGGGTGAATTTTATGGTACGTGAATTATATCTCAATAAAGCAGTTGTAAAAAATAGAAAAAAGTTTTATGCATAAAGATGACATAGTGACATTTTTTCTAAGACTGAAAAATTGGAAACAATCTAGATGTCAGTCACAGTAAAGTCTGAAAATGCTATGGCCACTGGATGGACTCTTAGGCATCCATTTAAATAATTGTTGATGTGAATGACAAGAGTCCCTTCTGGCTTTATTGCTGGAAATACCACCCTTCTCAGCAATCCAGTCACTTTTTGAGCAACTCTCCACGGTCTTGTACAGGCACAGGAGTGGCTTTTTGGGTTGTGTTTGTTTTGTTTCATGCAGATTTCTTACCCCCACCCCACGTTGCCCTGACTGCTCTTCAGTGAGCAAAGCTCTGACATCATTACACCTCCATTCTCAGGAGAGAAGACGCCTTATCTAACGTCATCCTAAAAAACAACACAGCTCCTTCCCCTTAATTTCCAGAATACAAGAAAGATAAAAATCCTACTTTTAATGATATTTTCTTCAGATGTAGGGAAAATGGGAAGAAAGTCCTATACGGATGATAATTTGTCTCTCCCACCCTGGGCCAGTCCACCCTAAGTGGCTTTAGGCTCCAGCTCCTGCCTGACTTCCCTTTTGCCTTCACCTGGTTTTATCTGGCAGAGGGAGGTGTGAAGGCCCTTTCAGGGTTGGGATTAAAGGCTCAGCTGACTCACAGATCCTGAGATAGAAGGGGGGGTTTCTCCCCTCTTCCTAGTCCAACATCTGCTGCCCAGGTCTTCCTGTTGTGCAGTAGGATTGACTTCTTCTGAAGATAACTCAGGGTAGGAAAATCCATTCTCTTCCTTTCATGGGACCACAGAGGCCTGGCCGGGGCTACCCTCAGGCTGCTCCTCAAATGCAGGCTACTTCATGTACTGAACAGGAACAGAGCAGAGCAAAGCTGTGTTCTGCTTCATCCAGCCCTTTTCAGGTACTTTCCCTCAAGGATGACTTGAAGCTAATTTCATCCATGGTCATATTGCATAAAACGTATCGGCCAGGCACAGTGGCGCGTGCCTGTAATCCCAGCACTCTGGGAGGCAGGGGTGGGTAGATTGCTTGAGCCCGGGAGTTTTGAGACCAGCCTGGGCAACATGGCAAAACCTGGTCTCTATTAAAAAAAAAACAACAACAACAAAAAATGAGCCGGGTGTGGTGGTGTGCAACTGTAGTCCCAGCTACATAGGAGGCTGAGGTGGCTGAGGTGGCCAGACTGATTGAGCCCAGGAAGTCAAGGCTTCCATGAGCCGTGATCACACCACTGCACTCCAGCCTGGGTGACGGAGCAAGACCCTGTCCCCCAAAATAAAGTATTAATAAAAAGAAGTGTTATTGAAATAACATGAAAGAAACAAAATCAACAATCACATATAAACAATGAAAATAAACTAACTTACAGGGGCATATGCCTGCATTCTATATACAAAAAGATGATCAGAAAATGCCTTTTTCTGTTTTGCAACATTGTCCTCACTAGTTAGGTACTAAGTGTGACCCTTTTAAGGTTCATCTTTGAGGGAGGAGGAGTGGCGAGTGTGAACACCTTTCAGCATCTCACTCTCTGATCTTCAGGGGTTGCTCTTATTCTTAACGTGAGAACTGTACTCAGTAGGTAAGAAACAGACAGGGAGGATATTCCTGAATCTCAGGAGTGCTCTGGACTGAAGGGCCAGCGTATTTCCCCATTAACATGACTGTTAATATCTGAGGAGCAAGCAAGGCCCAGCTGGCCCCTGAGTACAAATTGCTTAGGAAACTAATTGCAAAGAGATCTGACCTTGGCTTTCAATCATTGCCTCATGAGATGAAATCATTTCATGCATTCACTGGTCTCTGGACTGTTTCATTTCCAAACTCATCTGGAGAGTTTCAGTGTGCAGATACTTTTCTCTGAGTATCTTTAACTTAGTCACACCCTCTCCCTGGCAATGAGAGAGAATACTGTGTTATAATGCAGCATAAATCACCTGTGAATTCGCTAGAGAAAATCATTACAGAATAGGTTGGTGTAATCAATATAATGAAATGATTCAAGCAGATTATTGACGAAGCAAACATTTATTAAGGACCTACTGAGTGCAAGGCCATAGGGATATAAAGATGAATGTTACATCCTGGGCTTCCCGGTAGCTCATAATGGGTTGAACCAGAGCCCTGGTGGGTCACGGACTGTATCACGACAGTAAGAACAGAAACGACGAGGTCCAAGAAGCCCACATGGGAATTCAGCTGTGCCACATGCAGGCTGTGTGTCCCTGGCTATGGGGATCCACTGTACCCCAGAGAGGAGTTCTTCCAATTTATAAAATCAGATACTAAGCTCATTAACTTTCAGCCTTTCTTCTTTTCTAATATGCAAAGTTAAGGCTATACATTTCTCTCTAGCAGCCTCCAATTTTTTTCAATGACATTTTTAGCAGCTTTATTGAGATAAAATCCACATACCATACAATTCAGCCATTTGAAGTGTACAATTCATGGTGCTGAGTATATTCACAGAGTTATGCAGCCATCACCACAGTCAAGGGTAGTACCTGCCTTGTAAGGCCATTTTTGAGGATTAAATGAGATAATCTAGGTAAGCAGTAGATCCAATGCCAGACACTTAGTGGGTATTTCTCTGCTGGTTTTTGTTCATGCTGCTGTGGTCAGTGCTGGGGCTGGCATCATGGAAGGCTGGAAGGAGTAGGTGATGGGGGCAAATGAGAAGGAAAAGAAGCATGCGAGACCCACTGTCTGGATGTCCTCTCCAGATGGGAGTGACAGACTGTCATTATTAGCTGCTAGTGGATTCTTTTCCAGCCCTCATATCGAGCCAAGTGAATTCAGTTAACAGGAGTCATTTGGGACTGGCTTGGGTGGGTTAAATTCAGAACCGATTATCATCAGGCCTGGTGGTCACACACCAACATGTTAACAAATAAACAAGCAACAACACGCTTCTCCAATGAACAATAGCTATGCTAAATTTAGCTCCTCTTGGCCATCAGGGCTGGAGCCCATGAGAGGCCAGACATCTCTCTGGATGCTTATTTGCTGAAGCACTACAGCTGGCCCTCAGAGGGTACTTGGCCAAGCCCAGTGAGCTGCTCTGGAGGGGTGTTGCAATCCTGATGGGGAAAGGATGGAGGATCTGGACTTTTCCAATTTCAGCAGAGCCACAGCATCACACAGAGCATTGACGTGTGTTTGCGTCACCAGCACAAACACCATCATTTCATTTATTTCATTTGTTACCCTGGGCAGAGGAACAATGCATTCTCAAGTCTGACTGTTTTAAATGGCAAACACGTTCTTGAAGCTGTCACTTCTATATACACCCAGATAGCTGAGGACTGTGGTTTCATTTGTACTGGGATTGTGATGACTTTCATGTTGCATGAAAACTTTGGCTATAATATCACAGATTCTCTTGGAATTTCAAATTAATAGTTTCCTCTCTCTTTCTGGCACAAAATGGCTGAACTGCATGCTCTCCAGTCAAAAAGAAAGATTACATAAACCAAAAACCTCCCCTCATTTTCAGTAAGTCATGCTTTTGTTTTAATATAGCATTGATCATATGCTTTAATGGACAAGGGCACACAGAGGTGATGCTTTGCCTCTAGTCTTCTGCAAAATTGCAATTTTAAATCATTCTTGTTTTTCTGTTATCACCCCAAAAGTTTTGTAAGAGGCTGGTTTACGTGGCATCATTTTCTTTGCATTATTGCTGTCAATTCACCAAGCTCTCTGAGTTTGGGGACCTGAAATCTAAAGAGGAAACTAAAGAGCTGACTTTTGTTTTACTTGGCAGTAAATTATACACATAAGTTGGGGTTCTTTTTTTTTTTTTTTTTTGAGTTGGAGTTTCACTCTTGTTGCGCAGGCTGGAGTGCAATGGCGCAATCTCGGCTCACTGCAACCTCTGCCTCCTGGGTCAGGCGATCCTCCTGCCTCAGCCACCCGAGTAGCTGGGATTACAGGCACGCACCACCATGCCAGGCTAATTTTGTATTTTTAGTAGAGACAGTTTCTGCATGTTGGTCAGGCTGGTCTTGAACTCCCGACCTCACGCGTCTCAGCCTCCCAAAGTGCTGGGATTACAGGCGTGAGCCACCACGCCCAGCAAGTTGGGGTTCTTTAGATCATTCATTTTTAGACCAACTGAGTGTGATTTTGCCTGCTTGGAGACATTTTTGGTTGTCACAACCAACAATGGGTGGGAAGAGATGGTGCTGCTGGCATTTAATGGGTAGAGGCCAGCGATGTTGCTAAGTGTGATACAATGCCCAGGACAGCAGCTCTCCCCTGCCTCAACAAAGATGTACCCAGCCCCAAATATTTGTAGTGCTGAGCTTTAGATTGATTTATGTATCAGACTAGAGGATGTCTATGGAGATTTGGGGCAAAGGCCTTGACTGTCTATTTGCTATCCTTTGTCTCAGAGCCTTAGCTTGATGAAATTTAGTTTTATAGACAGGCTGTATGGTCCAATGATCAGAGCACAGACTTTGAGTCCAAGAGGCCTGGACCTAGGCTGAAAGATACCAGTGACAAAGCTCACAGATCTCAGCCATTTTCTTATACACAAACTGTATCAGCAGCTAAAAGGAAACAAGGCCTGGGAAGACAGAGGGAACGTGTGGTGAGGTCAGCTCCCTGGTACCTGGGACCTCCTGTGCCCATGCGACACTTCTGTGTGCTTAGACAGGGGAGCCCATACTGTCCACAGGTTCCAGGCAGGTGCAGCCCCCATGGGGAAGACACAATCGCAGCAGGACAGCACCTGGATTTTGGTGCCACTTTCTGCTTCCACCAGGAGGTCACACCAGGGTGCCTTGCTCAGTTCCTCTTTCTGCTCCTCATGGGTTGTGCCCAGGAAGGGGGATGATGACAACTGCCAGGCCCAAATATCCCCAAATTAAGGGGTAACTGGGCTTCAGCAGCATCTACTCCATCCCCCAAGATCCCCGCTGCTGCTTCTAGGACCTGCTTATCAGCATCCACAAGCACAGTCACTAAGTAAGGCTGTCACTCTGCTACTTGGAAAACCACATCTCCTGGGCCTTTTTTCCAAATCTAGGATCTCAAAATTCTTTCTGGGCCATAGCTGCGCCGGGTCTCTATTCCACACCTGTGTCACAGGCTGTGAAATCTTCTGTATTGGAGCCAGCTTTGTAGGATTTCAGAATGTTTCACCTCTGTTGGCTCAGGGGCTTTGCAGGGGCATGGGAGGGAGTTAGAGAAGTACCACCAATTCTATTTCCTGATCAAATCCCCACCCCACCGAACTGGGGTTGTGACCTTCAGCAAGATTGTGTTCTATTTTAGTTTGTTTTAAACTTCTTCAAGCCTTCATTGTCTCATCTGTAAGGTGAGGATCCCAATGGGATCCCACTTCTAAAGTAGGTATGAAAGTTAAATGCAGTCCTGAATGCCACATGCTTAGCTCAAGTCCCAGCTAAATGGAGGCTACAAAGGACATTGGGCCAAACCACACCTTTCTTATCTTGTTGATGGTCCCAACAACCTTGGGTGGGGCAGCCTCGTTGTCTCCCTCATTGGGCAGTTACAGAAAGCTACATTTGAGAGGTCACACATCTAGGAAGTAGAAGAACCTGAGCTGGAACCCAGGACCCTGGATCTTCTCAGGCTCTGGCCTCCACTGAAGGTGTGAAAGCCAATTGTGATTAGGTGGCCACCCCATTCATTGACATCAAGGGCTCTGGAAGGTCTGATTCTCCTCCTCTTCACCAGACGAAAGAGTCTCCTCTCTCTCTCTCCTACTGGCCCTGAAAATCTCATATTGTCTCTTTCAGATTAAGGCACTGAAGACAAATCTTAAATGCACATTTCATTTGGAAGCCAGAAACAGATATATAATAACAATAGTTGTTAATGAAAGGACTTAGCATTCATATCTTCACTATTTCTGGCACACCTACTATGAGCCAGCCATGGTGCTGTTCCCTACCCATGTTTTGGCTTACTGACTGCTTCCTGTCCTTGGTGGGTGATGGGGGGCATTGCTGTTCTTCCCATTTCACAGATGAGGAAAGAGAGGCTCAAAGAGGTACTTGATCAAGACCGTAGTCAGGAGGAGATATGCTGTATTGAAGAGGAATCAACTGGCCTCTGAAAGAAACTTTGAATTCCTGGCATGTGTCAGAAAATAAAAAATTGAATTCTATAATATCTATCTCTAAAAAAAAAATTCCAACTTTTTGAGAGCAGAGTAGGAATGTTTGCTATCATCATTTTCCTCATACCCCACCCCCAAAGTGTGCCAAACCTCCTGACTTGCAGAAGACGATTTTAGATTCTTACAAAAAGCAGCTGCACAGAAGCCATGGGGGGTTTTTGCACAAAGCATTTGCCTAATTGGACCCTGTTCTATCTTCTGACCTGTTGTTCCATGAAGTATCATCTTAAAGATGCTCTCCAGAAAGTGTGGCCTGAGCCTACATTTTCCCTTGGCTGAAAGACTCAGGTTCTCTCTGAAGATATGTTATACTCCTATAATTAACATTTATTTTAAATAGTGGAGAAAGAAATCTGAAGACTGTAAACTGTCTAAATAAGAGGAGATACGCAGATACGCAGATAATACATCGGTTCCTAAATGCAGGTTGTGAAAGATTATAATGAACAAAAAACATTTAATCCACCACGTGAAGCAAGAGGGTGACCCCAGAGAGGTTGTCTGAGGTTTCCTTGGGGGGAAGCCCAGCCAGTGTTAAAAATGATATCTATGAGAATGACAGACCTTCCAGCAAATGTGCTCACCACTTCTTAAGGTGAAAGAGAAAGAAAAACACTCTGAAAAAAATTACATATGTATTTGAACAACAAATATATATGGAATATCCACTCTGTTCTAGCTAGGACTCAGGCAGTAAACAAAATAGACAAAGTCTATTTTGGCCCTATTAAGGCCCCTTGTGGGCCTTATATTTGGGTGGGGGGATAAGAGAAAGAAAGACTAGAGAATAAAGCACACTGTTGCAGGAGATGACTTTGCTAAGAATGAAAATGAGCTATCAGCCCATAGGCTTGTGTCTAATGCAACCATGTGACAAAGGAGGCACAAACTAGTTTGAACTTTGACCTGTTGCTAGTCCACATTTTCCTCAGCCCCCATTGTCTCTGAAAGCTCTGTTTCCTGTAATCAGTGTCTTTGGCAATTCACCATCATTACAAACCCTTCTGTATCAGAGCTGCCCAGTGTAGAATCCAGGCCCTTGTCCTTGATCTCTCAAAACAAATACAACAAAAACCAACCACAGAAATGAATAAGTGAAACAAAACGTAAGAACAGGTCATACAAGGATACATTTGTATGCATCAGTCTTCTCTGATGATTTCAAATGACAATGAAGATTAAGTGACAGCAGCACGTGACCACGAACCCCAAATGGGACATCAGACAGTTAAAAGCCCTTCAATCACATCTCCCATGGGCCACCCGCCACATCACTCAAGAAACGTCCCTCCTTGCCCCTCCACCATGCCACCATACACACACATACTATCTTTCTCTCTTTTCACTTTTGTTCGCCGTTATTCCTTCTCTTGGGCTCTCTCCAGAAACCCAGCATCTTTCTCTTTTCTTTGAGAGCAAAGTCGACCTCTCTCCAGTCAGAGCCACCTGCACATACCTGAAGAATGAGGCTCTCTGATAACTAGCAGGTTTCTAGTCGGGCCCTACCCTTTTCTGCAGGTGGAAGGTAAATTTTCCTTTATCTTTTCTCCAGCAGTCTCTGGGAGGTGAAGGAGGAGGGGAGAAGAGCACGGTGATCTGTTGTAACGTCGACATATAAATAATGCCACTTCATTTAGAACATAAACGTGGCTATGGTCGGTTTTGGTTTAACGTAGCTCTTCAAAATAGCTCCTCTCTTCATTCACATGAGTATCTGGGTGAAGGTAGGTGAGCAGGAAGCAGTCAAGGCTATGTTAAGAATTTGCATATGGCTAACGATACTGTACTGTGTATTTGTTAAGATGACCGATCTCATGTTGTGTTCTTACCACAATAAAAACATCCAAACAAATAATAAAAGAATTTGCCTGCTCTATGAAACAGTTTGCAAGCTGTTGCTAGGGGCAACCTTATTTACCTCTCTGTAAATTTAAGATGGGGGTCTGCACTGGAACCAGAGGGGAAAGGAGTGTCTAATCTCACTCTGGGGAGAATGGGGAAAACATGTAATTATGCGCGTTTCAGACTAGATGGGATACACAGCCCTAATGTCCACATCTTACAGAGGGCCAGTGTAGTTTACCCACCCTCACGAACCACAGAGCTACCCTGGGGGAGCCAAGAAAAACCAGGATTTCTGACCCTGGACTCAGTCCAAGAGAGACATGCAGAGTTGAGCGTCCCAATTTTGCACACTCAATCCATCTTCATAGATAAAGTAATAGAAACAACAATTAAACAGAGAAAAATTATCATTAAACATCAACTGCCATGTGGCTTCTGTTAAAAAAAAAAAAAAAGAAAGAAAAAAACCCTTGAGATATATCCTCTTTTCAGTTCCTTGAAAACTTTTGGATACTCTCTGCCTCAGGACACCTGTGTTTCCTATTCCCTCCACCTGGATCATTTTTGCCGTGAGTCCTTGAGTGCAAGGCTGCTCCTTCTCATTGAGATATTGCTCAAATACCACCTTTCAGAGAAGCCACCTCTGGCTACTTGCTCTACAGAAGAAGTAACCTGCCTGCCTGGCTCATACGAACTCTAACCCATTATTATGTTCACTTAATTTATTACACATTTCCCTGTTTGGAATCATCTTCTTCATTGGTTCATTTGCTCAGTAATTTATTCATTTGAGTCATGTTTTCCAAGCTCTATGCTAGGTTTTAGGGAAACAGCAGGGAGCAAAACCCACAAAACCCTCTGGCCTCACGGAGCTGAGGTTCTAATGGGACACGATAGACAATGAACAGAGTAAATGCATCCTACAGACTACGTAGAGGGTGATAAGTGCTTGGGGGAAATGAAAGCTGGAGGAGGTAGGGAGTGCTGGTGTGGAGTGGTTAAGGAAGGTGGTTTTGGGGATCTTGGGGAAGGAAGAACATTCCAGGCAGAGACAACGGCAAGTGCAAAGGCCCTGAGGCAAGGGTATGTAGGGTGGGGAGGTGAGGATTGACGGTGAATAGGAAAGCTAGAGTAGTTGGTCAGGGTGAGCAGGTGGGTAGGGGGTGTTGACAGAAAAAGCGTGTGCAGATTGTGTAGGGCCTTGTTAATCAGTGCAGACTGATGCTTTTATTCTGAGCAAGTTGAGGCAATTGTATTTTGAGCAGAAGAGAGGCATGATCCAGCTTGTATTTTAGTTTTTCTGGGATTTTGTCTTGTTTTTTGTTTTTTGGAGACGGAGTCTTGCTGTGTCGCCCAGGCTGGAGTGCAGTGGCGAGATCTCGGCTCACTGCTGCCTCCATCTCCCAGCTTCAAGTAATTCTCCTGCCTCAGCCTCCCGAGTAGCTGAGATTACCAGTGCCCACCACCACACCTGGCTGATTTTTGTATTTTTTTAGTAGAGTTGGGGTTTCACCATGTTGGCCAGGCTGGTCTTGAACTCTGGACCTCAAGTCATCCTCCCACCTCGGCCTCAGGAAAACATGTAGGAGGCTCTGGCTTTTCCCCCAGGCAGGAGAGGGCACAGGCAGGCATCAGGTTGGTAGTGTGTGCACACACACACATGCATACTTATGCAAAAGAGTGAATTTGTGTCCATGTATTCTGCTTGAGTACTGCTCCTCTGACTTGACAGTATGTCAGCTGCATCTTTGCATATCAATAAATGGGGAGCTATATCATAATTTTAGTGTGCTCGTATTATTCCCTCGCATGGATGTACCATAATTTAGCTGGTCCCGAATTAAACACTTCGGCAGTTTCACATTTTTCACCGTGATAAAAAATCCTGCAGTGAACACTTTTGAACATATATCCCTGAGGACTTGCTCGTCCAAGTACATCTTTGAGATGGATTCCTAGAAATAGAATTGTTAGGTCACAGTCTATAAGGGGCTGAAGGATTTTGATGCATAACGCCAAATTGCCTGGGAGAAAATGTGTACCAAGCACATCCCCACCAGCTGTGTTCCTGTTTCCTTATCTCATTTTAAGTATCATCACTGTTTTTATTCATTGCTAAGTTGATAGATTAAAAAATATGGTATTTCTTCCATTTGACCCAGCAATCTCATTGCTGGGTATATACCCAAAGGAATAGAAATTATTTTATTATAAAGATACATGCATGCGTATGTTCATGGCAGCACTATTCATAATAGCAAATACATAGAGTCAACCCAAATGCCCATCAATGATAGACTGAATTTAAAAAATGTGGCACATATGCACCATGGAAGATTAATGTAGCCATAGAAAGGAACAGGATCATATTCTTTGCAGGGACATGGATGAAGCTGGAAGCCATTATCCTAAGCAAAGTAATGCAGGAACCAAATACCACATGTTCTTACTTATAAGTGAGAGCTGAACAATGAGAACATACGAACACAGGGAGAGGAAGAACATACACTGGGTCCTGTTGGGGGAGACGTGAGGGAGGGGAGGAGCGTCAGGAAAAGTAGCTAATGCATGCCAGGCTTAATACCTGGGTGATGGGTTGATGGGTGCAGCGGACCACCATGGCACACATTTACCTATGTGGCAAACCTGCACATCCTGTACATGTACCCCAGAACTTAATAAAAATATATATATGGTATTTTTTGTTGTTATTTATTGCCATTTCATAGTTAACCCATGTTTTATTTGGGCTATTAGCCTTTTACTAGTATTTAAGAACACTTAATATATTAAAAACATATTATCATAAATGTTGCACAATTTTAAGGATTTTTTCATATAATCTTTTTAGTTTTTGTTTTGGGAAGCTGTGAAATATATGCATATAAAAACATGTAACACACTTATGAAAGATACAAAAAATAAACACTGTGTACTGATAACCCAGCTCAACACCCCAATTGCATTCTCTTTTCCCCCGAGCCAAACTAATCACTTGGTGGTAATGGTTCCCTTACTGTTCTTTATAGTTTTGCCTAACCTGTAAATCTTCATAAACAGCCTAGTTTTAGTTGTGCGATGTTTCAAGCTTTATGAAAATAAAATCACACTTTATGTATTTGTCCATGATCTGCTTCTTTTTTTTTTTTTTTCAAACAATATTATGTGTGTCAGCTTCCTTTAGATCGAAGCCTAGCTGTGGGTCACCATCTCTCCCAGTGCAGCTTTGTAAAAATGTCTCTAGAAGTGTGATTTCTGAGTCTCCAGAAATGCATATCTTAACATAACCCAGCTCATGCCAAATTATTTTCCAAAGCGGTTTTTACCAGTTTATAGTTTGTTCGGTACTATATGAAGCTTCCAGTTTTGTTCACATCCTTGCCAAAGCACGTTATTGTCTGACTTTTAATTACTTTCCTAATCTAGTGTATATGAACACTAGATTATATGGGAGTAGATAAGGAACATTTCTTATTATAAAAATAGGCAAGGTCTTAGAAGAAGTGGTTAGATTTTTAAAAATATGGATTGTTAAAACATTTGTTTTACTCTTCCTAGAATACCAGGAAAGCAAACAAACACTTTTCTTTCATTAGACTAGAAGTGAATAGAACTTCAGTTAAAAGTGAAGGTAATTTTAAGATCAGAAAAACAAGCTATCTGGGGGACAATTTGCCAGAAGAGATAGTTACACTATTAAAAAACCAAATGCTGTCCTCTTTGGGCTTGTGGATAAGATCAGTGTTAGAATGTGCTAACAAAACAAGTAGAAAGGATTCCTGAACTAATTTCTTCTGAATCAACATTTAAAAACATTCAATTTGCTCTCAATGTTCAACTCCCACTTATAAGTAAGAACATGTGGTGTTTGGTTTTCTTTTCCTGCATTAGTTTGCTGAGGATAATGGCTTCCAGCTTCATCCTTTGGTGCAGAAAGGAAATGCATAGATCAATAGGTAAAGAAATGTGTTTTCTCACATTTTAGGAAGTGCTTGGTGATCGATACACATCAAGTGAGACCATTCAAGGTGTGTACATAGTCTAGATTGAGTTTAGATTCTTTATATGTAGATTTCTTTGATAATGTCATTTTACTTTACATTTATGACAGGTTCATGAAAGTGAGAAACGTTCTAAGCGCTGCAGAATAACTGCTCATCTTTTCTTTTTTGCTTTTTTTTGTGTGTGGCGATAATCTTCACGTACACTGGCAGGCCAAACATCTGGCTCTTGTGTGTGGGAAGGCAGTTGCTCTTGTACTACATTTCAGCTGAGAAGTACTGAGCCTGCTGACAAAATGCATAACCTAATTAGGCGTGAACTCGAATGCAATCGGTGCTTGTTTCTGCAGATGTAAAACGACACTCTCAATCTACTGTGTTTTCTTCCCAGGTCTAAAAGCATCACAAATTAACAGGTTTGGAAAGCCAGGGATTTCACAGGCAAAAGTTGATTGCATAGATGCTCCCGGGTTCATTAACACCGAACATAAGCCTTTCCGAGAGCCATTATGGGCTTTGTGTTTGAATCAATATGGTGGTGTAGTCAGAATAACATGGGAATTCCAGACAGGAGACATGGATTCTAAACTCCTAAAGATGGGTTCTGTGACTTTAAACACGGCCCTTCCCTGTCTAGGCTGGCGTTTTCTCACTTGCAGAGTGAGGGAGTCGGAGATTTTCACTAAACATATATTTGTTAGCATTTGCTGTGTACCAGGAGCCAAAGTAAAAATTATAAAGCATGGTCTCTGTTCCTTAGGATGTCCACAATTTGGAGAGGGGTGACAAAGAAGAATCGGACAGCTCCAATGTGGTGAGACAAGCAGAGGGTGTGAATGCCACAGAACAAAGCTGCTTCTAGCACAGTTCAGAAGCTAGAGAATGCTTCTCATGGAGGTGGAACTGCTATAGGGCCATGGAGGATGAAGAGGGTCTAGTTAGGAAGACTGGGAAGGGGAGAATGTTATATGACAGAAGTATGTGCAAAGGCACAGCAGTGTGAGAATACAGTGCTACCTGTGTCATATCTGAGGTCCTGTGGTACTTTTAAAACATGTTCCCAAATTCTTTGACACTCTTCCCATGGACAGATGGGAGTCCATGTCCCCTCCCTCGAATCAAGGCAGTGTTGTAAAGAGGGTGAAACTGATGCTATGTGAAAGTAGGTCATGAAAGATCTGGCAGCTTCTACATTGTTCATGGGGACATTCACACTTACAGGCCAAGCAGCCATGTAAGAAATCCAGCTATGCCTAGTCTGCCATACTGGGAGGAAGCCCAAGCCAGCCACATGGAGAGGCCATGGGTAGGTGCTCTGTTTGGAAATCTCAGCTAAGCCCCCAGCCTTTGTATTGATCTTGCTCAGGCACCAGATATATGAGTAAAGAGACTCTCCATTATTTCGATGGCAAATGATTTACATCCTGCCTGCTAAAGCCCCTGACGTAATGAAGCAGAGACAAACCATCCCCACTCTGCTGTTTCTAAATTCCTGACCGACGGGATCCATGAGCACCATGCAGCAGTTGTTGTTCTACACCATTAAACTTTGAGGTGGTTTGCTACGCAGCAATGAAGGATGGGAATGGGTCTGTTTCAGCTCTAAAAGTTGATTATTCAGTAAAACTCCAAATCCAATTCCTATTCTTCAAAAAGAAAGCTCTGATTATGTGAACTTTTGAATTAAAGAAAAACAGTTGCAGAAAGATCAAGACAGAGATTGAATTATTCAGAGAAATTATCGTCAACAAACCCAAACTGGTTGAAATTGCAAAATGAATTTATTGACCCACAAAATCAGGAAATTCCAGGTGTGAATCTAGTACTACAGGATTCAGGCATTCAAGAGATGAATGGAATCCAGTCCTCTCCAATTCTGCATTCTGCTTTGCTCTGTGCTGTCTTCATTGTCAGGCAGGCACTCCCCAAGGGGAAGAAAGATGGCCAGACCAGCACCCACTGAGCCCCAGAAGAAAGGGAGTCTCTTTACGATCATTTCAGCACATGTCCGAGGCCTGTCTGCTGTTCCCTCACTTCCATAGGTATGAATTCCATACCTATGGCTATGGCCATGGGAAAAGAGGTCCCTGATTGACCAGATGGGGCCGCATTTCTACCTGTTGAGCCAGAAGACGGTGTCTACGAATCCTGAATATTGAAAGAAATGAGGCTCTCAGTCTTGTATTATCAGAAACAGAAATGAATACTAAGTGGAAAACAAAAACAAAAACCGTTAGGCAGAAACTTCTGCTTCTGCCCACAGCTGTCCATTTGGCATAACCTGATACTACTTGGGCTTCATAGAACTATCCCTTTTACAGGTTTAATTAACCCCAAAGCAGCAAAAAAGCAGTTATGCCTCCAGTACAGGTTCACGAAAGATATTTTCTAGACTTATAGAGTTTGGAGATTCCTAATATTTAACCATCCCTTCCATTATTCTTTTTTGCTGTTAATAAATATTTCTGAATTTTACTGATTAGTTCCTTTATACACACGTTTATTCGGTGATAAAAATTGAAATAGCATGCCCAAATTACCTTCAAAATAAGCCAATTGTTAAAAAGCAGGAAGTATTTAGTTTCATGGATCTTATGCTCATCATTATGTTTCACTCAAATAATACAACGTAAAACCCCCAAGCTCTATAACTACACTCATTTTCCACATGTTCTTTTGCTTCAGAGTCTTAATGTTGAATCTCACCATCAACTTCGGGATTCTAAGACACATATATATGAGATCTGGGATTTTTTTCTTGGGGTCAATCAATAAAATGGAGCAAAAAGAGAACTAGAATCAGCAAGACATTCAAAGCATACATTTTACGTGATGGATAAAAGATGGAAAAGAAACAGAGATCTAAGGAAGGAAAAAGACAACTGACATCACAGAAACAATATTATGAGAGTTAAAAAAAGAAGTTGATGGTGAGATTCAACATTAAGACTTTGAAGCGAAAGAACATGTGGAAAATGAATATATTTATAGAGCTTGGAGGCCTTACGTTGTATTATTTGAGTAAAACATAATGATTAGCACAGGATCCATGAAACTAAATATTTCCTGCTTTTTAACAATTGACTTAGTTTGAAGGTAATTTGGGCATGCTATTTCAACTTTTATTACTGAATAAACGTATATATAAAGGAACTAATCAGTAAAATTCAGAAATATTTATTAACAGCAAAAAAGAAAGGGATGATTAAATATTAGAAATATTTATTAACAGCAAAAAAGAAGAAAATAATGGATGGTTAAATATTAGGGATCTCCAAACTCTGTAAGTCTAGGAAATATTTTTCATGAACCTGTACTACAGGCATAACCAAAACAACAACAACAACAACAAAAAACATGTTTCCCCTTCCAGAATGCCCCCTAGTGAGCCCAAAATTACTAGCAGGAAAGAAAGGGCCTAACCCTGGAACTGAATCTATGTAATCTATGCTTGTGTGATTCCTCAACCTAATTCTGGGGTCTTCCTCATTCCAGGGTTCTCAGGATTCCATCCACGGAATGGGGAACATTGACATTGCCAATGACATTGAAGGATCATCTGTTAGCCCATTGTGACCACCATCACTTCTCTCACATGAGGAAGAGGCTCTTGTTCTCTTTAAAGATGATAAGGTTGATTGAGATAAAAGTCACTCGGTCTTAGAAAGCTCTCTACCATTCACCTCCCTGGCATAGCCTTGTCCTTGCACCATCTCCAGGAAGACAATGTCTCTCCCTTTCTTGTTGGGTTATCTCTTCTCTGTTGTGTTGTTGGATCCACCATCATTTGGGGAGAGAAGAGGGATAGGGTCAAAAGTTGCTGTCATCTTGCTCAGACTCCTTATTAAGACATTCTGGGAGGGAGGAGAGACATCTGTGCCTTTCTGGAAGTTTCCTTCAGCTGCCCTCTGGGATGACTCAGAAGATCAACTTGTCACTGGGGTAGGTCCAGAAAAATCCAGGCACAGCGAAAAGTTCTCCTGGACTTTTTTTTTTTTTTGACACGGGGTCTCACTCTGTCACCAGGCTAAGTGCAGTGACATGATCATGGCTCACTGCAGCCTTGACCTCTTGGGCTCAAGCAATCCTCCTGCCTCAGCTTCCTGAGTAGCTGGGACTACAGATGCATGCAACCAAGCCCAGCTAATTTTTGTATTTTTTGTAGAGATGGGGTCTCACTATGTTGCCCAGGCTGGTCTTGACCTCCTGAGCTCAAGTGATCTGCCTGCCTCGATCTCCCAAAATGCTGGGATTACAGGTGTGAGCCACCATGCCCGACCTTCCTTGGATCTTGTAGGGAGCTTGTGAAGGTGAATTTCTAGATTCTCCAAATGTTAGAGGCCAGGAAAGGGGGACACTGCAGTCTTGCCAGAGGAGCCCAGATTCAACAGATGCTCAGCAGTGAGAGGAAATAAATTAGCCCTTTCTTCTTGTTTATGTCATGTCTTTGTCCCTGTGCCTCCATTGTAGGATGCTTTTACCTATAAATGTGTTTTTCAAGCTAGAAATTACAGAGATCCAGATGTTCCTAAGGAGTCTTCTCCATTTGGTTTCTGCTTCGGTCACAAAGATGGATGTTTTATATTCAGATCTGTTTCCTTGCTAGTCATAAGCTGATGGATAAACCTGGAGTGACTTGTCTATGACAGCATCTTCTTATCATGGCTTTAATTAAGGACTGGCATTTGTGTGGTGGTGAATTTTCTCCAGATCTTATTCCTGGAGATACCTTAATGATACCACTGCCCTGTGAATTGCACTGGCTTCCTGTCCGTTTCTCAATCTTGCCAGGGCCCTTCCTACCCCAAGACCTTTCCTCATGTTGTTCCCTCTGCCTGGAACATTCCCGTCCAGCAACTCAGGTGACTCATGCTCTTCCTTCAAATATCAGTTCAGGGGCTGCCTACTGGGTTGCTCTGTTGGTATAAATTCCCTACTCCATCGTATTCCATATAGCTCTTAGGAGGATTCAAATGCTTAAATAAATCTTTAGACATACACTTGATGGATATTAGCTCTAATAATGTTTGTTATATTATTAGTTAGGATAAGTGATATTAGTTTCATCAACAAATAAATCCCCACGTCTCAAGGGCCTAACACATTAAGTTTATTCTGCACTCGTCTTACAGTCCATTGTTGGTCAGTGCAGGGGCTGTGATCCATGTAGACATCAAGGTTCCAGGCCCCTTCCACTGTGCGGTTGCATCATCTTTTAGGCCCTCAGGGTGTACCATCAAATTGTTTGCATCAACTGGCAGTTGAGAGAAGAGAGGGTAGAAAATTCTGCAAGAGGTTTCACAGGCCAGGCTGGAAATAGCGGGTGTCCTGTCTTTCCTTTAGAAAAAGTTTAGCAGTTTGTTGTAAAAATAAATATACACTTACTTTGTTACAAGTCAATCCCACTCTTGGCCACCTACTCCAGAAAAAAAAATAAAAAAAAACGGCCCCACCCGGTTACCAGGGGTAGGGTTATATAGCCCAGCTGTATGTCCAGGAAGGAGAGGAGGACCATGGTTGTTGGTGAAGCACTAAGCTTTTCAGCTATATTATTACAATTATAATAGTTATTCCCAAGTCCCATACTGCATTTTAACAACCCACCTAAAAAGTACCCCACCCTTGCAGATTCCCTTCTTGCTCATCAAGTTTATCGGCCTGAGGTCATATTTCTTCAGAATTTTGAATCATAAGCACAGTGTAGTGTTCATCACATAAGGTAATAGCTATTTCTTCTTAAGTCATTTTATCTGAGTTAATGGCTAGTGATGGGTTAATATATAATTGTCCATAGGACTATTTGCATTTTGAAATAAGACTCATGGAGAAAAGAGAAACTGAGTTAGAGGGAGGAGATATTCGGGCTTTTGGCAGGTGGCAGCCTCGTCCTTTCAGGTAAAATCCAAGAAGAGGCTTTGGTGGCAATTTGTTCTTTCTTCTTTCCTTTCCAAGTGTAATGGTAACTTCTGGGTAGGGAAAGCTGCCTCTTTGCCTCCATGAACTGAGACTTTCTACTGCCCACACTATAGCCTCCTTTATTCTCTCCTCTGCAGACTGCTAAGAGAGAGCTCTTTGGCATACAAAATAGGCCTTGGACTTCCCTATCAGGGTGCTTTCTTTCATTTCATAGAGCCCTCCCCAGCCAGATATTCATGTCGCAGATGTATGAGCTCCTGCAGTCATTATCAATCACTGAATGCTCAACAAATATTTAATGAATGGCTTCTATGAGCAAGGGAGACATCACATTCTGTAATGGTGGTTGTGGGGGGAGCGGCAGTGCATGCGTTTTTAGTTTCGTTTATTTCATTTTTGGAGTTTATGAAATGTCTTAACTGTTAAGTCACAGAAAAGGTTTCCCACATAAAAAACATAAAAATCTGTTCTATCTGATCTGCTTTTATGCATTTTTCTAAGCCCCTGGTTTTCTAATTAGGGGGAAAGAAGAGGAAGTTTTATTCCCATACCCGTTATAGCATGTGACCATGGTTCAATTATATTTTTCTTTTGGCTGGATAAGGGTAATGAATAGATCTTTATCAAATAATTTGACAGACATTGTTATATCCAGCAACTTTTGCTAATACGATGCACTTGGAATCTCATCTGTGTTTGAAGTTTGCACTGACATCTGCAGAAACTCAGAGAGAAGCTCCCCAGGGATCATCTCTGGTATTTATGACCTGCATCTCCAGGTCGTTTTGCAGAAGTGAAAGCTGCACTCGACCATTCCTTTTGTTGGCAACTCAAGCCAACAGCCCCTAATGGCTGATTGTATGAAGGAGCAATAACAGCCTCAATACAGTGGGGTAAGGTTCTGAAATCAAAGACTGATGTGAAAGTGGCAAATGGTCGAAATACAGCCCCTTAAATTGTCCATGCAATAAATTATGATTTCCCCCCAGAATTGGAACAGCTCATTATTTTATGGCTAAGCATCAGATAAAATAGTAGCAGACTTGTACGCTAGGTCATTCTTGCATTGCTATAAAGAAATACCTGAGACTGGGTAATTTATTTTTTTTTTTTAAAAAAAGAGGTTTAATTGGCTTACGTTTCTGCAGGCTGCACAAGTATGACACCAACATCTACTCAGCTTCTGGGGAAGCCTCAGGAAGCTTACAAGCATGGCGGAGGTTGAACGGAGAAGCCAGGCTGGGCACGGTGGCTCATGCCTGTAATCCCAGTACTTTGGGAGGCTGAGGTGGGTGGATCAGGAGGTCAGGAGTTTGAGACCAGCCTGACCAACGTGGTGAAACCCCGTCTCTACTAAAAATACAAAAATTAGCCAGGTGTGGTGGTGCGTGCCTGTAATCCTACCTACTCAGGAGGCTGAGGCAGGATTTCCCTTTTCTTTCTTTTTTTTTTTTATTATACTTTAAGTTTTAGGGTATATGTGCACAACGTGCAGGTTAGTTACATATGTGTACATGTGCCATGTTGGTGTGCTGCACCCAAGAACTTCCCTTCTCTTTTGTAAATTGGAGTCTCCCTGTCACAGCTTCTCTCCCTCCTAAGTGTCTGCTTTCAACAGGTCCTAAATAAAATGATTGTTACTCTTTAGATTTAGTTCCCAGAGCTTCTTTTTTTTTTTTTTGCTAATATCAAAACCTATTACTTAGTTCTTTTCCTCATCCTTCTATGCTGTTAACTTAGGAAAGATGAGCTCTCCAAACCTGTATTTCTCGGTGCGTTGGAGTTGCCGAGATTCTTGCAAATGGTATTGCAACTCATCCTGGTGCTTTCTTCTGTCCTCAAAGATGAGTCGAGTGGCTCTGGCCACACAATATTTAATATGCACACTGCTAGCAGAAATTAGACACCCCATCTTACCCACCCCCGCAACTTCTACATTGTGAAGTAAGGGTCTCACTGAAATTCAAAGGAGAGAAGGAGAGAGGGAAAGGAAGGAAAGAAGGAAGGGAGAAAGTGAGGCAGAGAGGAGAGGAGTAGGAAGGAGAAAGGGAAGGAAGAGAGGGAGGGAAACAGAGGAAAGGAGGGAGGGAGGCAGGAGACTACCCTGTTACCCACCTGTCCCCTGATGTCTTTATTTAGAACATTCTAGAACAAAGTGGCAGAGGAAATTGCATTGGCTTTCCAGTTGGGTCTTCTCGGAGCTCATCCCTTCTTGGCTGTGTGATTGCAGCAACTCATTTAGGTTTCCCGAGCCTCAGCTCTGTCATACGTAAGTGGCAAAAATAACAGCATTTCACCCTAAAGAATTGTCAGTAGGATTAAAGGGGTTAACATATTTAATCGATATGGCACAGGATAGGTGCCCCCTAAATTTACTTTCCCCATGAAGGGCTTTAGGTCTTTTCTACTCATGCCTATTGTGAATTTCTCATTCGGTTGCAAGATCTGTAAAGGCATAGATGATGCCTTCTATTTCTTTAGGAAGTGTTCCTCTCCCACTCCTGCCCCAAATGGCACACTCGGAGTCCTTGCTTCATTCCCACAATATGACAACATCAGCATGTTTGACTGACTGATCTTCTGCTCAGAGGCTGTACCAATATTTAATTACCCTTTTGATCAGAAAGTTCATCCTTATCTCTTAGGTCCCTTCTGCTATAATTTATCCTTATTTTTGCCTGTTCAGTCCTGGATGTAGTATATGTCCTTATTTGTAAAGGCATCATTGAAAAGAAGGGGGAAGGGTAAGAATGGGGGAAAAATTAGACAATTTGATAGAAGCTCAGGCATTTATATGAAGTGCAAGAGACTGAAAGGATGAAGAGAGAGAGGAGAGCCTGAGACCCTTCATCACCATAGATCACAATGAACCCTCCACCGTCCCAAAACTGTATTTTGAGAAACATTTCAAGATTATTTCTTTCTTTCATTTTTGGAACAGAGTCTCGCTCTTTCGCCCAGGCTGGAGTGCAGCGGTGCAATCTCGGCTCACTGCAAGCTCTGCCTCCTGGGTTCTCACCATTCTCCTGCCTCAGCCTCCCGAGTAGCTGGGACTACAAGTGCCCGCCACCACGCCTGGCTAATGTTTTGGGGTTTTTTTTGTATTTTTTAGTAGAGACGGGGTTTCACCATGTTAGCCAGGATGGTCTCGATCTCTTGACCTCGTGATCTGCCCGCCTCAGCCTCCCAAAGTGCTGGGATTACAGGTGTGAGCCACTGCGCCTAAAAAAACACAGAGTTCAACTATAATTCTGGAAGAAAAGCTTCTTTTGCTATTTGTTTAATCTAGAATCTATACCAGGGAGAACCAAATGCATTGGCGAGTTAAGCTGCTTTGCTTCGGAATATTAAATTCATTTCTCAAATGTTTGACTTCATGTCAGTGGTGAGTTTGTCATCAGACCAGGCTGTATTTAAGTGCCAGCTCTGCCTGCTACCTGTCTGTCAAGCCTCTGTGCAAGTTGCTTTTGTTCTTAGAATCTCACCTGGAATTCAGGTGACAACAACCTCACAGGAATATGTAGAGATTAAATGATTTAATAGAAGTAAGAGAAGCTCACCTTGCTGTCTCCATGGTAAATGGTCAACACACGTTTATTGCATTGGCATCTCAATTTTGCAAAGTCCAAACAAAAGCAAAATGCAGAGTAGCTCCAGATTTGGAGGGATGGAAAGAGGAGAGGTAATCATGGGGGTGGGTGTCAGGTAGGGAGACCCAAAGGTCTCTCGGGTTATTGACATGTCCAATGAGCTGCAGGACAGATGAACAAAGGCACACTTTCAACTCAGAGTTGAAGTCACAAAGGCCGATGGTTTCTGCTTGGAGATGAGTGAAAGGCGGCTCACGTGGCTAGGCAGCATGCATGCCGGGCCCTCCTGGGTGTCGGATCCAGACAGTATCCTGGGAGCACATGTGCAGCTCTGCTGGGACAGTTTGTTCCAGATGTGCACAGCTGCGAGCCTCTGAGGGCTGAGGGCCAGGGCTTTCTGTAGGAGGTATATTGTGCTCCTTTCCCTTCCCCACTGGAGCTGACGGAGGCTTGCACAGGCTCCTGCTGTGCCGAGCTGGGACGGCGGCCATGGCACAGAGACAGGCACGTGATGTACCCAGGCGCTCCAAACATCAGCACCAAGACCTCCTTTTTAACAGTCCAACCCTCTGAGGCACGCCTTTGCCTTTCAGTCTTAGGAACATCCCAGCCTCACTCCCCAAGTGGCCTGGCAAGACCTCCGTCCATCACATTGGCCTGGCTGCAGTTCAGGGATCATCTGGAAGAGGCACATTCATTGTGTTAGCCTGAGGTTCATCACCGTTTCCAGATGAGATGCTAGTAACTGCGGACACGAGACGAACTGCTTCCTTTGATGCATCCTCCTGTCTGGTTAGGAAATGGCAGAGGTAGGAATCTTTGATGCAGGGCTAGACGCACAGCAGCTGCAGGGCCTTCAGAAGGCTTTGGAAAAACTAGAAGGTTTTCTCAATGACTTCATCCCACTTTACTTTGCGACAGTGACTTTGGGTGACCTTGAGCCTTTTGACTGGGTCCAGGAAATACCAGAGCTGCAGAGATGTTGATCACTCTCCTCTTGAACACATAAATGGGCTGTTACCAAGTGCAGGGTTTTATTAAAGCACAACGCAAGCGGATTTTTCTTTTGAAAATGGAACGGGGTTGTGGACTCTTTTATTCCCATTTATTTTCTGAGTTGGCTGTTATCACCATTTTCGATTTCTGCACTCCTGAAGTCAGTCTTCCTTGTGTCTTGACAAAAATTTCACGACATCTTCCCCTTTCATTGTTTCCCCTATTTATTTATTCGCTCAACAAATGTTTACTGTGGTCCTGTGATATGCCAGGCACTTTTCTAGATACCAAGGAGACAGCAGTGAGCACAACAGACAGGTATCCCTGCCCTCGTGGAACTGATATTCTAGTGTAGGAGGCACACGATAAACAAAAGAAACAAGTAAAACCTGTGGAATGTCCGATGGGGTAAGTGCTTGGAGAACAGGAAGACTAACAAGGGAGGGATGATGGTCTGGACATTTGAGCAGAGGTTTGAAGGGGTGAAGTAACCACCCAGAGAGCACTACAGATGGAGAGAACAGCAGGTGCAAAGGCCCTGGGACAGAGCATTTAGATGACACGCATGGCTGGAGCAGGGGGAGCCCACGGGGACAATAGGAGAGAAGTCAGAGAGGGGGATGTAGAATTAGGTCCAAGGTTACAGCTGGATGAAGACATCATTAACTACGATCCACTCGAAAGATGGCCCGAGCCTGGAAATAGCTCCATTCTTTGTGAGCAATGCCACAAAGTCTTGAGTAAAGGACACGGGCCCGGCTGGCAAGCATCAGGCTGCTCAGCTGTGCACATTCCCACATCAACTTCTGTAGCAGTTCCTATTTGCCAGGCACTGTTTCTGCACTATGTATATGGTCACTAATTTAACCCTCACCACACACTTGTCAGGTGGGTACTGTTACTGCCCCATTTTCCAGATGAGGCTCAAAGCGGTTAAGTCACTGTCACAGGTTTCACAGCTGCTAAAGTGAGGAGTTGGAAGTGAAATGAGGCAGACGGCCTCCAAGGTGCACGCTTCCACTCATGGAGCCACATCTGCCTCCCTTGCTAACACAACAATGATACCTGTAGTAATACATACTCTTTACATGTGAACACACACAGCATGCTGTTATGTGTAGTATGGGCTCTGATTTTAATACATGTCTTAGGAAGACAGAAGTTAAGATGGCAACTGTTTGCAAGAAGTTGTGGAACTATTCAAAGGATCAGTTCTAAAGCTGTTTAAAAAAGTAGGGTGGGGAATTGGACTTCTTGGGTTCAAATCCTGGCTCAGCCCCTTACTATTGTGAGACCTTGGACGAGGAATCTTGCCAGTCTGAGACTCAGTTACTACAGCTATAAAACAGATAGACAAGTAGGTATTTCATGAAGATGTGTTAAGGATAAATGAAATCATGTATCTCAAAGTCCTGGCACGGAGGAATAACTCAGGAAATTTCAGCTCTGATCATCGCCGTCAACTTATCATTATTGTTGCTGTAATCTAAAGTTTCCAGGACTCGGGTTAAGATACACTGGGTCCTCAGGATGGAGCTAGATGGTCCCCGGGGGCCAGATCAGATTTCTGATCATGAGTGTGTTTGCCTAGCTATTGATTTTCTGCGTGGCCTTTTATCAAGTTTCTGCTTTACCCGCCTTTGTGCTCGTTCTCCACCGACGAGGCACTTAACCCTTCCAGAAGGATCTGAGGAGGCAGAATAATCGTTTGTAAAATCATGCTGACATTTGGGGGTGGAAGGTGCTGAGGAACTGTGAGGCAGAGTGTTTCCCTTCCAATCACCCTCCCAGTCCGATTGGTACTCGTCTTGGAAAGGTCATTCTCTTGGCTTAAGAGTTTCCTGTGACACTCGAGCTGCAGCTTAAACGAATTGTTCCTGAAGTCTGTCTTGTGGTACTCGTCACCTCGGTCTTCCTCCTTGCTTCTGGAATTCAGTGGGGAAATTGCAAGGGCTCCCTCTCAACTCCTGCTGTTAAGCTGAAGGAGGTCATCCGAGACCCACTTTACCTAGTTGCCACGGTCCCCAAATGGTGGTGGACAGATGACCACTGGCATACATCATGCTCTTAGGGGACACATAGAAGAACCCTGAGATTTTAATAGTCATGTATGTATTTAATCTATATTGGAGAAATGTAACTAGCATATCAAACAATTGAGGCAAATTCTTAGAATTAAATTTGTATATGAAAAATAAAAGTGAGTTGTTTTTGAAGAATATTAAGAAGTCTGGGTGTGGTGACTCAACCCTGTAATCCCAGCACTTTGGGAAGCTGAGACAGGAGGATCACTTGAGCCCAGGAATTTGAGACCAGCCCTAGCAATATAACAAGACTCTGTATCTATTAAAAATAAAAATTTAAAAAGAATATTCAGCAGACCATGTAAATGGTACACAGCGATGGCAGAAACCCCTCCTTGTGGCTCTTAGGTGACCAAAATTGGTAAAAGCACATTCTGTAGATAACCTATGTGGAAACTTTTAAAAGCCATAATTGCCAAAGCTGTAATTGCCAATAGCTTTGGCAATTGCCACTTTTAAAAGTTTATAACTTTCTACATGTTGCTGGTCATGTTAGCCACTTCACCTCTACTTACTTTGCTGACTAAATTCTGTGCTAGAGCCTTGTTTTAGCTCTCACATTCCACACTGTAGAATTCAGTAGCTTAAGATGGGTCACCTGCCTTGAACACTGTCTGATGTCATTTAATAGTGGAAGGACCCCCATGATAAAACCACTTTAAATATCTGTTCTAAAACCTTGTTAAGCCCTCTGTTCAAATTTATTGTTTCCAACAGTTCTGTAGTAAGAAATACAGGCTTTTCTGAGAGCCATTTCTCCAGCTATCTCCTGTAAGGCAGTTTGTACAGGTTGTAAATCATTCGGTCGTTGTTATAAGAAGCCATAATGAAATCTCCGGCAACACCAGGCTTGTAGCTAGAACTGAGAATAGCTGTTGAGAGAGGAGTGTTTCATTCCCCTTTAAAATCAGAGTGGAAATTTACTGGCTTCTCCACAACCTCTGTAAAACATTCTGTAACTAATAAAATTCCTACCGCGTGATCCGTGGGTTTTATTTCTAAGTCAAATCATGTGGCGTGCATGCATGTACATCCATTTTCCACTCTGAGCTGATTCAAACACTGTTGATGACTATTTATGACTTTTACTATGTTACTCTGAGATTTTAGCGGGAACCCAAACCAAGTGTCTCTATGCAGTTTACCAAGTTTTTTGAAGATGCCTAGAGCTCAACTTTACTTCCCAGGGTTTCTTTAAGCCATGTTGAAATCCATAGACCATAAACCATAGACCCCTAGGTCTATTGTATGTTGAGCAGAGAAGATAAACTGATGTAATACAAATGTCAGCTAATTACAAAAATCAGTTCTTGTAACAACTCGAAGGAGGATCTGGGTTTAAATGAGATAAACAAGCAGGGTTGTGTGTTCCTCATTTTTAGATGGCAAGCTAAAATGTCACAGGGTGTGCTCTCAGCTGTCAGCCTGTAATCTAATTAGACAAGATAATTGGGGAGGCTGAGCTTGCTGACGGTTGACAAACATATTAGTCTAATTTCATTCTCTCTAATATGACTCTGGCAACCCTGAGCTTCTCTTGTCACCACGTCAGCCAGGAAGGATTCTGAATGCAAAGACAAAACTCTGGTTTGGTTTCAGCGATGGTTTCTGGGTATAGAGATTGCTGCTAAAGGGAAAGTGTGGGAGGGGGCACAGGGTGAGGCTGGGGTGCAATTCAAACTGCAAAAGCAAACTAACAGGATGGTTTGAGATTTGTATGAGGTAGAAATGTAAACTGAACTGCTAAATAGTTATCAAAGAATATCCCTTTTGTTACGTTTAAGGACACGCAGTGAACAGAGCTCAGGTTGACAGCATGCTGCCTCTTAGAGACCTATTGGCACAAATCGCTAAGAATGATTTATCGCCATCTTTGAAGTTATTCATCTGCCAGGCTGATACTCAGCCAGGATGCCCTGATGCCCTGCATTGGCCTTCTGGCCATCTGACTGGTGAGTTGTCAGCTCCTGGGCTATCTCGGCTATTAAATATTTTTAATAGCTCCCCTATTGGATTTTTATTTTTAGTTTGCTGCTATAAACTACCACAAATTTAGTGGCTTAAAACAGCACACACTTGTTATCTTACAGTTCTGTAGGTCTGAAATCAGGGTACAGTGTGACTCAGCTGGGTCCTCTCATGGAGTCTCACATAAACACAACCAAAGTGGCAGCAGGGCTGTGTTTCTTTCTGCAGGTTCTAGACCTGAGTCTGCTTCCGAGCTCATTCAGGTTGTTGGTCAAATTCAGTTCCTCGCAATTGTAGGACTGAAGTCTCCATTTCTTTGGTGACTGTCAGCCAGGAGTGGGTGTTTACTAGAGGCCACTCACGTTCCTTCTCATGCTTGCCACACACTTCTCTTCCAGTCACATCAGCTGCTATGATTTTAATGTGTCCCCTGAAACTTAATCCTCAATGCAACAGTGTTGGAAGGTGGAACCTTTAAGAGGTAATGAGTTCATGAAGGTTCTGCCCTCACAAATAGATTAATGCTGTTATTCCAGAAGTGGATTAGTTATCAACAGAGTGTGTTCTTGATAAAAGGATGAGTTCTACCCCCTTCCTCTCTCTCCCACCCTCACCATCTCTTGCCCTTCTACCATCTGCCATAGTATGATACAGCAAGAAGGTCCTTACCAGATGCTGGTACCTTGTTACTGGACTTCTCAGCCTTCAGCACTGTGAGAAGTAAATCTGTTTTACTTATAAATTACCCATCTGTAGTATTCTGTTACAATAACACAAAACAGACTAAGACGGTGGATTAAGTACCTTTCATGCTTCAAATCAATTTCCTCTTCTGCCACGTCTCTGACTCCAGACAAATTTCTCTGCTTTTAATGGTTCAGTAATTAGATTGGGACAGTATAGGTAGTCCAGGAAAATCTCTATATTTTAAGGTCTGTTAACCTTAGTTACATCTGCAAAGTCTCTTATTCATGAGGGATTAGGGCATAGACATCTCTGGGGAAGGAAGGGATAAATTGAATGACTTCCACGTGATTTATACATACATGAAAGTATTTTATCTTCATATATTTTAAACATTCTCTCCTAAGTCTTATTTATATCAATAATGTTAGTTTAACAAGTGTTTTATTTTCCATAAATAGCACAAAGTTGAATTTTGGCCCAGACAGTATCCCAACTACCATTCATTATTCCAAATTAGTAGGTTTCTAAATAACGACATTCCACAAAGTAAAGGAGAGAGTCTAACACTATTGTGGCTGAAGCGATCTGTCAGGCCTCCTTGTAACCTCTCAGTCTTGTGGGCTCAGAGATGCACATACTTCAGAGCTCTGGGCATCGGTTTAACTAATCAAATATGATAGTTTCGTTCTATGGAAAAGGCACCAAGATTGTTATACTACCTACACATTATCACAACTGCAATAAGTATGGAGAGAGACCCCACAAACTTAAGGATAAGGGAGAACTTCAAGTTTGCTGGCTGCATGGTGAAATAAGCAGCAATGATAAAAATGGGAAAAGCACTGGCCTTGAGCAGGGACTTTAGGGAACAGTCAAGTGACCAAAAGTGTCATCTGACATGCCTAGCAGAATGCTTCCTTACAGCGATGCTTAACCCCAGCAGATTGGAGGCAACTGTTTCACCCTAGTCCCTGCCAAGGAATCAGAAATCGAACCCTCAGTGTGGAAATTTTATTTCACATGCCCCCACAGCATCCTCGGGACTCAGGAAGGAACAGATGCAGAGAATGATTAAGTAATTCATCAAAGATGACATCATGGCAAAAACAGGTCCAGAACTCAGGACTCCTATTTGCAGACAGTGGAGGATGCTCTCTAGGGACAGTTACCAGCAGGTGGTGATTCGCCCTTTTCCTTAATTTCCATTTCCATCTCTCATTGAACTAATTGGAGAGTAACTAACCTTACAAGATTCTGCAAAAAGAACAACTGCCAAGTGTTTCAGATTGGAATTTACCTAGATTGTCCTCTCCCTCGGGTGTTGTTTCTTTTAAACTGGAGATAAGTTTGAATCATGCCCCCTATCTGATGTGAACAGCTTTGTTTCTCTCATTGCCTGATGTCTGGCGCCATGCATGGGTGGGTGAATGAATGGATGAATGGATGGATGGATAGGTGGGTGGGTAGAGAAATAGGCGGACGGATAGATGGATATAATAAATTGTTATAACTCCATGGGTCTTTACCTATGTCTGGATGGCACGTTCAACTTAACCACGCAGCCAGAATGTAATTACATCAGCTGTCATTGCTATTGCACTGTAAAGACACAGGTTAAAAGACAGCACTTTTGCTTTAAAAAGAAATATAACCAAATTCAGTTGGCTCTCTGTATCTCTCTATATCTCACATCCTCAGATTAGCCACCTGCAGATCAACAATATGCTAAAGTCCTCATTAAACATTGATGATGTATATGGAAACTAATTTTATCACAGGCTAATTGATAAAAACCAGGGTTAAATTACTATGGCATATTTGTACTCACAAAAACATCACCAAACTTCTAAATGAAGACCCTGAAATGCTTTTAATACCAAATTGAAATAAATGTGAGTTCTACGCACACTTAAGAAAGATTAATAAAAACACACAAGATAATAATGTACCCACTTATTCCAGTTCAGGGTCAATGGTAGTCATAGCCAACTCAGGCTCACGTGAGGTGGGGACCAGTCCTGAATGGGACAGTATTCCATCGCAAGGGACACTCACACCCCCCCCACACTCACACTGGGATGTAACATATATGTAACCACGACTAAAAGAACAAATGAATCTACACGTAGAAAAGCTATAACGTGTCCAGGCACTCATGCCTGTAATCCCAGAACTTTGAGAGGCTGAGGCGGGAGGATCACTTGATGTCAGGACCAGCCTGGCCAACATGGAGAAACCCTGTCTCCACTAAAAATACAAAAATTAGCCAGGCATGGTGGTGCACACCTGTAATCCCAACTACTTGGGACGCTGAGGCAGGAGAATCACTTGAACCCAGGAGGTGGAGGTTGCAGTGAGCTGAGATCATGCTATTGCACTCTGGCCTGGGTGACAGAGCAAGACTCTGTCTCAAAAAGAAAAGAGAAAAGAAAAGCTGTTATGTACATATTCTCAAGTTTATTTTGATTCTGGTTAAATTGAATTGGCCAACATTTTTTGAGCCCAGCCTCTGGCTCAATACCTCCGTGTGAGGTACTGCAAACCTTTCAGTTACCTGCAATCAAGCTAAGCCAATGCAGCTAGTTCTACCGCATAGTAAACACCTTGAGGTTAGTGGCTAGGTCTGATTCATCACAGAAGGTTGCAAGGCTTAAAGAAGTTAATATATGTGAAGATATTTGCACAGTGCCTGGTACATAGTGCTCTGTAAGAGCTAACTGTGGTACTGACATTATTTTCATGATATTCCAAGGCCCACTGCAGTGCCTAGCACATAGGGCCGACTCATATTCTCAGATGAATAGATTGAAGTTAATAAGGTGAAAGAAATCCCCAGAAGATATATCATCCAGTTTGAAAGCAAGAAGATTTTTGTATAGAATGAGAAGGATGGCAATGCAGTAATGGATTTGACACTGTGTTAAAAAAAAAGAAAAACAAAAAGAAACTCAACAGCACAGGTTGAGAGGAAGGGGTTAACCAAGCGAGGCAGGATGGAGGGGAAGGAGAAAATCTTCCATTCTGCTCTCACCTCTGTTTTCAATGATGACGCATTACCTGTGGGTGATTATTTCCCCTTCCAGTTGGCTTTCAACTTGAAATTTAATAGGATGATGATATATATGTATATATGCGACCATGAAACCAGAGTTTGACCTGCCAGGTTAATAAACACTAGCAGTTATTGTAACTCACAAATTACAGGTCCCAATTTTCACAGCCAGGTTGCAGGCATTAATTAAAACTGGTGTTGCAAATCACAGCATTTTGGAATGCCTGCAATGTTTAAATTATCAATGGTGTTGCCACCTTAATTTAAAAAAGTAACTTCCATCATTTTTCAAAGAAGAGTACAGTAAGCCAGGATAAGTCTATCTCTCACACTTGCGGTCATTAATGTGCTGGGAGCAAATGAAAGTTTTTAATGTCTTTCAATATGTTTGAGTACAAATTACCAGATTTGATACTGGAGCTAACTCTGCCCATTATAAAATACAGAATAATTAAGGAGATGTTACTGTGAGTAAGGCTTTTATTTGGCTGGGTTCTCTCTCTGTGTCTCTTAAGGGGAATTTTCAACAGGGATGATATTGCCCCCAAGGGGGTGAAATTTGCTTCTTGGAAGAGGGGATTTAGATATTACAATTTCATGGTTCTCCAAAGGGCCACGTATATAAACAGATACACAGTGTATCTGTGGCATTAAAATTTCATGGGATGGGTGGTGAATAGGAAAAAAATGCCTAAAAGACTCCTTTGGGGGTTGATAATGATAAAAAAAAGTTTGAGAAACTGTCCTAATAGGATGGCTTCTGAACACTTGACTTTGGACCATTTACCCAATTTGTAATAAAGAATATATCTTAATATTTTTCAAAGAAAATAGGAAACTGGAGTTGGTAGGGGAAAGAACAGAAATAAAAGGCGTCCACCAACCGGTGAACTAGTAACATCCTCCGAGGGAACTGGGAGAAGATTAGGCTGGGAAAAAAGAATAAACAGCAACAAAAGCCTAGAATTGGAAGACAGTGGTAAAAACATGTGGGCTGGGTTGGAGAAAGAAAGCTGCAAAGGGAAAATGCAATGGAAAACTCAGTGCACTGTTGTGGAAGTTGTGGAAAATTCCGTGTTGTTACAATATGGAAACTGAAGGAAATGTAACTCCAAGGTGTGCAATAGAGAGTAGATGTTAATGAAGCTAAGGGAAGATTGTGGGGCAGGATCACCTGAGGTGAGGCTGCTGCGGGGCATTTCTACATGTGTACTTTAAGAAGAGTAGAACAGGTGATGAAAAAACCGTCAGCTCTGAAATTTCTTTAGTTTATCCAGTGTTCATAATATCTCTGTCTGAGTCTGTTTTGTGTTGTTGTAACAGTACCTGAGAACAGGTAGTTCCTAAAGAAAAAAGATTTACTTAGTTCACAGTTCTACTGGGAAGTTCAGGATGCATAGTGCCTGCACCTGCTCCGTGCAGGTGCAAGCCATTCATGAGAGACCTGCCTCCATGACCCAAACACCTCCCCTAGACCCCACCTCCTCACACAACCACACTGGGGATCAGATTTCAACATGAGTTTTGGTGGAGACAAACCATATCCAAACTATAGCAACCTTTAACTGTACTAGCTTGAAGCATGTGCTCATCCCTATCAATGACTTTGGTCAGAGGTGTGGAATCTCCAGCCTTGGATCTACGGCAGTGGGGCCAGCCCCACTAAAACCATGTGTGAGGAAATGGAGGAAAGGACATCTCCAAGGGAAAGTAGGATGTGTTATTATCAAAAGAGCAGATAGTGGATATGGGGAGGTAGAACAACTGATGTTGACTCTGATGTTACACAAAGCTGCATTCCCATCTTAGACACCTTGGGCAAAATATTTCACATCTCTGAGCTTTAGTTTCACCCATTACATGCATTCAGTATGAATGATAACAGAATCTACTGCATTGGATTACTGTGAGGATTGAATGACATAACGAAGGTGGCATCCTGGCACATAGTCAGGACTCAGTAAAGTTGGCTCCTCTTCCTCCTTACTGAGGAGGTCTATCCTACCGTAGAAGCATAGTTTATGTTAGTATGAGTCCACAATAAGCAATTGAATGATGAGAATCAGTGATGAAATTCATAATTCATTAATCATGTGCTTTCAGTGAGCTTATTAACCCACTCACTCTCTACAGGGTTATTTTTCCTCCCTTCTCTCAATAACCCTCTTTTTTCTGGACCTCATAAGGCACTAATATGCTTCCATCTTCCCTTCAATGCTTTTTTTATTTTCTCTGAGTTTGATTTTTTACCCCTTCCATCCTCACTTGAATAGTGCCTGGTAATGACACAGTTTGCCCAGAAATGGGGGACAGCCTTTGAGAAGCAAAGCACCCTCATGGTGCATGGAGAAAGGGTTTGCTACTGTGTTCGTTTGCTCAGGCTGCCATAGCAAAGTACCACCAGATGGGAAGCTTCAACAACAGAAATTTATTTTCTCACAGCCTAGAGGCTGGAAGTCCAGCAGGGTTGGCTACTCCCAAGGCTCTCTCCTTACTTTGCAAATGGCGTCTTCTCCCTGTGTCCTCACAGGATCTTCCCTCTCTGTATGTCTGTGTCCTATCTTCCTCTTATAAGGACACCAGTCATATTGGATTAGGGCCCACCCTCATGACCTCATTTTACCTTGATTACCTCTTTCAAGACTGTCTCCAGATATAGTTGTATTCTGAGGTTCCTGGAGGGTAGAGCTTCAGCATATACATTTTGGTAGCAGATAAGGGGAGGAACCTTCAGGACATATCAGTCGCTTATAAGCTGTGAGGCTGCGAAGAAGGCTCTTAACTATTCAGTTGTGATTGACTGAAATCCATTCAAGCTAGCACAAGTAAGAAGAGTTTACTGAAGAGTTTACTAAAGAGTTGCAAGGTATAATCTGAGGCAGGAACAGAAATCTAGCCGTCCAACCAGAAATCAAAATCTATTTCTCAGGACTGGAAATATAACTGTCATCTCTGCCTGATTATATATTCTATTTCCTCTCTCTCTGTCTCTCTCATCTTTTTATCTACTTACACATGGTCCAACAAAGCAACTAATCCCTAGTCAATATGATCCTTCATCTCTAAATAGTTTTTGTCTCTAAATCTTAATTCTAATTCTCAAGATAGAGAATCTGATTGGTCATTGGCCATCCCTGATTGGTTGATGTTGAATCAAGTGCCCATTGCTGGTCCAATCAGCTATATCCAAGCCATAGGAGAGCAGGCAGGAGAGATTTCCTAGGCAAGTCCATTCAGCAAGTACTGAGGCAGAGGAATTCCCACGTAAGGGGCTATAGCATGAAGATACATCCCAAAATATGTCTACAACATAGAATAAGCCTCAGCGTGCTCATTTGTAAAGTAGACATAATGATTCACACTTCACAGAGTTATTGTAAAGAATCAATGAGATAATGTGTTGCAGAATTATTTGGTGACACTCTATAAAGTGTTTATAGAGTGGAACAAGAGCTTACTAATTACATTGCTACGTCCCTGCATCAGTTAGCTTTTGACACAAAGTGCTGTGTAACAAATTACCCCCAAACTCACACTCATTTCTTCTCATGAATCTAGATTATCTGATGCTGGCTGATCTAGGCTGGGTTCAGGCAAGGGTGGCTTTGCTGCAGTTGTAGCTCACCTTCTCCTGGGACCTGTGGACTAGCCAGGGTATATTCTCCTCCTGGTGATGGCAGAAGTTCAAGAAATGCAAACAGAAGCAGCCAGGCCTCTAACTGTCTAGGAAACTGTGTTTAGTGTTTTCTCTTTAAATGTTATATCCTTTGAGTACTGGGCTACATGAGTCACAACTTTATAAATATTATTGTGTAGCAAATCAATCAAACTTTCATGGGCAAAACTAAAATATATTCAGCACTCATGTTTTGCATCCATGTTAGTGCATGACTTTCATATGGGCTCCTTGCTCCAAAAAGCAAGGCACGTAAAACTCAACATTCTTGGCTGGGCACGGTGGCTCATGCCTGTAATCCCAGCACTTTGGGAGGCCGAGGTGGGTGGATCACGAGGTCAGGAGTTCAAGACCAGCCTGGCCAACATAGTGAAACCCTGTCTCTACTAAAAATACAAAAAAATTAGCTGGGAATGGTGGCGGGCAACTGTAATCCCAGATACTCAGGAGGCTGAGGCAGGAGAATCACTTGAACCCGGGAGGTGGAGGCTGCAGTGAGCAGAGACGGCACCACTGCACTCCAGCCTGGGTGACAGTGCAAGACTCTGTCTCGAAAACAAAAAATAAAAAATAAAATAAAAATAAATAAATAAATAAATAAATCTCAACATTGTGAATTCAGTCAAATTCAGAGAGATTCCAGAAGAAGTTAGAGCTGTGAGAGGTATAAGAGATCACTAATAGTTCTCTTTCATTTCACAAGTAGAGAAGATGGAAGCTTAGAGAGAGGAAACGACTTGCCCAAGACCTCAGAACAGGTTCCAAATACATTTATTGTTGGGCTGGATGAAACACGGATCAGACTAAATCTGGCAATGTTGATGCTGCTAGGGAATTGCAGATTAACTTTAATATATAGGTGAGGGTGTGTTGGCTTATTCGTGTTGTTGTTGTTGGATCAGACCTAACTTGATTTAGCCTAAAGATGTTGTTTATTGCTTCCTGGACCCTAACTGGAAATCTAGAAATGAAACGGAAAGGTATGAGTTGTCAAGCAGGAGAGAAATACAGAGAAGATGCAGTTGAAATTGCCAAGTTGAGAAGATGGTTCACTACCTAATTTTCAGCTTTTTCTCTGGTCTCCTGGCCCTAAAATTCCTTATGAAATAAGTCTTAATGATATATGTATATGAACCTCTAATTTTTAAATTGCTTATCTGTGCTTCTCTATTATTGGAATTTGATTATGAACCATAACAAAATTACTGGCAGAGGAATCAGAGGTTGATAAAATGTTAGAAAATATACAGTTAAAAAAAGTATACAGTTTATATTCAAAACTTAGCTCAGAATCAATGGCAAGAAAAATGCTAATAAATATACAGAAAGGCAAAAATAATTTCCAGTGTTCCCCGCCTCAAAAAGCAGCCACAAAAGAGCCTTCTTAAACCACACAGAAGATGCCAATCTTTCCTTCTTTGAGTCATCTCAATAGCTACGTCCTTTCCTTCATCTCCTCTTGGTCAAGACCTTTCTAATGGCCAAGACTGTCTTTCTCAAAACAAGATCTTTCTCAAAGTCTGAAAGCTGGGGGCAGTATTTTTTTTTTTTTTTTGATTATTCTCTTGGGCTTTGATGAAAAGGATTTCCTAAGTAAAAGCGCTTGGGTGAAAGTAACAGATTCAAAATATGTAAATTACTAAAAACTCATTCTGTAGTCATAGAAGAAGCCAAATTCCTACTACTATCAAATGAAGTTCTCCCATCTGGGAGGGCTGGAGGTTTGCTTCTCCTATTTATGTGTTTCTTTCCAGGGTACCCGTGCTAGGACACACAAAGTCTGCAGCACCCACTACGGTTCCTATGTCTTTGTTGTCTGCCTTTGAACACTGAGAAAGGACATGGGTTGTGAGCTACAAACGTTGCCTTGGGGTTAATATTTTTGTACACGAAAAATGTGATGAAATGGATGTTTGCACATCTCTCATTATTACAAGCCTTTTAAGTAGAAGCACTTTGTTGTATGAAATGGGATACGTGGCTCCCTTGCTGACATCGCCATTGCCTTAATGTTTCGTATCTCTAGCCTACTGGCTTCTCTTGCTGAGTATAATTCACCAAACACACCACCCTCCGTCCTGATTCCACCCCACCCACCTCATGGTACACATTTTTTAAAAAGGTATTGCATGTTTCGCATGCAAAGTCAAGCTGGCCAATGATCTCATGAGTTCTGTTGTTCCCCATGATATGGCAAAATGGTGGTCCTGATTCTGACTTTATACCTAAGCATCATCCAGGGAGCTTAATAAAATGCAGATGCCAAGGCCCACCTGTACAAAGCCTAATATAACAGGCTGGCTTGAGGCTTGGGAATTTTACTTATAAAACACTGTGCACAATTTTGGCACAGGTGATCTGTGGACGAGGCTCTGAAACACTGGTTTGGTGACTGAACGTTGACCCTTAGCCATCCACCCTGGGTTTGACTTCTGGCTCCACCACATATTAACTGTGACGTGGGGAGCAAGTCACTCCTCACTTTGTTCTTCAATTTCCTCAAATCTACAAAACGGGGTGATAACACACACATCACAGCATGCAATGGGTTCATGGATGGTATCTAGAGGGAGCTCAATAAATACTTCTTTTTTTTTTCGGTCTGTCTTTAATATTTCTTCAGCCTGACCCAGTTGTCCATAAGTCATTTCTTATTCGAGGATATGATTCAGCAGAGAAAAGTTAGCATGAAATGTAAGGGTTGTATGGGACCATTTTTGGTTTGGTTTTGGTAAATTTTAAAATTATAGAATAGATTATATTTATAAAAACGTGGCTCTATGCATACATACATTTTAAAGAATGATTTTTAAAAGACCACCTGTGCCAAACAGCCATGTTCCCACCACCCAGTTTAATAAATAGGACATTACCAGTATCTTGAAGTCTCTTCTGTGACGTTTTCTAACCACATCTCCCTCTCCCCACCAGGGAAGCAACTATCCAGTATTTGGTATGTATTATTCCCATGCAGTCCTTCATAGCAACAGTCCTCACAATATGGTCTCTGGATCAGCAACATCAGTATCACCTGGAAATTTATTAGAAATACAGATTCTTTGGCCCCATTCCCAGACCTACTGGGTTAGAAACTCGGAGGGAGAGACCCAGGAATCTGGGTTATAAAAAGTCCTCCAGGTAATTTTGATGCACGGTGAAAACTGCAGCCTTGTGGTAAATACTCTCTGTGTGTGTGTGTGTGTGTGTGTGTGTGTGTCTCTAAACAATACATTAGTTTTAACTGATTTTGACCTTGATATCAATGAAATAATTCTTTGTGTATTCTTTTGTTACTTGATATTTTTCTCTACATTATGTTAGTGCGATTCATCCATATTCATATGTGTATTCATAAGGACATTCATTTTACAGCTATTTACTATCTGTTGCTGAATATACCACAATTTATTTATACATTTTAGAGCCAATAGACATTTGGGTTTTTTCTAATGTTTTGCTATTTTGAGCAATGCTACCATGAACATTCTTGAATATTTAACTGATGCACCTGTGCAAGAGAGTGTCTCTAGAAAAGTGCTTTCCAGCCTTTTTTACGACATAGTAAACATGGAAAATGATATTTGTAAACAGGGGTAAGTAAGCAAGCTTCTCAGCGCATAGAGTGGATTCGCAGGCTTGGTTCTCTGAAATCCTATTCAACCATGGTCCTATGTAAAAAGTTGGGAATCTTTTTAAACATTTGCAGACTGCTTTGTGGCTGAGTTTCTTAAGGCAAATGAGATTGTGCCAATTAGATGCACAAACACAAGATGGGGACCCACGAGGCCAAGGCTGCCCTCCCAGCTGCTCCTGTCATTGCTGCTAACGAGCTCCCTGCAGCAGCCTTTTGGGGCCCACGTTCATGGAGCATAGTGTTCGCTATAAGGGTGTGTGTGTGTGTCTGTGTGTGTGTGTGTGTGTGTGTGTATCCTTTATCAAGTTAAGAAAACTGCCTTCTCTTCCCAGTTTGCTAAAGGTTACTTCATCAACATCATCATCATCATCATCATCATCATCGTCAGTAACTGAATTTTATGAGTTGTTTTTTCAACTCCTGTTAAGAAGATCTTATGTTTTTCTCTCCTTTATTAAGATGGTGAATTACATTGTGTTCATTTTCTGGGACTGCCTTAACAAAGTACCAAAAACTAGGGAGCAGAGGGGCCTTATATGACAAAAATTTGTTGCCTCGCAGTTCTAGAGGCTGGAAGTCTGAAATCAAGGTGTCAGCAGGGTTGGTTCCTCTGAGGGGTGTGGAGAAGACTCTGTTCCAGGCCTCTCTCCTACCTCCTGGCAGCTTCAGGCATTCCTCGACTTGTAGATGGTCATCTTTTCCCTGCATCTTCACACCATCTTTCCTCTGTGTGTGTCTGTCTCTGTGTTTAAATCTCCTCTTTCTATAAAAACACCAGTCATACTGGATCACAGCCCACCTTAATGACCTCATCTTAATTTGATCACCTGCAAAGACCTTATTTCTAAATAAGCTCACATTCACAGGTACTAGAGGTCACAACTTCAACATCTTTTGGAGAGACACAAGCCACCCCATAACATACATTAATAATTTTCTAATGTTGAACCAATGTTCCATTCCTTTGTCATGATGAATTTTTTAAATACATTGTCGAATGTAGTTTTCTAATACTTTATTTAGATTTGACTTAGGACTTCTGCCTATACGTTAATCAATAAGATTGGCCTGTAATTTTCCTTATACAATTGTCCTTTGTCTGGCTGGGATATCAAAATTGTCATAGCTTCACAAAATAAGTTTTAGAAAATAAAACTTCCTCTTTTTCTTTCTATTTTTTACAATCTTTTTCTTACTTGGGAAAATTTCAAACACACAAAAGTAGAGAAAATAATATAAAGAACTCCCTTGTGCCTATTATGTACCTCAAAAATTAACAATATATGGCCAATCGTATTTTGTCTATTACACACCCAACCCTGAATTATTTTAAAGCAACCCCATACGTCATATCATTTCATCCACAAATATATCTGTATGTATCTCTAAAAGCTATGGTCTCTTTTTAAAACACAGCCACAATGCCATTTGTAACACCTAAATTATTTTTAAACCTATACGAGTTAGAAACAACAGTAATGGCCTGGTGCGGTGGCTCATGCCTGTAATCCCAGCACTTTGAGAGGCCGAGGCAGGTGGATCATGAGGTCAAGAGATTGAGACCATCCTGGCCAACATGGTGAAACTGCGTCTCTACTAAAAATACAAATATTAGCTGGGCATGGTGGCAGGTGCCTGTAATCCCAGCTACTCGGGAGGCTGAGGTGGAGAATTGCTTGAACCCGGGAGGCGGAGTTTGCAGTGAGCCGAGTCGTGCCATTGCACTCCAGCCTGGTGACAGAGCGAGACTCCCTCTCGAAAAAAAAAAAAAAAAAAAAAAAGGAAAAAAGAAAGAACAGGAACATGGACTTCTATGTGCCCATTTCTCAGTTTTGGTATTTATTAACTCATGGTCAGTTTTCTTCCATGTCCCCTCACACCCGCGGCTCCCTCCAAATTATTTTGGAGCAATTCCCGGGTATTATATCATTCTAATTTAAAATTTTTGAATATATAGACATTCACCCACTGCATTAGGGATAGAGAGATGATGGGGTATTTCTACGCTAATGTTCTTTCACAGGAAAACAGAAACTCACAGGAAAAGATGTTCCCTTCCCTCTCCACCCTCACGTTTATTTACATTCTTAGGCAGTTGCTCCCAAACCTGGCTGGTCTCATCAGGGTCATGTGGAGAGGTGGCAGGTGCCTATAATCCCTGCTACTCGGGAGGCTGAGGCAGGAGAATCGCCTGAGTCTGGGAGGCGGAGGTTGCAGTGAGTCAAGATCACGCCACTGCACTCCAGCCTGGGCAACAAGAGTGAAACTCTGTCTCAAAAAAAAAAAAAAAAAAAATACAGAGATGCCAGGAAATTCTCAGAGATTCATGTCTAAATGATAAGAGTTCTTTAACAACATAACAGTATCTTTATCACACCTAAAAATTAGCACTGATTCCTTTTTTTTTTTTTTTTTTTGAGATGGAGTCTCGCTCTGTCGCCCAGGCTGGAGTGCAGTGGTACGATCTCTGCTCATTGCAGCCTCTGCCTCCCAGACTCAAGCGATTCTCCAGCCTCAGCCTCCTGAGTAGCTGGATTACAGACACCTGCCACCATGCCCAGCTAATTTTTGTATTTTTAATAGAGATGGGGTTTTATGACATTGGCCAGGCTGGTCTTGAACTCCTGACCTCAGGTTATCCACCTGCCTCGGCCTCCCAAAGTGCTGGGATTACAGGCGTCAGCCACTGCACCTGGTCTCGATTCTTAATTTGATTAAATATCTAGTCACTGCTTAAGTTTCCCATATTGTATCATTATTTTTTAATCTGTTGATTGATTTGAATGAGGATGCAAACCAAGTTCACACATTGCATTCAGTTGATCTGTTTCCTAAGACTTTTTATCTCTGTGGCTTTTTAATTTATTGTATATTTGCCATTTATTTATTGGAGAAACTGAATCATTTACGGTATAAATGTCGCACATTCTGGATATTTTTTTAGTCTGTGCATGTTGTCAGTTGACATTTTCTTCCCTCCTCTGTTTTTTCTGTAAATTGGTGATAGTTAGACCAAGAAGCTTCATCAAATTCAGCTGCTTCTTTTTTTTTTTTTTTTTGGCAAGACTATTTCCAACATGCTACTGCGTCAATCAGGAGGTAGATAACGTCTGTTTTGCAAAACTATGAACCATCTCACAGACTTTTTTAAGTGACCATCTAATCTGTATTTATCATAGACATAAGGCGTTTCAAATGATGTAATTTTTGGCATATTATAAAGGTCACATAAAATTGTCATATTACTTATTTAAATGTATCTAAATACTAAAGACTTTTTATTGCCTGGCAGAGGAGCAGACAAACTGGGAAAGGAAGAGGGAGCAACTAAGTTAAGCATGCCCAATCCTTTATCCCAAATTCACCAATCAGATAAGACACTGAATTAGGAGTGGAGAGAGGCTGGGGCATTAAACTAACGTTTCCTTCACAGGAAAATATGAAATCACAGGCAAAGAGCTTTCTGCCTCTCCACCCTCATGTGCACATCCTAGGTAGTTGCTCCCAAATTTAACTGGTCTCATCAGAGTCACACGAAGGCATTTTTAAACAATAGAGATGCCAGGAGATTCTCACTTGGAGATGGACGAAAGGGACTTGAAATCCGTTAAGCAGACATCTCTTGTTAGTGCAGTACTGTCAGGGGTCTGGAGTGTTCTACAAAACCCACAGTCATACAAGTGGCATCTTGGTCCAAAGCCATAGCCCTGAGTATGAACAAATCATTTTCTTTATCAGAAAACAAAGATAAGGATGCCCGTCTCCTAGACTTGTTTGAGGAGTAAATGAGATGGCACATTCATTCACTCATTAAATATTTATGAAATGTTTGCTATGTGCAAGACAGGGTCCTGGACATTGGGACAGGCAGAAAAAGCAACAGAGAAGGTTGCCTTCACTGAGCAAGATGAGTCTCAAAGCAGCAGTGACAAGAACATAAGGTGAGGGTCACAGAAGAATGGCCCAGGAGCTCTCTGGAAAGTACAGGGGCCCACTAGTCATCCCTACACCCCCTCGCTGCAGGCCAAAACCCCCACCAGTTTAGAAGGTGAGTCACTGTTAGGGGTTGGGAATCGTGTCCCCCCAAAAATCCAGATGTCAAAATCCTAACCTACAGTGTCTCAGAATGTGGCCCTATTTGGACCTATGGTCATTGGCATATGGACTTAGTTAAGATGAGGTTGCGGCCGGGCGCGGTGGCTCACACCTGTAATCCCAGCACTTTGGGAGGCTGAGGTGGGTGGATCACGAGGTCAAGAGACCGAGACCATCTGGGCTAACACGGTGAAACCGTATCTCTACTAAAAATACAAAAAATTAGCCGGACATGATGGCACATTCCTGTAGTCCCAGCTACTCAGGAGGCTGTGGCAGGAGAATCAGGAGATCACTTGAACCTGGGAGGCGGAGGTTGCAGTGAGCCAAGATCACGCCACTGCACTCCAGCCTGGGTGACAGAGTGAGACTCCATCTCAAAAAAAAAGATGAAGTTGCATTGGAGTCGGTGGGCCCAATCCAATATGACTGGTGTCCTTAAGGGGAACTGTGGACTCAGACAGGCACACAAGGTAACGCCATGTGAAGGTGAAGGCACAGATCAGGGTGATGCACCTCCAAGCCAAGGAGCACCAAACATTGCCAGGCAACCACCAGAAGCAAGGCGACAGGCACAGGACATGTTCTCTCATAGCCTCAGGAAGGAAACAACTTGTGTGATACCTTGATCTTGGACTTCCAGCCTCCAGAACTGTGGGACAATACATTTCTCTTGTTTCAGCCACCCAGCCTGAGATACCTTACTACAGCAGCCCTGGGAAACTATTACTAATACATCCCATACACAGACATTCATTTGGTGAAATGACAATCTACATTTACTAGCACCTACATATATGCTGGGCATTTTTGTAGGTACAGTACAGCTTCATCCTGCTTCTGCCTCATAGTGACTCTAAAAGGCAGGTACTGTTATTCCTATTTTACAGAGGATGAAACTGAGGCACAGAGGTTAAGCAGCCTGTCCAAGGTCACACAGGCAGTATGTAGCCAGGATTCAAACCCAGCAAGTCTACAGTCTGTTGAGCCCAAGCTCTGAACCTGCAGGATACCACTTTAGCTTGGGACACTGAATATTTGTTTAAGGGGACTTGGAACAAGTTTCACTGGATATTTCCGAAAGGATTTCTAGATGTTCTTAACTGGCACTATGCCATGTCAAGAGGCCTCCCGTCTTGCTTGGTTTCCTTTGATCTAGTTGGTCAAAACAAAAACCCAACAGCCACTCCAGTTGGGTTTCCTTGGAAGAGCTGTATTTGCCACCACATCGGTAAATCCCCCAACCCTGTTCATTCTTCACCAAATTGGAGGGGCAAAGGCAATTGAGGTGCACGTATATATTTGTTATCAGCAGCAATTTCGGTAATTACTTCTGCACACATAAAGCAAGTCAGCTGGAAGGCAAACTGCAGCCATCTGACTTTAAAGAAACTCAGTGCCGCTGAGCAAAACAAGAATCCCAGGACTGCCCCTGCAAGGTCAGGGGTGCTAGAGACAGACATACCTGCATTATCACTCCAGCTCCCACTCCAAGCTCACTGTTCTAGCTCCGAATCCTGCCTCATGGTGTCCTGAAGTAATGCCCATGGAGCAACTTGCCTAGAAACAGAACATTCTAGAAGGCTGATATGCACCCTCCCTTCTCCCACCTTATCTTCCTGGCATTTCCTCTATGCTGGTGATAGTAGTATGTTCTGGAGTCCTATGTTATTTCAATTCAAGCAACATTTTATCAAGTACCTTCTGGAAGAAAAGTACAGAACTTGGCACAGAGAATAAAGAAATGAACAACAGAGACCCTGCTTCCTACTGTCACTTTGCTTCCTGGAGCCCCAAAAGACTCCCATGGGAAGCCACAGGAGGCTGGTCCAGAGAGCGGAGATTCCAGGAGGGTGACTTAGTGTTGTAATTTGCCTGGGACTGAGGGGGATCCTGGGACTTTTGGGTAAAGTCCTGGGCAAACCAGGAAGAGCTGATGACCCCAGTTCCAATATCCCAGCCCCCCAGCTCCCCACACCTACAGTTTAAGGAATCAGTGGATCAGCTTAATTATGTTTTTATCTCTTACATATAGTATAGTGAATTTCCAAGGGAGATTTTGTCTGGAAAAAAAATATTTTTGTTACCTGAAAAATAAAAATATTTGACATCTTTACCTTCTTACTGTATACTACAGGCTGTTTCTTTTACAGATGTTTTGTCCATACCATGCACCAGATATGACTCAATCACTGGACAGGACAGGCACAGAATTTCTGCAGTCCATGAAATGGAGTCATCCATGCTGGCTTGGAACAGCTTACAATAATCCACAGTTGAAAATTACCACTGTCATTACAACTCCAACCTGAAAGACGTGTCTTAGGCCAGGAAGTCCCCCTCCTCTTACCTAGATACAAGGACGAACCATTAATCCTTATTCCTGAGAACACAGAAGCCATTGTCTATCTTCTAGACCCTTTGTGCCCAAGTGTATTCAAGCATCTTTCTCTGCAAGGGTGTTAACATGTATCTCTCTCATTCTGGGGATTTGGGGCCAGTGATTCTCGTTACAGAATGCTCTAATTCCTTCCAGGACATTGATGCCCCCCTTAGCCAACACAAAGAAACCCTTGGGCTCTGAATAGCCTTGCCTGCTTGGAGACCAACCCTCTTTCCAAGGAAGCAGGAGCTCAGCATGGTGTACCTCCAGCTCCTGGGACTTCTTTCACTGCAGAAGTCAGGCCAGCTTGCAGCCATCCCCAAATCTTCCTGCCAGGTTTCTTTTCTGCCTGTTCCAGGAGCTCAGGATGCCTTTACAGTTGGTGAGGTTGCCTTGACACTGGCAACCACCTAGGGATGCCGAGTGCCCTTTAGGGAAGAATTCAGCCAGGAAGATAATAGATGCTAATGTCAGAAGGGGAGCCCTGGAGGGAAAGAAATGAGAGAGGATCACCTTGCAAGGAGGGGAGTGCTGTTTCTGTAATTTCCCCGTGGAATTTCGATCTGCCCTTGTCGAGAATGAGGTCAGACAAATGAGTTTATTTATTCTCCAGGGTGACTAACAGAATGGAAGCATTCGCAGAGCAAAGGAGGAGTTGGGAGCAAACCACAATTAGCAGTATTACCAGAACCTGCCACTTCCAAGCCAAATCGTTTCCTTTCTTTCTTTGTTTTTTTCCACTTTCGCAGACTATTAATTGGGCTGCAGCTTTTTCAGACAAAACAGTTCCCTAAAGTCTGACTCTTTCCTTCTGGATTTGCAGACTCTATCAAGGCATTTTGTCAAGTCTCCAGATTTTAAATTATTTTTTAGGGCTGAACTCCCGCTTGTCACGGCAGAAACAAACGTGTTCTTAATTCTAAGAGGAAAACCCCCATTTTCTAGGGTTACTCCAAAAGAGGACATTGATAGAAGAGGCTACTGACGTGAAGAGGAAATAACTCCACCCAATTAAAAAATGGGGAAAGGATCCAAACAGACATCTCTTACAAAAAAATTAAAAGAGCCAATAAATGCATGAAAAGATGCTCAACATCATTAACTATCAGGGAAATGAAAATCAAAACCACAATGAGATATCGCTTCATACTCACTAGGATGGTTAGGAGGGGGCGGGGACAGCATTAGGAGATATACCTAATGCTAAATGACGAGCTAATGGGTGCAGGAAATCAACATGGCACATGGATACATATGTAACAAACCTGCACATTGTGCACATGTACCCTAAAACCTAAAGTATAAAAAAAAAAAAAAAAATTAGGTAATAGCAAGTGTTGAAGATGTGGAAAAATGGGAACCCTTATACGTTGCTGGTGGGAATGCAAAATGGTGTGACCCCTTTGGGAACAATCTGCCAGTCCCTCAAAGGGTTAAACACAAAGTTACCATATAGCCCAGAAATTCTACTCCTAGGTATGTACCCAAGAGAATTGAAGACCTATATCCATCATTAACATATACAGGATTGAAAACCTGTATAAAAATGTTTATAGCAGCATTTTTCATAATAGGTAACAAGTGGAAACAACCCAAAGTCCATCAACTGACAAGCAGATAAATAAAATGTCAGCTTTCAGTATAAGGAAATAGTGCTTGACCATAAAAAGGAATGAGTACTGATACACCCTACAATGTGGATGAGCCTCGAAAACATTACGCTAAGTGAAATAAGCCAGACACAAAAGACCACAGATTATATGATTCCACTTATACAAAATGTCCAGAATCAGAAACCCATAGATAGAGAAAATAGATCAGTAACTGCCTAGGGTGGGAACAGGAGATCAGGTTGGGGGGGGGGGGGGGGGGGAGCAAAGAAAATGAGGAGGGAATGGGGAGTGATTTTTAATGCATAAAGGGTTTCTTTTGGAGTGATAAGAATGTTCTAACACGATCGTGGCTGCACAATCTGTAAATATACTAAAAATATTGAATTGTATATTTTAAGCAGGTGAATTGTATGAGATTTGAATTATATCTCAATAAAGTTGTTATTACAGAGGAAAATGAAACGGAAGTGATGGATGAGCTGGTTGCTGAGGACTAAGTGGCAGTCAGCAAGGGAGAGGAAAGAAGCTTCCCGGGCAGCCGTAATAGCCTGTGCAAAGTCCCTGTGGCAGGAGAGAGTGGTGAGCCCCGCGTTCCAAAAGGCAACTCGTGGGGCTGAAACCTAGAAAGGGATGGAGAGCAAGGAGTGACAGGATGATGGACAGCAAGTAGGGGAAAGATTCTATTGGACTTTGCAGGCCAGAAAAGGAGTGTTGTCTTTATTCTCAGAGCAAGGGAAACTGTTTGCAGGAAATGACTGTCAGATTTACTTTATGAAAACTTGGGCTTCGCTGCAGCATGGAGAATGGATCGGACAGAAGGTAGAGTGGAAAGGGAAGGACCACTGGGAGACCATAGAGCAGCCCAGGTGACAGTGACAACTGTCATCAGGAGTTTAGGATCATCACACATACCTTGAGAAGTAAGTACGTCAGCAATTGTCATCTTCATTTGCTGCATTGAGAAATGAAGTGGCTTCATGTGAGGCTATTGGGCAAGTTAGTACCGGATATGGGTCTCTCTGTTTTACTCTTACAAATCTTCCCTACACTCCAAAACACTGGGTCTTTTCTCTGGGCTCTTGGCAAGTGCCAAGTTAGCATTTATTTTGTCCCCTACTCTCCAGAGAACATGGATGTGCTTTTCTTCCCCCTGGGTTGCTGAAAGTAAAAAACGCAACAATACTAAATACTCAAGCATGTGGTCTGGAGCCAGGTCTCCATCTGAATCCACCCCTTATTACCTCTGACCTGAGGCCTAATCTCTGTCACAAGTGACCAGTCGGTAAAGTGTTGCATAGAGTAGTCCCAAGTTTAGAGGATTGTTGGGAGAATTTAGTAAAACAATCTCACTAACAGCTTAGAACAGAGCCTGGTGTATATTAACTGCTCAATAAGTATTGGCCATTATTATCCTTTTCAGAATTATTATTACTTTGAACAAAGAGTAAACAGAGAACAGTAGACATTCTCCTCACATCCCAGTCTCTGGAGGCTTTGGCAGTCTATTGGTTCCTCTCTGAGCAAAACTGTCTTCCTAACATCTGTGCACAATGGCCCAACATCTGGCCCTGAGAACTGGCCAAGACTGGGCCTCTGGACCCTGGTGCTCTAGGGTGAGACAGCATGTGGATCCAATGTCCCTGACCCAGCACATGCAGTGTTTGTCTTCTTTGCAACAGTTGTGTATTTCCTGTGGAATTCGAAGGCTGCCTCTCAATGCCTACTCGCCACTGCATCCATACCCAAACATGGCATCAATCTGGCTCCTTGGATGTGACCTACTCAGTTGCACAGGGCCCTGTGCTTGGAAAGCCCTTGCACTTCGTTCATTGCTCTGATCTCACCATTTGGAAACTCCTAATAGTTCTTGAGCCAAGGTGCCTTCATTTTCCTTTTGCACTGGGCCCTGCAGATTATATAGCAAATCCTGCAACGTAGCCCCTTCTGCTACAGCAAGTAAAGGGCATGGTGGTGTGGGAGATCATCCAAGAGCTGACTTGGAGTCAGCAACGAGAGCCTGGCACTGGCTGTGGCCATGAGCATGTCTGTGGGCTTCTAAGCAATCACAGGAGATAGATGGTTAAGATTAAAGATGCCACATCAAGAATGCACAGGGGCTCAAGAACTACACCCTTGTTCCCTCTCTTATGCTGCTCAATGCTCTAGTTTCTCTTCAGGCTAAGTACAAGGACCATGTCTGTATTCGTTTGCTGGGACTGCCATTAAAAGTACCACACATTGCATGGCTCGAACAAAAGAAGTATGTCATCTCACAGTTCTGGAGGCTGGAAGTCCAAGATCAAGGCATTGGTAGGGTTGGTTTCTTCTGAAGACTCTCTTTTTAGCTTGTAGATAGCTACCTTCTCCCCACGTCTACACACTTCTTCTGTGTGTTTCTGCATTCTTATCTCCTCATCTTCCAAGGACACCAATCCTATCAGATCAGGACCCACCCTAGTGACCTCATGTTAAATTAATTAGCTCTTTAAAGACCTTATCTCCAAATACAATTACATTTGGAGTTCCCCAGGGTCAGGACTTCAAGTGGGACTAAGGACAAGCCAGGCAAGAGGTCAGGCTCTGCAATCCCACTTCTGAATTTTCACATCTGTAGACTGGAGATACTTTGTAGGACTACTGTAAGGATTAGACAATCCATGTACAGCATTTAGCACAGTCGCACTTAATAAATATTAGCCATTATTACATACTATCTACAACTCTCACCTTATACTGTTAATCCCATTAATTCAGTCTTAGAATTATGTGTAAATAATTCCTCTGCAGCTATACAGCTTCCAGAAGAAAGCTCTAAGCCCACTTTTTAGACATACCCAGGTCCCCTAGATTAACATCCCCAGGTAGCCCAAATTCTTGATGTAACACAAGATTCACCTGACCTTCTTGGTGGGGCGCTTAGAACTATAACACTCATAACTTGAATTTTCTGTATGCTAGTCTTAATTTTTAGTCTTCAAATTTGTAGGCCTGTGGCTATTTTCATAATCTTGGCTGCACGCATTTATGTAAACTGTGCTAATGAAATTTAACCACTTTATAGTGTGTGCGGGGAGAGGAGCCTATTCCTCCTAAGAAGCCATATATGAATTGAGAGAAAATTTAATTTGATGAGAGCAATTGGAATTACAATTGAGTTTTGTATATGCTAATATTTTTATTAGTGCTTGTAAAACCAGCTAATGACTTGGAAAGTGAGTGAGATTTCATGCTTTCCAGGTGAGCCTACGATAATAGGAGCCACGGGTTAAGGAAATCCACTAACCTCCAGGACTTTTAGAGACATTTAGTTCCATTACCTTGACACCGTTTTACATTTTATGACAGATACCGTAGGCTGGTTCACCCAACATCCATTGCCTTTTCTGATTCCCTTCCCACTTGTCTTTCTCTGCACTCATCTATTTTCTCATTCTCCCTTGCACCTAGAGGTAGTCATGTGACACTATTCTGACCAGTGAGGCCACAGCAGAAACCTGGGCATGATGCACCTAGGAATAGATCCTTCACATCCCTTGTAAGTTGGATTCCTAGGTGTTTTATTCTCTTTGTAGCAACTGTGAATGGGAGTTCACTCATGATTTGGCTCTCTGTTTGTCTGTTATTGGTGTATAGGAATGCTTGTGATTTTTGCACATTGATTTTGTATCCTGAGACTTTGCTGAAGTTGCTTATCAGCTTAAGGAGATTTGGGGCTGAGACAATGGGATTTTCTAAATATACAATCATGTCATCTGCAAACAGGGACAATTTGACTTCCTCTTCTCCAATTGAATACCCTTTATTTCTTTCTCTTGCCTGATTGCCCTAGCCAGAACTTCCAACACTGTGTTGAATATGAGTGGTGAGAGAGGGCATCCCTGACTTGTGCCAGTTTTCAAAGGGAATGCTTCTAGCTTTTGCCCATTCAGTATGATATTTGCTGTGGGTTTGTCATAAATAGCTCTTATTATTTTGAGATATGTTCCACAATACTTAGTTTATTGAGAGTTTTCAGCATGAAGGGCTGTTGAATTTTGTCGAAGGCCTTTTCTGCATCTGTTGAGATAATCATGTGGTTTTTGTTGATGGTTGTGTTTATGTGATGGATTACATTTATTGATTTGCATATGTTGAACCAGCCTTGTATCCCAGGGATGAAGCCGACTTGATCATGGTGGATAAGCTTTTTGATGGGCTGCTGGATTCAGCTTGCCAGTGTTTTATTGAGCATTTTTGCATCGATGTTCATCAGGGATATTGGTCTAAAATTCTCTTTTTTTGTTGTGTCTCTGCCAGGCTTTGGTATCAGGATGATGCTGGCCTCACAAAATGAGTTAGGGAGGATTCTCTCTTCTTCTATTGATTGGAATAGTTTCAGAAGGAATGGTACCAGCTCCTCTTTGTACCTCTGGTAGAATTTGGCTGTGTATCCATCTGGTCCTGGAGTTTTTTTGGTTGGTAGGCTATTAATTATTGCCTCAATTTCAGAGCCTGTTATTTATCTATTCAGAGATTTAATTTCTTCCTAGTTTAGTCTTGGGAGGGTGTATGTGTCCAGGAATTTATCCATTTCTTCTAGATATTCTAGTTTATTTGCCTAGAGGTGTTTATAGTATTCTCTGATGGTAGTTTGTATTTCTGTGGGATCGGTGGTGATATCCCCTTTGTCATTTTTTATTGCATCTATTTGATTCTTCTCTCCTTCTTTATTAGTCTTGCTAGTGGTCTATCAATTTTGTTGATCTTTTCAAAAAACCAGCTCCTGGATACATTGATTTTTTGAAGGGTTTTTTGTGTCTCTGTATCTCCTTCAGTTCTGCTCTGATCTTAGTTATTTCTTGCCCTCTGCTGGCTTTTGAATGTGTTTGCTCTTGCCTCTCTAGTTCTTTTAATTGTGATGTTAGAGTGTGCATTTTAGATCTTTCCTGCTTTCTCTTGTGGGCATTTAGTGCTGTAAATTTCCCTCTACACACTGCTTTAAATGCATCCCAGAGATTCTGGTGTGTTGTGTCTTTGTTCTCATTGGATCCAAAGAACATCTTTATTTCTGCCTTAATTTCGTTATTTACCCAGTAGTCATTCAGGAGCAGGTTGTGCAGTTTCCATGTAGTTGTGTGGTTTTGAGTGAGTTTCTTAATCCTGAGTTCTAATTTGATTGCACTGTGGTCTGAGAGACATTTTGTTGTGATTTCTGTTCTTTTACATGTGCTGAGGAGTGCTTTACTTCCAACTATGTGGTGAATTTTGGAATAAGTGTGATGTGGTGCTGAGAAGAATGTATATTCTGTTGATTGGGGTGGAGAGTTCTGTAGATGTCTATTAGGTCTGCTTGGTGCAGAGCTGGGTTCAAGTCCTGGATATCCTTGTTAACCTTCTGTCACGTTGGTCTGTCTAATATTGACAGTGGGGTGTTAAAGTCTCTCATTATTATTGTGTGGGAGTCTAAGTCTCTTTGTAGGTCTCTAAGGACTTGCTTTATGAATCTGGGTGCTCCTGTATTGGGTGCCTATATATTTAGGATAGTTAGCTCTTCTTGTTGAATGGATCCCTTTACCATTATGTAATGGCCTTCTTTGTCTCTTTTGATCTTTGTTGGTTTAATGTCTGTTTTATCAGAGACTAGGATTGCAACCCCTGCTTTTTTTTTTTTGCTTTCCATTTGCTTGGCAGATCTTCCTCCATCCCTTTATTTTGAGCCTATGTCTCTGCATGTGAGATGGGTTTCCTGAATACAGCACATTGATGGTTCTTGACTCTTTATCCAACTTGCCAGTCTGTGTCTTTTAATTGAGGCATTTAGCCCATTTACATTTAAGGTTAATATTGCTATGTGTGAATTTGATCCTGTCATTATGATGTTAGCTGGTTATTTTGCCTGTTAGTTGATGTAGTTTCTTCACAGCATCAATGGCCTTTACACTTTGGCATGTTTTTGCAGTGGCTGGTACCAGTTGTTCCTTTCCATGTTTAGTGCTTCCTTCAGGAGCTCTTGTAAGGCAGGCCCAGTGGTGACAAAATCTCTCAGCATTTGTTTGTCTGTAAAGGATTTTATTTCTCCTTCACTTATGAAGCTTAATTTGGCTGGATATGAAATTCTGGGTTGAAAATTCTTTTCTTTAAGAATGTTGAATATTAGCCCCCACCCTTTTCTGGCTTGTAGAGTTTCTGCCAAGAGATCCACTGTTAGTCTGATGGACTTCCCTTTGTGGGTAACCCGACCTTTCTCTCTGGCTGCCCTTAACATTTTTTCCTTGATTTCAACCTTGCTGAATCTGACAATTATGTGTCTTGGGGTTGCTCTTCTTGAGGAGTATCTTTGTGGTGTTCTCTGTATTTCCTGAATTTGAATGTTGGCCTACTTTGCAAGGTTGGGTATTATCTCCTGGATGATATCCTGCAGAGTGTTTTCCAACTTGGTTTCATTCTCCCCGTCACTTTTAGGTACACCAATCAAACACAGATTTGTCTTTTCACATAGTCCCATATTTCTTGGAGGCTTTGTTCATTTCTTTTTATTCTTTTTTCTCTAAATTTCTCTTCCTGCTTTATTTCATTAATTTCGTCTTCCATCACTGATACCCTTTCTTCCACTTGATCGAATTTGCTATTGAAGCTTGTTCGTGCCTCATGCAGTTCTCGTGCCATGATTTTCAGCTCCATCAGATCATTTAAGGTCTTCTCTACATTCTTTATTCTAGTTATCCATTTATCTAATCTTTTTTCAAAAGGTTGTTAGTTTCCTTGTGATGGGTTTGAACATCCTCCTTTAGCTTGGAGAATTTTGTTATTACCGACCTTGTGAAGCCTGCTTCTGTCAGCTCGTCAAAGTCATTCTCCATCCAGCTTTGCTCCATTGCTGGCGAGGAGCTGTGATCCTTTGGAGGAGAAGAGGCGCTCTGGTTTTTAAAATTTTCAGATTTTCTGCTCTGGTTTCTCCCCATCTTTGTGGTTTTATCTACCTTTGGTCTTTGATGTTGGTGACCTACAGATTGGGTTTTGGTGTGGATGTCCTTTTTGTTGATATTGATGCTATTCCTTTCTGTTTGTTAGTTTTTCTTCTAACAGTCAGGTCCTTCAGCTGCAGGTCTGTTGGAGTTTGCTGGAGGTCCACTCCAGACCCTGTTTGCCTGGGTATCACCAGCGGAGGCTGCAGAACAGCAAATATTGCTGCCTGATCCTTCCTCTGGAAGCTTCATCCCACAGAAGCACCTGCCTGTATGAGGTGTCAGTTGGCCCCTACTGGGAGATGTCTCCCTGTTAGGCTACATGGGGGTCAGGGACCCACTTGAGGAGGCAGACTGTCTGTTCTCAGAGCTCAAACACCATGCTAGGAGAACCATTGCTCTCTTCAGAACTGTCAAACAGGGATGTTTAAGTCTACAGAAGTTTCTGCTGCCTTTTTTCAGCTATGCCCTGCCACCAGAGGTGGAATCTATAGAAGCAATAGGCCTTGCTGAGCCCCGGTGGGCTCCACCCAGTTCAAGCTTCCCCGGCCACTTTGTTTACCTACTCATGCCTCAGCAATGGTGGATGCCCCTCCCCCATCCAGGTTGCCGCCTCGCAGTTTGATCTCAGGCTGCTGTGCTAGCAGTGAGCAAGGCTCCGTGGGCGTGGGACCTGCCGAGCCAGGCGCGGAACATAATCTCCTGGAGTGCCTTTTGCTAAGACCTTTAGAAAAGTGCAGTATTTGGGTGGGAGTGTCTCAGTTTTCTAGATACAGTCTGTCATGGCTTCTCTTGGCTAGGAAAGGGAAATCCCTTGACCCCTTGCACTTCCTGGGTAAGGTGATGCCCTGCCCTGTTTCAGCTCACCCTCCACGGGCTGCACCCACTGCCCAACCAGTCCCAATGAGATGAACCAGGTACCTCAGTTGGAAATGCAGAAATCACCTGTCTTCTGCATCAATCACACTGGGAGCTGCAGACCAGAGCTGTTCCTATTTGGCCATCTTGGAACGAATCGATTGATCTAATGGGTTTATAAGGGGCTTTTCCCTCTGTGCTTGGCAGTACTCTCTCCTGCTGCCATTTGGAGAAGGATGTGTTGCTTCTCCTTCTACCATGATTGTAAGTTTCCTGAGGCCTCCTCAGTCATGCAAAACTGTGAGTCAATTAAACCTCTTTTCTTTATAAATTACCCAGTCTCGGGTATTTCTTCATAGCAGCTTGAGAATGGACTAATACAGACCCCCTGTAATTTTTTTGCTTAAAGTCACAGTTTCCGAGAACCTAGGGGCAACATTAAGTGATGACTTATAGTATGTTGTATGTATGTATGCTCTGTGTATGTGTGTTTGTCGTATGTGTGTATAGTTTTGTCTGCTGACATTGCTCTGTGCTGTCATGTCACAGAAGCAATGAAAGTAAGCAATATGTGTGCTTCACCCTGAAGTTCACACATCTTTTGTCTTCTGATCAGCCCAACTCTTTTGTGTTCTAGCAGTATGCAGGGTAGAGAACACAGAGAGGGAGAAATGAGATGCTGTGTGGTCCCCTAGAGAGAGGCCTCTGGAAAAATCGCCCAAATAGCAGAGGCCTCCTCTGCTTGGGGACCCTTCCAAGGCTTTGGTTCAGTAATCATGCAGGCTGGGAGGAGGGAGGAGGAGCTGAGAGATAAAGGGATAGGCGGAGTCCTTGGGGTGGTAGATGGGGCTGGCAGGGATTGATTCATGTCCAGGGAGTGAAGGCAGGTGCAGTGCTGATGTGCCACCCCACTGCAGGCATCTGACTTGCCTGAAGCTGCCCCCATGGCCAGCTCTACCTCACCTCCATTGCAGAGGTGCAGAGACAAGGCCCAGCTGTCAGGCTCCAGGTGATAAATGTGCTTCCGCCTCCCCACCTTTCCTTTTTCCTCTGCCTGTCTGTGCATGGAAGAGTGGGTGCATCATTTCTCATGTCGGCCGCAGGCTCACACATCTGATGGATGAGCTGGAGAGCGGCCTCCTTCTCAGTGCACCTGTTTCCTCCAACCCCCCTGAAGCTGATGCTGCAGCCTTAGCTTTTGCTCTTGTAAATGTGAAGATTCTTGGTAAAACTGCAGGCAGCTTAGCAAGGCCAGAGGAATACCACAGGCGTGTACAGTTCAATATCATTAGGCAGACTTCACAGATCCTGGTCACCACTGAGCATGCTGGTGAAGTGGGCGTGGAGAGGTGAAGGCTGAACTAATATGCATGAGGACCAAGTGTGAGCCAGGCCCTGTGCAAGCTGGTTGTCTTCTTTAAGCCTCAGGAAAATGTGGCAGCCTCATTTCCATTTTGCAAACAAGGAAAGAGTCACAGACAATGTCATTTATCGGAGATCACACAACTACTCAGTGGAATAGCCAAAATTTGATCCCAAATTTCTCCAGCCCCAAAGGGAACCAATATTTAGATTTTAAATATTCAAGAAATTCCCCCTTCAAACCTGAGATTCTATGTTCTAGGGCCACCATGAATGATGCAAATTACTAAAACTGTAAATGACACGTCCACATCTGGCATTTTCCCTCAGCACAAACAGCTACATCTTTAGTTTCTGCGCCTTCTTCCTCTTCTTCTTCCTCTGCCTCTTATTCATCATCTCTCCCTCCTTCTTCTTTAGGAAAATTCACATTCTAATCAATCAAGTTTGAATCCCTTTCTGGCATTGCTGGGGTTGCCATGTCCGAACAGGATCACGACCCATTTGGAAGATATAGACATTGTTCCTTTCCTTCTTTGTGAGGTCACTCTGAGCCCCTCGTCTTGGTCCATTCTTTATACCAGTCTCTCCTGTCCCTCTTTCAATTTTCATGAGCATGTTAGATGTGTCCAGAAAACACCATAGGTGCACAGAAAAAAAAAAAAAAAGATCCCAAATTAAAGCATTGACTAGCCTCATTGGGGTCTCCAAGCTCAAGGTTAATATCTTCTCTCAACCCCTGCAACAGCTGGTGTTAGCAAGCCCTCTTTCTGAATACAGCATATAGCATCTAACTCCTCCATATACAGCCTCAGTTTCCCCAAGATGGTTAGCCCTTGGGAAGGCTCTGAGGGGTTGAAGATAGCAAGTCCGTTGTCCACCTCTGCTTTCCCAAGCAGAGACTCTCTCCCAACAGACCCATAAAATCACAATAGAAGTTAACCCCATGCATACGCACTCTGCCTGATAGGGTTCTCAGTGCATTACATGAATTAACTTTTCTCCTCTTCACCATAAACTGATAAGGGAGTTTGTTATCAGTTTTATCCCCATTTACAGATGAGATAACCAAAGCTCAGAGAGATGAGCGAACTTGGCCACGGTCACACAGGTAGTAAGTGGCACAGCCTGAAGGACCTGTGCATTCTGAGCCCAGAGCCAACTTCCCTAACCATCATGCAAATTTGCCTCATGCCTTGTGTGTCACTGATGCATCTCCAAAACAGAAGCAACTTCCCTCCACTCCAGCAATTCCCTAGGCATCGCAAGGCTGTGCAATTGACCTGCTTTTCCCTACTCACCACACAAAGGTCTTTGGGTTTAGGGTTCTCTATCCAAGGAGTGGAGACCCACTTACAGATCTACTGCAGTCGCAAAAACACTAATTGCTTCTGTCATGGTTGGTACGTGCCATATGCCAGGCTTAGTGCTAGGCCCTGCAGATAAAGCCCATGGCATCCTTGCAAGCTACTGTTCTCCCATTTTACAGATGAGGCCGCTGAGGATCAAAGAGGTTTTGTGGCTTAACCAACATCAGACAGCTGGTAAGGAAAGACCTGAAATTCACACCAGTCTGCCTGACTCCATCTAAGGATGGGGGTTCTTCTTTCCAGAAGTATAAAACCCGGGCCTGGGCAATTTCCCTGGCATTTCCCTGGCCAGGGAAACTGCCCAGGCCCGGGTTTTATACTTCTGGAAAATCAGGCCAAGTAGATTTTAATACCACCAATATAAAATGCCTAAAACCCCGTGAATTCTATGTATTTCACTCACGAGTGCTTTATGAAGCAGCTATCTTTACCAACTCTAGAATGCCTAGGTCATAGAGAGCCCTCAGGAATCATAACTCCCTGGCCAACCTCATTCAGATCTTTTATTTTTTTCAGCAGCTATGGACACAGAGGCCCCCAGTGAGTATGGCCGTGTTTGATGTGATGGAATGAGAGGAAGCTCTCGAGTCAGACCTGTGCTTATCTGCAGGCTCAATCACCTTCTTGCTGTGTGTCCTTAGGCAAATAGTTTAACCTCTCTGAGTTTGTTTTCTCATCTATCAAATGAGGATAATGATATTTAACTCACAGGGTGGTTGAGAAGGTAGAGATATATTTATCAGATGGCTTTCCTTTGCTGTCAAGCCAATACTCCCAACCCTTACTGTAACCACAAAGTCATGGCTGTCAGGCCCTGCTGACATTTCTGTCTCATCTGCAGCCATGTCTGCCTCTGGGCTCAAGCCACATGGCCTTCAGTAACTCTTATTCAATGACTTAAATGCCCAGTTGTCTTTCCTTCTTAAAGATCTTTGCATATTCTGCCTCTCCTTCCCATGAGCTGCCAGAAACATGGACCCTCCCAGCTTCTCCCTCTCATGCACACGTATACATGAGACACAGACACAAAGAAAGACAAGGACACACACACCCAAAGAGACTCAGGACAAAAAGCCACACATGCAGAAAGTGGGAGACTCAGAGATACACACCAAAGAGCCACACAGAGACATATACACACATAGACATGCAGAGAGACCCAGGGAAAGGCACACACATGTAGACACACAAACCCATGTGCACCAAGTAGCCTCACAGAGACATACACACATAGACATGCAGAGAGACCTAGGGAAAGACACACACATATAGACACACAAACCCATGTGCACCAAATAGCCACACAGAGACATATACACACACAGACATGCAGAGAGACCTAGGGAAAGACACACACATATAGACACACAAACCCATGCACACACACACGTGGGAAGATACACCAATACCTAGTTAGTTCCCAAACATTTTTGAGATCTCAGCTCACTTTCTCAGGGACTCCTTCCTGAGGTCAGATTTCTTGGCTATACGTTTGCAGAGAACCCCATTTCTTTCCTTCATGTTGCTTATTTTGGTTTGCAGTAATACGCTCCTTAGATCACAGGGTACTGTCTGCTTCTTCTGGAGTTCGACAGATACTCCATGGGTAGGAACTACGTTGGCATTACCCAGCACTGTGGATTGCCCAGTTCAGAATCCTGAGCTCACTACTTTCTGTCTCTGTGACCTGGGGCAAGTTCACTTCTCTGTGCCTCTGTTTTCCATATGTAAAATGTAAAATCATAGTACCCACCTCATAGGGTTGCTGTAATGATTAAATGACTTTATATAGGGACAGCACTGAAAGTAGTGCCAAGCTTAGAGGACATACCATGTGAGTGTAAGCTGTCATTATTGAATGAATGAATGAATGTCTAGCATAAAGAAGACACAATAAATGCTAGCTGCTACTACTGTTATTATTACCATCACTGCATGTGGGTCAACTTTTCAGGCAAATGCTGCAGTGGTGGGTTAGGGCCTTTGCTTACTGTTACAGACATGACAATGTAATTATTTCAGCTCCTCGGTAGAAAGGCATCCTCCCCAGTGGGTAAGAGATTAGGCTTCTGCATCAGCCTGTCTGGGCCTAAACCCCACGTCTACACTTTCTAGCCTTGTGGCAAGCGATTTAATCTCTGCCAGCCTCAGTACATTTCTCATGGGCTTGTTACTACCTACACTGTGACCAGCTCAGTTCCTGCCTGGTGCCTAGCTCAAGGTCCATATTCAGGGAGCGTGAGCCCCTGTTATTGTTCATGACCATGGGCTGTGACCCTTATTCTGACCACACATTTGAAAACTACACTACTTTTGGCATAATGTAGGGCTGAGTTTTTGTATTTCTTTCTTTCTTTCTTTCTTTCTTTTTTTTTTTTTTTTTGAGACAAAGTCTTGCTCTGTCACCCAGGCTGGAGTGCAGTGGCACAATCGCAGCTCACTGCAACTTCTGCCTCCTGGGTTTAAGCGATTCTCCTGTCTCAGCTTCCCAAGTAGCTGGGACTACGGGCACACGCTACCATGCCTAGCTAATTTTTTGTATTTTTAGTAGAGATGGGATTTCACCATGTTGGCCAGGATGGTCTCAAACTCCTGGTCCACCCACCTCGGCCTCCCAAAGTGCTGGGATTAGAGGCATGTGGCATTTCATTCTTAAAAAATGAGTCCCTATGTCATCGTTATGCACAAAGAACAGCACAGTTCTCTGTGTATATTTGTGTGAATGTGTGCATGTGTGTGTGTGACATGTCATGATGCTTTGGGGATTATCCAGAGGCCAGAAGCCTCTGGCTGAGTCATGTATCAATTAGCAATGCATTCAGCTGCAAGGAACAGAAAACCTGGGCTTACACAGAAGGGCTTATTTTCTCCCCCACAAGAAGCCAGAGGTGGGCAGTTGCCAGCTGGGGTCAGTGGCACATCCATGTCAGGGCCCATGTCCCTGAAGTCCCTGAAGTTCTCTGAATCTTCTCCCAAATCATTGCTTTGGTTAAAAGATAAGTGCTGTGTTTTGATGCCAGATACCATGTTTATGGCAAGCCAGAAAAACAGCAAAAGGGAGGTATGAATGGGTCCATCCTGTCTTATCAGAAAAGCAAAAACCGATTTTCGTTAGTTTCATTGGCCAGAACTGTATCACTTGGTCACTCCCTGGCTCTAAGCAAGACTTGGGACACTCACCTTTTTATTTTGCAGCCTCTGCTGTAGAGACAGGCAAAGGAGACAAAGGTTGAGAGTGATTTGGGAGAGCCAGCTGCAGGGCTCCTGGGCTCAGATCAGCTCCCTCCCCCACACCTGCCCCCTGCAAGATCCTTTACATTTTCCCTGCTGGGACTCTGCTGACAGATGGATGGGCGCTGTTCTCTCCACCATCCACCCTAGGGCATGCAGTTGTCAGTGTGTCACTTCCCCCTCCCCAATGCTACCTACAACCCCATCTCCTCTTTCTTACTCTTACTCATTAGAAAGCAAGCATTAGAGGAATAGCCTTGAATTTGCCCAAAGTTACATTAAATTTGGGCAAATTATAATGTAAGCCTTGAACAAACTTAAGACCTTATGATGAGTGAGAAATTATTTGTGATGCCTCCCTGGGTTGGGACATCAAGAGTAGGAGTTGCTGCCCTGTATGGCAGATTCAAATGGCCAACACATGGTGGGAACCAATAGAAAATTGGCTAAATTGAAGCTGGGTGCAGTATCACGCCTCTAATCTCAGCACTTTGGGAGGCCGAGGCAGGCAGATTGTTGACCTCAGGAGTTAGAGACCAGCCTGGGTAACATGGCAAAACCCCATCTCCACAAAAAATACAAAAATTAGCCAGGTGTAGTGGTGCATGTCTGTAGTCCCAACTACTTGGGGGGCTGAGGCCAGAGGATTTGCTTGAACCCAGGAGGTCGAGGCTGCAGTGAGCCGCGTTCATGCTACTGCACCCCAGACTGGGTGGCAGATTCAGACCCGGTCTCTTCAAAAAGTAAATTGGTTAAACTGGCTCTGTCTTAAAGGAGGCCATTTTAAATGGGCTTCCCTCTAAATCGTCCAAAAATCAGCCCAAATATTACAGCCCATGTCATTCATGAAATCACCCCGTGTTCCTCCTTGTCTTCTTTCATGATGAAACTCAAGATGGCTTGTGTATAAAAACTCATTAGACTGTTGTTGGAGAAAGAAGATATTCATTTGACTTATGTTTAACACAATGCAGTTCTTTTCCTTTATGAGTTTAGATTTGTAAACCATTTCTCCTACCTCCCCCCATGCAAGTGTATGATTTTAATGTTCTTTTGATATATATCTCTGCATGTTCTCCATTTCTCTTAGTTTTCACTTAATTACTTCATGTATTATTTTTAGTTTGCAGACTAAAAATTTGGAAAGGAATGAAAGTACACCTGGGACATGAAGCCAGTGTTATTAGCTTGCTGTTATTTCTCTGTATATAACTCAAAATCTTTGGAAATGTGGGGGAGAGAGTCAATTTCCCCTTTACTTTATTAAATTTGAATGGCAGTTCTCAGCCATGGTAGAAGTGCCATGCATAGAATTGGTTACTAATAGAGTATACAAATGATTTATTCTTTTCCTTTTAATAAACTGGAGTGAATTCAACATTTTCCCTACACTACACTCTCGCTGGCACTCCAGCTTGCTTTACCTAGAGGAAATGCAGGCGTGGTGGTCTGGCCTGTGAGCAGGACAATGAGCATACTTAAACATGTCTTGCCTGTGCCGTTAGGAGGTGGCATGGCTATTATTAATGCAACCAGAATAGTTCAGTGGTTACAGAGTATCTATCCATTCAACAGCTGTTTATTGAGCTACTACTGTGTGCCAAGCACTATCCTCAGTTCCGAGATACAGCAGGCAAAACACAAACATGATTCCTACTCTCATGGAATTTACAACCTGGTGGGTGAAACAGATAAGAAATGAAACAAATAAAGAAAATCATTAGGCCAGGTGCAGTGGCTCATGCCTGTAATCCTAGCCCTTTGGGAGGCCGAGGTGTGTGGGTCACCTGAGCTCAGGAGTTCAAGACCAACCTGGCCAACATACTGAAACCCTGTCTCTACTAAAAATACAAAAATTAGCCAGGCGTGTTGGCATGTACCTGTAATCGCATCTACTTGGGAGGCTGAGGCAGGAGAATTGTCTGAACCCAGGAGGCAGAGGTTGCAGTGAGCCGAGATCACACCACTGCACTCCAGACTGGGTGACACAGCAAGCAAGATTGTCTCAAAAAAAGAAAAGAAAAGAATTAGAGTGTGATAAAGCACTGCATTTAATCAGTCATTGCTGGAATAATGCTGTATACGAACCACTCTAAAAGCCCAGGAGCTTGCAACAGCAGATGTCTCACCCATGGTTCTGCTGGGCTCCACTGGGCTACAGATCACACTCACTCTGTACCTCCCATCCTCCTTAGCTGGCGGCCCCTAGGTAATGTTCTTCTCAAGACGAATAGCAGGAGTTCAAGAAGGCAAACCCAGTCATCTGAACACATTTAAAGCTTCTGCTCACATCACATTTACTAAAGTTCATTAGCCAAAGCAAGTCTCATGGCCAAGCCCAAAGTCAGCAGAACAGGGAGTGTATAGGGAGAGGAAAGAAAATACTCACCCAACAAAAATCACGTCTATCACGAGCATTAAGGCAATTACAGTGGTGGGTGGGGATGCTTTGTTATATAACATGGTTAGTTAGGAGAGGCCTTTTGTGGGGGTAGGAGGGGGGGATAGTGCAGCTGACAAGAAACCAGTCCTGAGAAGAGGAGAATGGTGTACTTGGAAGAGAGTCTCACAAATGCAAAGGTGCTGTGGCAGGAAAGTGTTTGGGGTCATCCTGAAAATGTAGCAGGTATGTTTGGAGTGTGGTGAGGAAGGAGGAGAGTAGAATATGGGAGAGGTCGGGAAGCACCCTAGGAGAGGATCCTGCAGGGACTCAGAGCCTTGTTAGCATTTGGGGCTTTATTCCAAGTTTAATGGGCAGCTATGGAAGAATTTATTTTTTTTTTAAGACAGAGTCTCACATAATTACGGCTCACTGCAGCCTTGACTTCTAGGCTCAAGTGATCCTCCCACCTCAGCCTCCCAAGGAACTGGAACCACAGGTGCTCACTACCATGCCCTGCTAATTTTTGAATTTCCTGTAGAGATGGTGTCTCCCTATGTTGCCCAGCCAGGCTGGTCTCAAACTCTTGCGCTCAAGGAATCCTCCTGCCTCAGCCTCCCAAAGTACTGAGATGACAGGCATGAGCCACTGTGCCCAGCCAGATTTTAGGCAGTAGAGCAACATGATCTGAAACATACTTTCAAAAGGTCCCTCAGAGGAAAATCAATTAGACGTGTGCAAAAATGGAAACAGGTTAGGAAGCACACTGCAAATGAGAGACAATGGCCTGACTGAGATGGTAGCCGTGTTAACAGAGAAAGGCAGACAGGTTAGGTTTATATGCAGGTGGCTTAGTCACCAGATCTGGCAACGCGTTTTCTGAGGAACCAAAAAGGCTTTCTCCCCTACAAATTTGTTTGGCATATCATCAAACTCTGAGTGCATCCCTAGGACGTATCCCACCTGTGAACACCATCTGTCCTGTGAACCAAGGGATATGGATAGGGTAGAGTCGTTGTGGAACTTGGGTGTGGAGGTGTGTACCCTGCTAGAGACCTAGCCTGAATTCTGCAAGCTTGTGGCTCTCAGAGCCTTGGGAAAGAAGCCACATTTATACCTATGTCAGACTCAGCCTTGGCAAGGGTCGGTGAAATCCATGTGTTGGGACAATGAAGTCTGAACCAAGAGATTCCACAGAAATGTCTTGTATGGAAAACTCAGCCTCATGGCCCAGTGAACCCAGGGAGTTACACACCCAGACCATAGGGAATTCACAAAGCTGGGCTTAGCATTCTACCCAGGAGGTTGACAGCAGCCAAGAAGACACTTCTTGGAATTCACATACCCGGTTGCGTTTGCTCTATCTGATGACAATGGCATCTGCGAGTCAGACACGGTAGAGAAGAGTTTGATCCTGACTGTTCTCTGGCCCAAAGGCCCTGTGCGAGTGTGGCTCTCCCTTCTTCAAACCTGCAGATTCCCTCCTCTAACTCCCCAGTCCCATCAGCTGGGGAAAAGCATCTACAGGTTTTCATGATGGATTGACTTTGGCTGCTCTCAAAGGCAAGCCACCGGGGTAGTGTAGACACACCCCTTCCGAGTGTACCCCAGCCTGCCCCTGCAGGGATCTGCCTGATCCTGTGATTCATGTCAGTCGCTGGCACCCGCCTTCCTCTTTGACAAGGCGGCTCTGCCTGTTGGGAAATTTGGCTTGATGCTTCACAGGCCTGTCAGCAGTTGAGGGAAGACATATGCCAGCAGCAGGAAGCATGCATTAAACACAGAAAACTCTTCTGATCACGACTGCCCTGGCCTGTTCTATATAGAAGACATTTGGCAGGCATTCATGGGAGGCAGGTCCTAGCTGTGGAGGATTTGTCAAGTTCAAGGCACTCCTTCCTTTCCCTACTGGCCCATTCTCATCTTCCAGGTCTTGGGCTCAAAAGTCACCTCCTCCAAGACGCCTTCCTTGACTACTCTACCAAAGTCAGGACCCCTGCATCACTTCCTCCTATCACATCACCCCGTTTTCCCTTTGTAGCATCTGTAATCATTTTAGTTATTTTTATACTTATTTAATATCTACCTCTCCCAGTTGGACTCTAAGGTCTAACTGAGGTTTTCCTCTTCAGTATTTCCACCTACCTAGTGCAAGATCTGGCACTTGGATACGTGATGGGTACCTGGATAAATGAGTGGAAAAAATGGAAGATGCATAGGGAAAAACAAGGACCACTTTTTATTGATAATATCTTTCTCTATTTCCAAACTGACAGCTTCCTCTGAAACCTTTCCAACTAAATGCTATGGTTGTAATGAATGACAAGTTTGGGAGCTGCAGTCCCTTGAGTCATAGCAAAGAGTTGGAGAGAACAGACAGGTCTATAATGAAGTTGTCACTTTTTCTCAAATCAACGCAGAACATAATGTGGAAGCAGGTATAGCCTCTCCCATCTTGCACCAAAGGACGTGAAGAAGTGAACCTAAGTGAACAGGCAAGTAGGTGTCTCAAGTGGGGGTTTCTGAACATTTCCTCAGAAGACAATAAACACGGAATCTCAAAGATGAGTCAAGATATGTATCAATAACACTGAAACAGACATATATCCTGCCCAGAGGTTGAGGGGATGAAATTGTCTAACATTCAGGAAACTCTAAGAATGAAGGTTAGATTTCAGGTGTAACAAGAATGTGTTAGCTGATCATTTTTGTTGGACTCCATGAAATTACATGACAAATGGTGTGTACAAGTGCCCATATACAATTATCTAGGAAAAGGGATCAGGGGTTTTATCATATTTTTGAAACAGTCTATGATCTCCAAAAAAGGTAAAAGACAGCTACTCATAGGTGCTTTTATGGGGAAGGTCGTATAGGTCATAAATCTATAGGAACCAAAGGTAAAATTGTATCTTACTTCTTGATCACCACGAGCCACCTCTCCCCTTGCCTTGTTTTGTTTAAGGTTGAGTGACATGAGTTGTAAGAAGGATGGTTTGATGGGGTTCAGCATTAGCCTGGAACTGGTTGGGGTTACCTGGGTGGAGGCTGCAGTGAGGTGGGAACAAGATTGAATGTGATATTAGCTCACTGCATTTTTGTTATGTCTTTGCCTGTGTGTCCTGGCTTTTCACATCCCATCTTGCTTTAGCTCTTGAAGGTACATTTTACTTCAAGTTCTAGACTCAACCTTCTTAGGACCCTATCCCTGCTTGGTGTTTTTAATGATTAAACAAAGAAGCCAAGAGGAAATAGACGTCAGTGTTTCACAAAGTGTGATCTATGGACTAGCTGTGTCAAAATCATCTGGCTCGCTTGTTAGAAATGCAGATCTCTGAGCCCAAGCCTTGATCCATGAAATCACAGTCTACAAAGGTGTATCTCACTCTGTCGCCCAGGATGGAGTGCAGTGGTGTGATCTTGGCTCACTGCAACCTCCACCTCCCAGGTTCAAGCGATTCTCCTGCCTCACCCTCCTGAGTAGCTGGGACTAGAGGTGCCTGCCACCACACCCGGCTAATTTTTTTGTATTTTTAGAAGAGACGGGGTTTCACCGTGTTAGCCAGGACAGTCTCAATCTCCTGACCTCGTGATCTGCCCACCTCGGCCTCCCAAAGTGCTGGGATTACAGGCATGAGCCACTGCGCCCAGCTGGGAACCTGCACTTTTAAGAGGCTATCTAGGTCATCATTCTGATACACAACAAAGTGTGAACCTTGACCCTCATATGAGCTCTCAAGTGTCCTCCAAGTTGGTCCCAGGATGAACAAGGCCCATCTTTGCTTATGTCCTTCTCCCTTCCCATTTATGCCTATCCAAACTGTCCATCCTTCAAGATTACCTTATCTCTCATGGCATATAAGAAGTCCTTTTTAGGCATCTCCAGCTTTTGTTTGCTTTCTTCCTTATGAATCGAACATCCACAAGTCTTGCATTCTTCTCTTTTCCATTTATGTGACTCTGGTCTCTTCAATGCAAATATAAGCAATAAACTCTTCGAATCCTCATTCTCTCCAGTGCGTCATTTATCTCAAGAGATGAGAATGTTCAATAAACAACCCTCCCTCCAGAGTATACTCGACTCTCAAAATGTTAGCGAACTTGTTTTGGACTCTGCTAAATAGCTCTTACCTTACCAACTTCAAGTATTGATGGTGGGGCTATCTTGCCATTTGGAAATCATGGCTTCCTCCTGATATTTCTGTTTTCCCAAGGCTTCCCTTCCTCTGGGCATTTCCTTTTGGAGTGGTAGAAAATGGGCCCAGAAGAATTTGAATGACATTCTTCAGTTCAGAATTCATGCAAAGAGCTGTCTGGCTGCAGTAGTTTGCAAAGTGCTCAAAGAGTTTCACCTACCAATGTTTAACTTTCATCCAACTTCTCCAAAGGACACTTTTCTTTGAGGTTCAGAAACTTAAAGGGAAAGGTTTTAAGCTCAGCATATTCCTAAGGACCTGGTCAGGACCTTGACAAAGGACTTACCCCAGCTTAGACCAAAATATGCACAGGATGGCTGTGCATCTCTGTGCTGTTCAGCCTCTATTTCCATCCCACGAGGTCTGGCTATCTTCAATAAGCTTCAGTGAGCAAGTGGAATTTTGGAAGCTTGCTAAAATCACATTCCATTCTGAGGAAGTTTGGTCCATTTCTTGGCCTTATGTCAAACATTGCTATTTTTCTTTCAGAAGTCATCCATAAAGACATGGACAATGAATTCATTTCAATGCATTTCCAATGATCCAGCAGGCTTCTGAAACCAGTGAGCTTCAAATGCATTCCCAGGGGTACATCTGAGTTTCATATAACCGCTCGAAATCTCTTTTCTAGTACATGTGGCATTACCACACCACAGTCTTAAGGCGTGACATAATTTACTTTTGCATTTTCCCTTCATTCTTGAACAGTTCACCGAGCTCCTGGAACTCATAACAGAGATGTCAACTGTGGAAGCTGATGAAGCCCTAGGACCGTGTCGTCTTTCATCAGAACATTCTTTTAGAAGCCTTAAGAAGCACGATTGCTCTGCAGCCAAAGCTAGTTTTTTTTTTTTTTTTTTTTTAATTTTAAATAAGAGAGATCTACGGGCCTTTGAGAAAAGGATTCTCATTTTAAAAACTTAATAATACTCACAACTTGTCTCCTTTGCTTTTCTACATACTCACACATCCCTAAATTTCAGAAAGGATATGTCTGCTGCATTTTCATTCCTCTGCATCAGCTACGGTTTTGTAACCTGGGTTGAACTGAGCATTCCTAGCTAGAAAATAGTCAGCTGAGGAAAAGACTGCAATCATCTCTCCCACCTTGTCCAACTCAGTTAAACCCATGTCGAAAGCAGAATCTGCTTTCACTGTTTGAGGAATAAAATACAAGCCATGATATCAACCTTACAGAAGCAGATTATATCTTGGAATTTAAGGATATTTTAGAGGGCCTGACAACTTCCTAAAATTGAATCCAAACATTTGAACATGTACACACTTGCATTTTTAGGGAGTGAAGATCCCTAGTGCTCACTAGATTTGCAAAGAGGTCTGTGGCCCCAGGAAAGATTGGAAAAAAAACAAGCAAATATGATCCTATAGTCAAGATCAAACTTGGCCCATTTGCTGAACCAAAATACAGGATGCATCAGCTGTCAAGACAATATTAATTCTGAAGACAGAGAAAGGAAAGATCTGAACTGAAGATTACCCTAGTTAATCTAGGGCATACGGCTATCTGAATTCCGGGGAATGACATAAGGGAAGTCTGCTTTCCTTTTTTTTCTTTCTTTTTTTTTAAAAAAAAAATTCATGAAACTTTCACTGATCATTTGGATGGCAGGGTATCTGCTAAGAACCAGGATTATAAAGATGAACAGGTCTCAGCTCTGGTTTTAACAGGCTCATAATCTCTGGTAAGAGGAAAGGCATTTAATCTCCTTTGCTTCTACCACTGTGGCTCACATATCTTTGCTCTGCTCTAAGAAAAATGCATCAGAAGCACCTTGGGTTTGGCAGGTAGGGGCTCTGATGTTAACAGGATGGGGGAGAGAAGCTCTTGATGCTTCTGGAAACCCCATGAGAATTTAGAAAATACAAACCTTATTCTTCCCTCTGGAAAGCATTCTCATCTTTCCTGTCTGATCACTGAGCCTCCTCCCCAATCCAGGGAGGAAACAATTTTTGTTTCAAGACATTAAATTGCTTGGCTGGCTGTTGTGGCCCTGGGTGAGATGAAGGCAGACATCGTTAATGGAATGTGTTGTCGCATTTTGTGGTGGATTGTTTTGAAAAGTATTTCGCCGGAGAACATTAGCACAGCTTGGGCAAAAGTGCTTTGTGAAAAAATTAAATCCCCATATTTCTCTATATCTTTCTGCAATTGCTCCCCAAATGTGCTCTCTGAAAGGGTATTTGGTAAAGGCCAATGTATTGGGGGTGACTCTGAAGGTCTGTGGACCATACATGGGCTCAAATGCAATTGGCCATTGCTTTGTGATCCTCACCACTCAGGGCCAATTTGACAGACTCACAGCCTCTCCAACAGGCCACTCAGAAACTATGGAGAGGGATGATTCAGTAGAAAGGACATGAACTCAGTCTGGAGTGGGCTTTCTCTGCCTTTGCTCCTTCCTGATTCTAACCTATTTGGGCCTGGACAGTCATAAGACTCTGCTATGAAAAACTACCCAGTCCTTGCTGTGAAAGTCAGCAGTCCTGGACTACTTCTTGAAAGGCAATACCTTCTGCTCTGCCATGATATGAACCAGGCCCCAACCCCTGACCACAGGTGACGGGACATAGCCCAGGGTGTTCAGAATAATGAGCAGCCAATTGCAGACCTTGAGGTGATGGGTGAGCTGGTGGCATTAGCTCTGCCCAGACAGGGCCTAGAAGTTGCCAAATTTAGCTCCAAACCAGGAGCATCTCACAGTTCCTGGGCTCTACCTACAGAGACACCTTCACAATCAAAGTTCATTCTTTAAAAGACAAGATAAGATTTGTTCTTCAGGCATTTGGCCCCTATCAGAGGCTTAGGTGTGAAAAATAACAAAATTTGATCTTCGTGTCCCCAGTCTTTCCATTTTATTTGATGTCATGAGTGACATCCAATGTTACCAGTGGTTCCCATTCATTTGTTCTCTGTGATCTGCTAATCTCATTTACATTCAGTCAACCCCTAAAGCACTCAGCAGAAAGCAGAGTACACAGAGGGATATTTAATAAAGTGATGTTGACCCTACGTGGTCCCACAAGTTCATATGCCACTGCCTCCTCGTGAAGTCCTGCCTGATCACCTGTTGAAATGAATCACTTCTTTCCCACACCTGACACCCTCTGGACCTGTCTAAGATAACAGTCCACACTGCCTTGGGCATGACTTATTCACCCATGTGCTTTCCCACCATTTTCCACACCCTCCCAGTGGCATCCTAGACACTCAAGGACTGGCATGAACTTTTTGGCTAATTATAAAGTCTTTTCAGCCCTGATGTTTTGGGTTGCTTCTCCCTTTCATGATAATCACACAGCTATGGTGGACACTTCTATGGTCCAGACACTGTCTACATTAGGTCATGTCTACACCTATGCTACAACTCTGTGGAAGGAGATACTATCGTTATCCTCCTTTACAGATGTGGAAACTGAAACTCAAAGAGGTTAAGGGACTTCCTCCAAGACCATTATCTATGCTAGTACCAGAACTTGAACTCTAGCCTATGTAACCCCAAAGACAGTGCTGTCGATCCTTGTGGGACACTTCTGTTTATAGCTGCCCCAGACAGAGTCTCCATCTGAGCCGTGCTTCTCACCTTTGAGTTGGAAACAAGCCCTCATATACAAACAGGCAGTAACGTGCAGTGGATCACAACCACAGGATGCTGAAAGTAGGGAGTGAATGTTTGATGAGAAACAGAGTGGATACAGAGTTCCACTCCCTACAAATTATTTATTAACTACAAATAAAGAAATAGTAACTTTGCATCGAAGAAAACTGCCAAATACAATCTTAACCAAATGATCAAAGCCAACGTCGTCAATATTGGAACAACAGAACATCTCATATCTCCTACTGTGATGCGCAGAGGATACAACATCATTCTGGTCTTCCTGCCAAAAATGTGTAACTTGATCATAATCATGAGAAAACATTAAGAACATGTGACAGAAAACTGGCCTGTGTTCTTTAAAAATTATCAAGTTCAGGAAACACAAAGAAAGACAAAGGAATTGTTCCAGATTGAAAGAGACTAAAAGCTCTGGATTAAAGACAATTAATTGCAATGTGTACTTGCAGGTTGTATCCTGAACCAGGGGGAAAAAAATAGCTATATAGAACATTATCAGGACAATTGATGAAATTTGAATATGGACTGTGAGTTAGATAGTATTGTTATGAAAATGTTAAATTTTCTGATTTTTAATAACTATTGAGATTATATAGGAGAGTATATTAGGAAATGCATACTGCAATATTTAGGGTTATGTGGGCACAATGTCTCCAACTTAATTGGGTCAGGAAAACAAAATATGCATATCTATGTAAAATATATAGAAAGAATAATACAGCAAAGTAAAAACAGGTGGATCTGGGTAAAAGTTATGTAGAAGTTTCATGAACAATTCTTGTATTGTTTTCTGGAATTTCAAAGTTGTATCAAAATTAAAAATTGCAAAATGTTATAGAGTAGTGGTTGCAAGTGTAGGTACTGAAATTGTACTGCCTGGTGTAAATCCTGGATCTGCCAAGTACTGGCTGTGTGACCTTGGGCAACATACCCAACGTCTCTGTGCCTGTTTCATTACCTGCAAAATGGAGATGATAGAGTACCTGCCTCTTAGGATTTTCTGAGACCTGAATGAACTAATACGCATAGACTAGAACCTGGTGCCTCATAAGCATTCAGTAAGTGTTAGCTAAGATTATCAGTATGTGTGAAGGTCAGTGGTTACCAATTTCTTTGATATTTTCCTGTTTGCCAGTTGTATATCATTTCCTGGTCTGTCAGATTATTTCCAGGGTGCAGCTCTAAAGACGAGCAAATGGTTATTAGATTTGGAAGCCAGTTCATCAAATACACGCAGTCCTCAAAGGGCACGAATGTGTTTAACAAGAATTAATGAAAAATTGGCAGCCTGATATTTTTGGCCCCGTCAAAATGTGTGGAGTCTCATTGCTAATTAAGCCTCCTCATTTTTCCTAGAGCAATGCCACCTGTAGGTTTGCCTGATTTGGGCATTTATTTTTCCAAATGGCAGCTGCCTGAAAGTTTCAGGAATCTCAGAACAATAACTGGAATTTAGGCTAAAAGAAGAAATGGGATATCCCAAAATTGCAACAGGATAAGCAGCCCTTTTAAAAAAAATAGATGGTTAGATTTTTGTCAGATGCCACCCATTCATCTAAAACTTCAATTTTAAGTCAGAGAATTATCAATTAATAAAAATTGATTTGTATTTACTAGGTATAAGGCACCACACAGGATGCTGTTGGGGACTTGTAGGTAAATGAGATACGGATATTTTTTCAGTTACTACAGCAGAGGACCTCAGTGTCCAGCGTGAAGTGACCAGAGACAGAGTGGAATGGGAGGAGGTCACAGCAGTGGCCAGGACCAGATTACAGGGGCCTTGGAGGCCACAGGGAGGAATTTGAATTTGATTCTAATGCTACAGGAATCCACTGAAGGTTGTGAACCATTGGGATGGCATTAATTGATTTTTTTTGTTTTCAATTGAGACCAGGTCTCACTCTGTGGCCCAGGTGGAGTGCAATGGTGTGATCACAGCTCACTGTGGCCTCCACCGCCCAGGCTCAGGTAATCCTCCTGCATCAGCCTCCTAAGTAGCAGGGACCACAGGCATGTACCACTAGGCTCATGCCCAGTTAACTTTCTTAAAAAAAAATGGTGTAGAGATGGGGTTTTTCTATGTTCCCCAGGCTAGTATTGAACTCCTGGGCTCAAGGGATCCTCCCACCTTGGCCTCCCAAAGTGCTGGATTACAGGCATGAGCCATTGCACCTGGCCTGATTTATATTAAAAAAAAAAAAAAATTCTGCAGGGACACGAGTCAAGTTCAAAGCAGGGAGACCAGAGAGAAAGCAGCTGTTGTTCTTTAGGCAAGAGCTGGTGTTACTAGACAAGGGAGGAAGCAGCAGGAAGAGATAATGATATTTTGGAGGTACAGCTATCAGGACTTGCCAATGCTATTGGATGGGGTTGGAGCAAGGGGTGGCAAGGAAAAGGCAAGAGTCAGGGATGACTCCTAGTTTTGAAAGAAAGGTTAGCTGTGAACATGTGGCAGTGGGAAGAAGGATATTACAGGCAATGTGTGAGCAGAAACATGAGGTGAGAAAATGGAGCCCATGTCCAGAGAAGTAGGAGTCACTGGAATCTTTCTGGAGAATGAAGTGCAAAAAAGGAAGGTGTGGAAGAGATGGTTGGAGCCAGAATGGAAAGTGCCAGACCAAAGAAAATGCATTTCTTTCCACAGGCAGTATGGAGCCACCTCAGGATTCTAAACAGATTAGAAAACTCCCAGCAGGCCCCGGATGGTTAAAACAAGTCCACCACCTTCCTAATGACCCATTCTTGTACTCAATGACTTAAAGAGTATTTTGCATCTAGCATAAATCTCTCTATTGGTTCCGTGGAAAACACACACGCCCACACATTGCCTACCTCACTGATTTTTAAAACAGTCTCAATTCCCTTTGAAGGCTGCTGGTGGGCCGACATATTTACCAGACTATTGGCAATTTCACACATTCAAATTGCAATCTCCAACTTCTGCAAATAAAAGATCTTTATGTTCCCCAGTTGTGAAGTTTACTCGCAATTTCTATGCAGAGCGTTTCGTCTGTGCTTGCATTCAGAGGCTCTGCGAACACATCTGTTCACTGCCACATTTGAGAATTACCAGGAAAAAGAAGGTTTTGTTATGAAAGGCCTGGCAGCCCCATCTCTTTCCAAAGGATGCATCACAAATGCTGTGTTGGAGTGAAATTGAAACAACAGAGACACCCAACCTTGGCAGTGAAGCCAACTATTTTGAGAAGTCCAGCACCAAAGGAAGCCCACAACAATGAACTATGTTGGTTTGGACATGAGGGGACAGTGTTTTAGACGTTCCTTTGGAGATCTATCAGAGTTGTTGTCCTGTCGATGAGATGACCTGTTTGGAGCTTCTGTAAATCATTCTGTCACTCAGTAAATATTTGAGGTGAACATGAAAGCCTTTGGTAACCGTGGAGAGAAATTCAAGATGAGATGCTGCTGTCATCCTTGATTGAGTTGCAGGTCCAGCCTTCTCTGCTGGACCACAAGAAGAAGAGAAAAGGAATATCATGGAGGGTTAAGAGCTAGCAAGGTTTTGCATTCAGATAGATCTGGATCTGAGTCTAGCCTCTACCACTTATTAGCTATGAGATATTGAACCTGACCTCTTTATGTCTTGGTTTCCTTACCTGCACAATGGCATAATAAAAATTACTTTGTGGAGTCACTGGGATCATTCAATAAGAGGATGATATAAAGCTTTATCTTACAATAAGTTCCCAATAATGCTTAGAAATCCCCTTATATTATAACCATGATGAAGGTAATTTCCTCCATTAAGGGTGGACCTTATGGGGCTGTAGAGATTTAGAGAAGATGGATGTATTGGTGGGGTGGAATAATCAGGAGGGCATCGTGGAGACCAGAATCAAGCCACAGGAAGTGTGTCAACAGGGCTTTCTCTCCTGTAGAGTTTGACACAATGTATTCTGAGACATGTCTGACTCTGAAAGACAGAGGCCTTCCTGATTCTTTCTTGTAGTGGTTCTGTTAATAGTACTTAGCATAGTGAATTAATAAATATTGGATGGATGGGGGTGGATGGATGGATGGATGGAAGGATGAATGGATAAATGGATGGGTGGATGGATGAATAGAAAGATACAGGGAATAACATCCTAGTGAAGAGAAAAAGTAGTGCAAATGTATGGAGGTGGGGACCAGATGAGGCATGACCATGTGGCTAATAAACTTATGATGCCTGCAGCAGGGGATATATGCTAGGGAACTTCAGGAAAGTAAATGTCTAGATATGAAAAGTAAATCAAGGCCCTCCATAAGCTGGGAAGAGAATTCTTACTGGATATGGAAGTCAATTGGATGTCTTCAGCTGGGGAATGTCAGGTGAAGAAAGACATGTTTGGAGAGCTGGTCTGACAACAGTGTGAAAAAAGAACTGGTGGGAATAGAAATAAGAGGGGAAAGCCATTTAGAGTATGCTACAGGGAAGCAGAGAATACAGGAAAAATAAATGACTTTGAAGCCAGCAGACTCAGGTTCAAATCCTTGCTCAGCTGTGTGACATTAGACAAGTTACTAAATATCTCAGAGTCTTCATTTCCTCAAAACACCTGACATATAGCCCTGTTTCTTTCTCTTTGCAGATTACTTTGGGAATATCTTTTAAATAACAATAATAACAAAGCTGTGCATTTACCTTCTAGCAGGCCCTGCGTTAGGGCTTTGCACACATTGCTTGTTTTCCCAACTTAATAGATACAACCATTCTAGGAAATAGGTAATATTATTAGCTGTTTTTAATAAAAATGAAGAAAGTGACATTTTAGGCAGTTTGATGACTTCAGCAATCTCTCTCACCTGGTAGGAGAAGCAGAATTTAAACCCAAGTCAGCCTGATGCCTGAGCCTGCATTCATTATTTTTCTAATAAACGTTTTTATTGAAGTATAATATGTATAAACACCCTTGTATAATCCCCTTTTCTTTGAGTTTGGACTGGGTGTAGTAACTTGCTTCTAATGAGTACAATATGACAAGTGATGAGATATCACTTGAATGATTGGGTTACAGAAGATGGTGACTTCCATCTTGGTGGCACTCTCTGTTGCCTTCTTGGCTTGCATGCTGCCACATTGGAGAGGCCCACATGACAAGGAAATGAGCGTGACCTCTGGCCTACAGTCAGCAAGCAACTAAGATCCTCAGTCTTTAAAATACATCCTTCCCCAGTTGAGCCCTGGGATGAGACCACAGCCCTGATCAACTCCTTACTTGAGGGGCTCTGGAACAGAGGACCCAGTTAAGCTATGCCTGGATTCCTGACCAACAGAAACTGTGAGATTGTAAATATTGCTTCAAGCTACTACATTTTGGGGCAATTTGTTATGCAGCATTAGATAACTAATACAACATGCATAGAGAAATGTGGACAAATCAAAATTATACAAATTGATAAATTTTCACTAATCAAGCACACCACTGCAACCACTGATTCATCAAAGTAATTAGGAGAGAAAACATTACCAGCACCCTAGAAGCTGTGCTCTATACTTCATAGTCCCCACACCTCTCCACCAGCCCCCCATCAAAAGGTTATCTCTTGACATCTAACATCACAGATTAGTTTTGCCTGATCTTGAACTCTCTGTAAATAGAATCATGTGTACTCTTTTGTCTCTGACTTCTCATTGGAGCCTGCCTTCTTTATCACTCCTTAAACAGCTTCATCAATGGAATGAGTCAACTTCATTGTTAAGCTTGTCTTGCTATTATGTTCCTCTATGCCATAAAACTAATTCCGTGTACTTATATGTTTAACTTTTCCTGTCTATGAAGGGGTGGTGTTTACGTCTTTTATAAGCCACTTAAAGTAATTAAACTACCTTAAAGTGATCCTTTAATAATGTCCTTTGCTGTCCTAAATTCACTAGAATATCTTGGGTAAGTCACTTCACTTTTCTGGGCCAAAGTTTCTTGTGAATAAAATTAGGTGGTTTGACCTACTTTTGAGTTCCATCTGTGGAATCTTAAACTTGTGAAAGAAAGTTATCATCTAGATCATCATCACCCCATGTTATCTCCCCTTTACTCTGGCATGTTGACAAATCTAAGTAATTTTCAAAATCTAATTTAATTTTAACACTTCCCAAAGACATATAAAATCGACCACATGGGATAGTGGGATATTATTAAATGAAATAAATAATTAATAGGATGTGAATTCCAAAAGTGTTGGGAATCATAGGTCTGGAAAAGAAATGATGGCTTAGCTTTTTCAAGTGGAAAATGAGGCTAATAACGATAAATTACAATGTTAATTGCCTAGTTCTAATCAGTGGCAAATTACTGGTAAGTGGGTAGCTGGGAAGTTAGTCCCAGAAAAAGTCATTTGCTCTGTGATATTAGATACAGATATGAAAATGTAACCTTGGATAAAAACACTTTAGCTCCCATGGGCGATTTCTTTCCACATCTTTACATGTAAATACCTTCTGTTGGTTATGTGGAGTTTGCACAACTCTGTGTATGCCTCTACCTATGCCAAAAAGGATTGCACTACTTGTAGAAGAAGGGAGTGAACTCTCAGGTGTTCACTTTGACCTGATCTTGCAACACCTACTGTGGTCATCTTGCAGTTAGATTTGTCAGAAACTTCTATGATAACTTTCTACTTAAAGCTGTTCAAATTTAAAACCATAAAATTTCCACTCCTTCCACATTACCCAGGCTCATCACTCTGATATACTTGATCTGGCCCTGTTTATCTTCATCGACCTCATTGTCTACTATCTTTGCCTCCATTCCCTATGTCCTGGTTACATGAGATTCCTGTTGACTTTTAAGTTTGGACTTTTAAGTTTGGACAAAACACTTTCATGCATCTAGGCCTTTTGGCACAGGATGGGCCTTTTCTCAAAGCTCCATTCGAGAGGCTTCTTTCCACCCTACCCAGTTCTCAATCACTGCATCCTCATTCTTGTAATGACATGACATCATTCTTTCATTCTTTTTTGTTGTTGTTGTTTAAAAGTAAATTTTTATTAAGATATAATTTACCTACTGTAAAATTCACTCTTTTAAAGTGTACAGGGTCAGTGGTTTCTAGTATATTCACATGGTTGTGCAATCACCATCATTATTTAATTCCAGAATATTTTCATTACCCCCCCCAAAAATGTCAGAACCCATTAGCAGCCACTCCCCATTCTCCCTTCTCCCAAGTCCCTGGAAACCACTTGCCTACTTTGTGTATCTATAAATTTGTCAGTTATGGGTGTTTTATATAAGCGGAATCATGTGGTATGTGGCCTTTTGCATCTGGCTTTTTCACTCAGCATAATATTTTCAAGGTTCATCAATGCTGTATCAGAATTTCATTCCTTTATATAGCTGAATAAATGCCATTCTATGGATATGCCACATTTTGTTTATCCATTCATCAGTTGCTGGATAACTGTTTTTTCCCCCTTTTTGGCTATTATGAATAATGCTGCTATACACATTCATATTCAAGTTTTGTGTCCCTGATATTTACTTCTTTCATTTTATTCACTTGTTTTTCTTTATCTGTCTCCAAAACCACAGAAGAAACGTTCCTTAAGGCAAATTCCTTGTCTGTCTCATCCATCTCTGTTTTTCCCAAAGCCCTAGCACAGTGTCTGGCAACCAAACATTTTATAAATGAATACATACAGAACTAAACAGTGAAGCAGATAGTGTTATGGAACATATTTCTAAAATCAACTTTACTCTTTCAATAAATAATAATTACATATAATACATCCAATACTTAACACAACAAAACATATATACTTTAATTATACAACTTGATGAGTTTTGACAAATATAGATGCCTGTATAACCACCACTAGAATCAAGACAGAAAACATTAATACCCCCTTAAAATATTTCTTCATGCCCTTCCCGGTTGATAGCCAGCCTCCTGTCCCAGCCCAGGCAAACACTGACCTGCTTTCTAACGCTATAGACTAAATTTGTCTTTGTTAGAATTTCATATGAATGGGATGATGCAGTATGTCCTCTTTTGTGTTTGGAGTCTTTCTCTTAGCATGTTTTTAAAGATTTATCCCTAGTGTTGCCTATATCAACAGTGTGTTCCCTTTATACTATTGAATAGTATTCTCTTGAAAGTGTATACCATAATTTGTTTACTGTTCACCTGGTAATGAATATTAGGGTTGTTTCCAATTTATGGCTTCTATGAACAAGGTTGCTGTAAACATTCATGTACAAGTCTTTGTGTGGACATATGTTTTTTTTTTTATATTTTGGGGGTATATACTGCAAGTGGAATTGCTATGTCTAAAGGCAAATGTTATTTAACTTTATGCAAGCTGCCCAACTTCTGCCCAGGTAGTTTTACCATTTCACATTCCCACCAGCAATGTATTAACTTTCCAGTAGCTCCACATCTGCACCAAACTTTATATTACCAGTCTTTAAACTTTAATCATCTGTGTGGGTATGTATTGGCATCCCTTTGTGGTTTTCATTTGAAATTTCTGATGGCTTAATGATATTGTACATCTTTTCATGTACTTCCTGGACAGGTAAAATGTCTGTTTCTTCTCTGGTGAAGTATCTGTTCAAGTCTTTTGCCCATTCTATTTTCAGTTGTAAGAGTTCTTTATGTTACTTTTCTTGTGTTCACTTTATTTGTGTTTTTCAAGGAATTTGTCTATTTCAATTACATTGTTAAATTTATTGGTAAGAAGTGGTACATAATATTTCCCTAATATCCTTTTAATGTCTTCAGGGTCTCTAGTGATGTCTCAAATTTCATTCCTAATATTGATAATTTGTGTCTTCTCCCTTTGTTACTTGATCAACCTAGCTAATGGTTTATTAACTTTATTGATTTTTTAAAGTTTGATTTAATTGATTTTTCTCTATTGCTTGTCCATTTTCTATTTTATTGATGTCTGCTGTTATCTTTACTTTCCTTCTATGCATTTTGGGTTTAATTTGCTTATTTATTTAGATTTTTAGGGAAATACTTAGTCATTGATTTTCAGCCGTTCGTTTTTCTTTTTATAGCATTCAAAGTTATAAATCCATACATTTTGTATGTTGTTATGTTTTCATTTTTATTTAGTTCAAAATATTTCTCTAATTTCACACATGATTTGTTTTTTTGCCCATGGATTATTTAGAAGTATATTGCTTAATTTCTAGTTATCTGAGAATTTTCCAGATATTTTTCTATCATTGCTTTCTAATTTAATTCCATAGTGATGAAAAAACAGTCTGTATGATTTTAAATTTTTTCAATTTATTGAAAGCCTTGTTTGGGGGCCCAGAATATGATTATCTTGGTGAATACTACATATGGACTTGAGATGAAAGTTTACTCCGTTATTGGGTCTGTTGAAGTAGTCTATAAATGTCATTTAGGTCAGATTGGTTGAGTGTTGTTCATGTTTCCTATATATTTACTGATTTTCTGTCCACTTCTTCTATTGATTATTGAGAGAAGAGTGCTGCAATTTCTCACTACTTGTGGATATGTGGCCTTCTGCTTTCAGTTCTGTCATTTTTTGTTTCATAAAGATTGATTTTGAAGCTCTGTTATTTAGGGTTGTTATGGCTTCTTGATGAATTGACCCGTATATCATTGTACAATATTCATCTTTATCCCTGTTAATATTCCTTTTTCAAAAGCCTATTTTGTTGATGTCAATATAGCTACTGCAGCTTTCTTATGATTTATTGCTTACATGGTATAATTTTTACCTGCCTTTGACTTTTAATCTATTTGTGTTTTCATATCTAAAGTAGGTTTCTTGTACATAATACATAATTGGATCTTGCTTTCTGAAAAAATTAGCTTAACAGTCTCTGCCATTTAAATGTAATGTTTGGGTCACTTACATTTGATGTATTTATTATATGCATGTGCTGAAGTCTATTATTTTGCTATGTGTTTTCTGTTTGCTCCATCTGTTTTTTTTTTCCCTTTTTTTCTCCCTTCTTTCAGATTATTTGAGTATTTCTGAGGGCTCTTTTTCTCCATCTTCATTATTGATCTATTAGCTATGCAGTGAGTTTTCTTTTAATGTCACCAATGAATTCTTGGAAACTGCAATTTTAAGTGAAACAACACACAGCAGGTCCTTGAATAACATTGTTTCATTATAACATTGATGAGAAAAAAACAATTGGTTTTGCTGTACATCATTTCACTTAAAGTCACAGTTTCCAAGAACCTACCCATGACATAAAGTGAGGATTTATTGCACTTTATTTTTTAGGGGGCTGTGGTTTACATTATTTGTCTCTGGGTTATCACAGCCTAACTTTAAATTATGCCTTATCATTTCATGTACCAATATTAGAACCTTATAAGAAAATTCTTTTTTCCCCTTTTCCATCTTTTGTGCTACTGTTATCATAGAGTTTATTTCTGCATATGTTGTCAACCTCCTGATACCTTTTTATTGTTTTTATTTTAAACAGGTATTTATCTTTTAAAGAAACTTAAAATGAGAAACTATTTATTTTATATTTACCCACTTACTTCCAGTGTTCTTTACTCATTGATATAGATTCTTACAATGAAGAATTTCCTTTCACATCTCTTGTAACGCAAGCCTTTCAGTGACAAATTCTCTCAAGTTTCGTATGTCTAGAAAAGTATTTTGCCTTCATTTTTGAAATATATTTTTGCTGGCTCTAGAATGCTATGTTAACCGTTTTTCTTTCTGCTCTTTAAAAATATTACTTCATTTTCTTCTGCGTTGCATAGTTTTTGACAAGGAGATTCTTGTCATTTTGATCTTTGTTCCTTTGAGTTTAATGTGTGAGTTTTTTCTCTTCTGCTTTTAAGATTTTTCCCTTTGATATTGGTTTTTCGTAATTTGATTAGTGTGCCTTGATATAGTTTCCTTTGTGTTTTTGCTGCTTGGGGTTCCTTGAGTGTCTTAGACTGTGATGTATAGTATCACCAAATTTGGAGAATTTTGGGCTCTATTTCTTTAAACATTTTTTCTCTTCCCTTTTTCCAAACTTCCACAACATGTACATGAGATCACTCGATACTGTGCAATTCGATGAGATTCTGCCCATGTTTCCTTCCGTGCTTCATTTGGATAGTTTCTGTGGGCATGTCTTCAAGTTCTCTAACTTTTTACTCTTCAGTATTTAATTTGATGGATTTAGTCCCATCCAGTTAAGTTTTAGTTTCAGATGTTGTGCTTTGCATGTCTGAAGACTTCATTGGTTCTTTTTATATCTCCAATATCTTTTATAATTATGTTCAGATTTTTCCTTTAAATATTTGGAAAGAGTTAAAAACAACTTTTAAAATCTTTGCTAATTGCTTTATCTCTGTACTGTCTGGACCTGTTTCTGTTGATCTTTTATATTTATTTATTTATTTATTTATTTATTTATTTATTTATTTATTTATTTATTTATTTTTCTGGTTATGGGCTCTGTTTTCCTACTTCTTGTCCTGTCAGGTAATTTTTTATTGAATGTTGGAAATTGTTAATTTTACATTTGGGGTTTAGATTTTGTTTTCCTAATTAGAGAGTCTTTGGCTCTGTTCTGGGGGGTGGCAGTTAATTACTTGCAAGCCACTTTCTATTAAGGTGGTTCCAGAGGAGCCTTTACCCTACTAAAATTCTGCTAGATGTGGCCTTTCTAGGGCTTCTAGTGAATGAGTTGAGTGATTACTGAACCACCAGGGAAAACTCTGGCTGAATTCAAACAATTCCCAAGCCTATGTGAGTTCTGGGAACCTTTCACCTCACTGCTCACAGGTAGATCTTTGCCTGCCTCACCCTACACATAGATGTGTAGAGATTCAACCTACACATAGATGTCATTGTGTTCAGAAAAGACCCAAGTTGGGGGAGGGGGGGCTCTATGCCAACTCTGGGGCTCTTTTTCTGTAGAGCCCCGTTCTCTCCCGAACTCTACCCTCAGATTCTCTGAACTCATATACTATCCTTTCAACTCAGCAAATTCCCCGAACTCCACTTGGGATCCTTCTCCCTTCTCGACAGCCTGCAATAAGCTCTGGGTAGAACATCAGGGCAGCCATGAGGCTTGCCTTGTTTGTTTCCCTTCTCTCAGGGATCACAGATCTGATCTGTCTGTTGCCCAATGTCTGAAAACTGTTGTTTTATATATTTCATCCAATTTTCTAGTTATTGAAGGCAGGAGGATAAACCCACTCCCTGTTTTTCTATTATGATTTGAAGCAGAAGGTCTTTATAGAACACATTTAAACTGAGTCAAATATGATTATTTTATCCCTAACTCTGACTCATTCATAATTTATTTCAACTGTAACTTATGTGTAGATTTGGTCAGAATAGTTTGTTGTTATTAAGGTCATCAATAACAATGATCAATGATTGGATATTTATTACTTATCAGTTGTGGTGGTAAGCTTTTTACAACTATTCTTGTATTATCTCTATTGTAAAGTTGAGAAAAGAATAGTATTTAAATTTAAATCCTGACTATTCTTTTGTAACCCACACCCATGTGTCTTAAACATCCCAAATCTTTGGTAGAATGAGGAGGCAGGGAAGCGTAATATGTGATTACTGCACACAGAAGCTCTTTACCAACGTTTTCCAAATTGGGGCAGGATGAAAGAGATACAGGTTCCTCAAAATGTCTGAGTCCTAATTCCTGAGGGATTATATTTATAATCGATATTTTATTTATTTCTCAAGGGATTCTTATACACAAACAGATTTGAGAATCACAACTCTGACTGAACTGGAGATTTAATATCTTTTCTCATGTTAGGCTTATCTCTAACTGCTTCCAAATGATCACAGGAATTGTAGTTCTCTACCCTACACACCTGCAACCCCCCACTGCTCCATAATTCCAGTATCCACCCTGTGAATCCTGAGACCTCCAGCATCCTCCATCCTACCAAATTAAAAAATAAAGGGGGACTTCAGCCATAAAATCTGTTTCACAATAAACAGCAAAAGCAGCCATGACTCAATATTTCCTGGCAGTTGCTTATACCTGTCCTCTGTATTTGCATTTAAATACAGTGACTTTTTCTTAGAAAAACCGCAACAGTTGGCAGACTTTCCTTTAGCCACTGGTACAAGCTGCCTGGAATCCTGAAGCTTCCAGCTACAAAGTCATGCTGATATCAAAACATCATGTTTTAAACTTTGGGTTGAGTCACTTAGCTCTCTAGTCCTCCATGTCCATGGGATTCAAATTCATGAGTTAGACATCTAAAGTCTCTTCCAGCTCTAACATTGTATTATTCAAGATACTGGTTTTTTAGTTAACAAGAAAGTTGTCTGTTTTTGTGTTTATTTATTTATTTTTGCTTTAAGGCATTTTTGAAAGAGTTCATTTTAAAAATCATATTCTCTGGAATTAACACTAAAAGTCATAAAAATATGCGATAGCATTTCCTGGCAGCCCCAAGTTGCAAAAAATGTACCATGAAGCACCCTTTCCACTTCTTAAATGCTCATCAAGGCTCTTTGAAGTGTATATCATGGCTTACAAAATTTGGTTTGTCAAGGTGAAGAAGATTTATTGATTGAGGTGTAGGCAAACAGTCAAAGGAAATGCTGAGTATTTGTCTTTTTAAAAACTCTATCTCAAAGTCAAAGCCAACCAGAACATTTCGTATCGAGAATAGCCGAGCAAGGGGAAAAGAGATTGTTATCTATGCTAAGAAGTCACTTTGCCCAGTCTCCTCTATATCCAAATGGGAGTCTTTGGGTTATAAAATATTGATAATTGTTGAATAGCTCTCATTTAAAGTATAACATTGAGGGTATTTAATTACAGAGGGGCATGCAGCATTTTTAAGCGTAAGTCTGAATTTAATTACCAAGGAAGCGAAAGACAGTAATAGAATTTGCTGTTTATAATTTTATCCCTAGCTCACTAAGGCAGCCCTAGCCAGCTGTGCAGTCAGTTATTTGCATTTGTTTGATCAGAAAATGATCATTGTGTATATAAAAGCATCATTCATTTCCTATTGCCATTGATCCCCAGAGACTTTCACTCAGAACCTGCCAGGAATTTCAAATGGCAGGTGGTGGGGCTATAGTTTTGTATGATTAATCATATAGTCTGAATTCAGTGATTACAACCTATTAAAGAGAGCACATTTCCTACTAATAAATGCTTAGTGCCAGAATTCAAAACTCAGAGGGTACAGAAGACTTAGAAAGCAGGTGGATACCAAATTGCAAAAGGAGAGATCTTACCCATGGGCTTCCCTAGGGAAATGAACTCTCACTGGGCTCTCTTTTGCTTATATTAGAACACAACCCATCAAGAGCCAGTTTGCTTCAACAGTATACATCTCACATTCTATTCACTCTAAGGGCTTTATAGCTAAATATGTTTGTGAAGACTCAGGACTTAATTTTTGAAGCTCAACTTATCCACTGCTTGCTTAATCCTAACAAACTTGGTAGAGGCTGTCTGAAAAACTTGATCTAAAAACCAATTATAGGACATGGTGACATGTGCCTGTACTCCCAACTACTCAGGAGATTGAGGCAGGAGGATAGCTTGAGCCTAGGAGTTTGTGTCCAGCCTGGGCAATATGGCAAGACCCTATCTGTAATAAATAAATAAATAAAGTAAGTAAGTAAATAAAACCAAGTATGGAACAATGACATGGCATTCTCTAACCAGTTGCATTTGCCCACAGAAAATGGTATGGTGTCCTAAGAAAAGTCCTATTCACACTTGAATACTAAATTCGTGCTTGAATACCAGATTTCCATTCCTATACCTTTAGCCTCTTTGCCCTTCTTTGCTCCTTTGACAGCCTCTAAACTATCTCCTGGAGTCAGTTTCATCCTCTTCTAATCCATTCTGTAGGAAACCTCTTGATTGCAAGTTTTATAGAAATGTGACATGCTCCCAGTCTCCTACCTAAAGAAAAGGCTTCCAGTAACAGAATGGACTAGGTTATGCTGTGGACATAAATGGTGGCCAAATCTAGTGACTTATAAAAACAAAGATTTATTTCTCATTCACCCTCTCCATCAATTTTGAGCCATGGCAGGAAGAGAGGAGTTGATGCCTTTTTAACTTCTTATTCAGGAACCAAGACAAGCCATCACTATCTTGTGTGGCAGCCAATGAGTGTGGTGGGGGAGGAAGCATAGCAAATAGCAAAATCCCACATGTATTAGTTTGTTTTCACATACTTTAAAGAACTGCCTGAGACTGCATAATTTATAAGGGAAAGAGGTTTAATTGACTCACAGTTCAGCATGGCTAGAGAGGTTGCAGGAAACTTACAATCATGGCAGAAGGCAAAGAGGAAGCAACGCACCTTCTTCACAAGGCAGCAGGAAGGAGAAGTGCTGAGTGAAGAGCCCCTTATATAATAAAACCATTAGATCTCATGAGAACTTACTATTACAAGAACAGCATGAGGAAAATGGCCTCCATGGTTCAGTTACCTCAACCTGGTCTCTCTCTTGACACACAGGGATTATGGGGATTACAATTCAAGATGAGATTAGGGTGGGGACACAAAACCTAACCATATCACCACACTAGCTCTTAGTGGCTTTGGCTAAGAAGTACTTCTGCTTGCATTTTGCATGGCCAAATCAAGCCACGTGGCCATGCCTGGTGGATGAGCAGGAAGGTGCAATCTGATCATGGGGCCAGGAGGAGAGACCTGAAAACACTGGTGAACAGTATGAATAACTACATAGGCTAACATTCTGGTCACCAAATCATTTACCTTCTTTCTTATATAAATTACCCTCTCCCCTTAGCAAAGTTTCATTTAGGCATGACACTAAGCTCAAAGTCCAAGATCTCTGGGTGATGTGGGATAGTCTCTGTCAGATCTGGATCCAGAACTAGAACATTCCAGCCCATTCTTTGTGCCAAGAGCCACATCCACTGTTCATTTCAAGATAAAATCTTCCTATTTGCACTGTTTCTCTGCTTTCTCACTGCCTCCCTTTATTCTCAACTTAATCGACTGCATCTTGAACCAATCAAGTGTTAGTGGGAGAATCACATTCTTATTTTCTTTTCCCTGAGATATTTGGCCCAATTGATAGGTTTTGCTGGACCACATCTTGGCAGGATCTTTATTAGAGATTCCTTAATCCATTCAGAGGTTTTTAGCAAAGGAGATGATAGCTGTACCTTTCATTTGACCCTTGCCCCAGATTGAGTTTTGATTGACTTTTATTGCCGTATGACTTTATGGACTCAGTGTTTGGAGTTGAGAAGCAGTTGCTTCTTCTAACCTTTCAAGTACTTGGATTCATGAGGCCCTGTATTTCTCTCCTTTTCTATTTGCAAACTGGCCAACTCTTTTCTGAGTTTATCCCATACTTATAATGCCTTGCCAAATGCAGCCCACAGCAACCTGTGCACCCTAATTGCATTCTGTTTTCCAACCTGTTCATCTAAATGTGTATGTTCATTAGGGATGTGATGTGCCTCCCACTGTAACCACAGGTGACAATTTGCCAAATGCTTACTACTCTGTAACATGGATCACTATCTCCCTAGTCCCTGACTACAGTTTCCTCTCTGGTCACTGCTGTTTGGTGAATTAATGCCACATATCGTAGGCTTGGGTTATGACAGCACCTAAATGAGGTCCCAATTTTGGTATTAGTGATTAGCTACAAGTGCTGCAGTAATAAGTGTCCCTAAAATCTCAATGTCTTAAAACTGCAAATACTTATTTCCTGCTTGCACCACATGTCCGTTTCTGGTCAGCAGAAATCTCTGCCCCACAAAGCCCTTACTCAGGGAACCTTGCTCATGAAGCTTCCATCATCTGAAATGGCTCCAGTATTCATGCAAGGGGAGGCAAGGTGGTAAATGTTACCTTGGCTCTCAAAGCCTTGTTTCTAGAGAGGGCCATGTGTCACTTCCAGTCACATTTTTTCAATCAAAATAAGACATAATGGCCTTATATGGCTTCAAGAGTGTGTGGAGTGCCATTCTACCAAGTTTCTGCAAAGGGGGGAAGTACTTGAAACATTTATCTCAACCCACACTACTGTTATTACTCCCTAATCTCTTATGGCCTTCATGTTTTAAAGGATTTTTACCAGCAAAACCACATTTATTATGTAACAATTTGTCCACTGAAAATATTCTAAGACTTACAGCTGCAAATATAGATGTTCTTTAAATAATAACTTGATATCAAATATCAAAACTAGATAACCTTATGGAAAATTAATGTACAATTTCCATTAGGCCATAGAAAATTATGAAAATAGCACAGGACACCCCATGATTACTTTTGTGACCCTAAAAATACAGATGCCATAGGAAGGCAGCCATTGTTCGGTCTTTATCAAGTAACTTCTATGCACAGAATTTTCTTAGAAGACGGAGATTAGCTGAAAGGGGAGGAACGAGGACTTGCAAAGCCATCTTAATGTGCTTTATAATTTTGGTGGCCCAATTTATGACCCCCACTACCTCCACTAGCTCACATGGACATGTTCTGTGTGTTTGCACTCTCCCTCTCTCTCTCTCTCTCTCTCTCTTTTTCACCTCAGATATTCTTGCATGGAGATTAAAAAAACAGCCACCATCACTCTGAGCATTAAAGCCAGATGGACTCCACTGAAGCAGAGTAGAGTTGCAGTCATCTAAATTATTTTGTATTTGATGCTAACTTGAAAATGCTGCCACCTGACTACAGTGTGTCTGCTTCCCTACATTTCCAAATTAGCTTTATTCCATGTTTAGACTATTTCTGAGAAAATACCAAAGATCAGTCACTCAAATAATGTTCATCTGACATGACCTCTGAGCATCATTGGACACAGCTGATCTATAAGACACCATAAAGCATACCAACATGTGCATGATAGAAATTACAGAAAAGTAGGAGAGAGAGAAAAAAGAGGCAAAAGAATATCAAAAAAGGTCAAAAATTTCCATATTTGGTAAAATATACAAATCTACATTTTTAAGAAACTCAAGGAACTTCTTAACATCAATAGCACAGGAGGATTTCAATAAAAGATCTAAGTAGGTAGAAGAAAGAAATCAGCAAACTAGACGTGGGTCTCCCATTTGAGAATCCAAGAGAAATTAACAATAAGGAAAAATGAGCAAAGCCTAAAACATATAAGACACCATCAAGCATACCAACTTCTAAAACACTTTCATCGCATGGCTTGAGACAACCCTGTGTCTTAAATCTCCTCCAGCCATCCCATCTACTTCTTCTCCATCTCCTTTGCCGATTTCTCCAAATCCCCCTCTCCTCTTAGTGGCGGGATCCCTGGGATTCCAGTCCAGAGGACTCTTGTCAATCTACACCCACTCCACAGGTGAATGCACCTGTCTGTCCTGGCTTGAGAAATCACCTCCACATTGAGAACTCCTGCAGCTCTGTCTGAAGCCCAGACTTCTGCTATGAACTCCAGATTCCATCAAACTGCTTAACTGACATCTTCCCTAGAGTGTCTCATGGTCATCTCAAACTTAACGAAGTCAAAACTGAAATTCTAGTTTCATCTCTCATATCTGCCCCCTGCCCCCGCCCCACCACCGAGTTCCCGCCACCAACACATCTAAGGAAAAGAGAACTCTATGCTTCTCATAACTCAGGCTATACACTAAAAAGCCATCCTTGTTGTGTCTATTCCTTTCCCATACCACATGTAACCCATCTGGGAATTTTATTAGCTCTATCCTTTTCAAAATATTAATATATCCAGAATCCAAACTCCTCACCACCTTTGCCTCCACAACCTGATCAAGCCACCATCTGTCACTTGGGTGATTGCACTGGGTTCCTAACAGGTCTCCTGTCCCCATCCTTGCCATTGACTCTCCATTCTAACAACACAGTAGCCAGGATGGCCCTTTGAAAGTGAACTTGGATCAAGTCGTGCCTCTGCTCAAAGCCCTCCAATGGTTCCCCAACCCACTCAAAATAAAATTCCAAATCCCTTCCCTGTCTCACACAACTCTGCATCCTCATGCTCCCCTCATACCTCAGTCCCCTCTCTCTCCACTTTCCACTCCCTGCGTCCTTCCCTGTGCTTGGGCCACCCTGGACCCCTGAATGTCCCTTAATCTTGCTAATCACTCTGCCACCTCAGGACTTTGCACTTAACATTCCAATTTCTGCACAGCTCCCTTCTTCGCTTCTTTTAGGAGTCTGTTCATCTGTAAGCGTGTGACCTTCTCCATGTGATTTTTCTGATGATCCCACATACAATAGTAGTCACCTCTTCCCCCATGTTCCCTGTCCCCCTCCCCCATCCTGTTTTATAGCCTCTGGTGCACTCATAGTACATAGTTATTGTTGATTTGTTTGTCGTGGATCTCCTCCTATCCAACATCAGCTCTATGCGAACAAGCTCTTTGCCTGTTTGATTCAATACCCCCAGTTCCTAGAACAGTACCTGGAACAGTTAGCACTTGGTAAACACTTATGCAATGATTGGAGAAATGTGTTGGCTCAAGTTAACAGGTGTGCCTCAAGGAATTACTTTTTTAAAAAGATAAAATATTAATGTTTCCAAAGGATGATTTTCTTTTTATAAGTTAGAGTAGCTTTAAGGTTATACATAATACAATGTCACTGTCACTGACTTGTATTTCAATGTGTTCTAATAGTGGAGAAAGGTGGAATTATAGCCAGCAGGTTGGAAACCCCTGACCACATACCTCCTGAGCACCAGCCACCACAGACCCTGCTTATTAGTCCCCCAACACGCTGTCCCTTCCCATCTTTTCTGAAGCCCCTACCTGGAATGCCCAACCCACCTCATTTGCTATGGCGAATTCCCTCTCATTCCCCTAGCGGGTCTCGGTCTCTCCCTTGTCTGTTCTCCCTTGGAGCTAAGCTCTGTCTCTGCCCTCCTATTAGACTAATAATGTGTGAGCTTGCCTTTCTCAATGCCTAGAGTCTAATTATTTAAGAGCTGTATTTTATTCATGCTTTATTCTCCAAAGCCCCTTGAACACAAGTGCCCATCAATAAAGATTTGGTGAATTAAAAACCTAGAAATTTGTGGTAGACTGACTCCTCATCTTTGCTATTGATGACCCTTTGCTGAGACCACTGTTTACTCAAAGAGAATGGGCTATCATCAGCCCCATGGTGTTCTTTGTACAAACACTAATCACGCATTCTCCATACTAAATTCACAGGTGGCTGAGGGAAAGGATTCCCTTTCACAGACCATGGAAAAATAATTGTGCCTACATGAGAATGCTTAAAGAAGGGGGAAATTAAATAAGATGGTCTTGCTAAGCTATCTGGAAGTGAATCTTTCAGAATAAAATTACATTAGCATCAGAGATTCTAATATCTAAGCCTATGGATCACTTGATTTTTTCTTATGAATATTGTATGTTTAATGAACAAAAATGTCTGTGGCTCATGTAATGGAAATAACATTTGATACTTTTCACCCACTATAGACCAGGTGGAAAAAAATTAACCCATTTCCTCCCCAATGGAGTAATCATTTAAGCCTCCAGCAAATTTCACACTGCCCCATTCTCTTCCAGTTCTTGTCTGTCCTCATCAGAATGTTCCTTCTCCTACCAATCTCAGTTTCTTTAGCTACAATAGATAAAAGTGATACGTATGTGTGAATTTAAGAAGAGATATATTGCTTTATTTACTATGCTTTTCCATTTTCCTGTGCATATCTTCTCTATTCTCAATTCCCCTCCCCTTCCAAATCCTCCATTACTTTGTGAAGTCTCTTGTGTATGTGTGTTGTACACATGCATTCTTGACTTAAGAAACTCTAAGAGGCCAGGCATGGTTGCTGATGCCTGTAATCCCAACAGTTTGGGAGCCCGAGGCAGGCAGATCATGAGATCAAGAGATTGAGACCATCCTGGTTAACACAGTGAAACCCTGTCTCTACTAAACATACAAAAAATTAGCCGGGCGTGGTGGTGAGCGCCTGTAGTCCCAGCTACCTGGGAGGCTGAGGTGTTAACCCAGGAGGTGGAGTTAACCCAGGAGGCGGAGCTTGTAGTGAGCCCAGACTGCGCCACTGCACTCCAGCCTGGGCAACAGAGCAAGACTCTGTCTCAAAAAAATAAAAAAGAAAAGAAAAGAAACGCTAAGAATACTTAAGAAGACATCCCAAACTGAAAAAAAAAAACAAAAAAACCCTCCAGATTCTACGTACACGTGGGTGGATCAAAGAATTGTGCCTTTATCAAGATATTCCTGTATGACTGTACCTCCTTAGTACATTGTGCAAAATATGTTGGGAGGGTGACATGTCTAAGAGCAGCATTAGCAAAATAATGACTCAGAGGAAAATAAGTGTTCAAGATGTAAAAGTAGATAGAACTCATATTCAGTTCTTTTATGGATGCAAGAAAAGATACAACTCAAACTACCTTAACCAAAAGAAAAATTTTAATGATTCAGGTGAACAAACAATTTAAGTATATTACCAGTTTCAGATGGAGTTAGATCCAGGTGCTGGAACAATATTGTCAGAAATCTCTCTCTCCCATTCTCTCTGCTCTGCTGTCTCCTTCGTTGGCATCAATTTTAGGGATGTTCTTCCCACAGGACAATGAGATGGCCACTAACAACACTGAGCTTGTAACCTGCTAGATTAGTGGCTCCAGCAGAAAGAGGTCATCCAGGAAAATGTTTTGTTGGCTTAGCTTGGGGGACGTTTGCATCACTGTGACCAGAGAAAGGGGCTGAGGTCAGCACCACCTACACCACATAAACAGAGAGTGTGGGAGGAGATAGTCCCCAAAAGGAAATTCAGAGTGCTCTAAGCAGAAGAGGGAATGAATGTTATCAGACAACAATGAGAAATATCCACTATACTGTTTCATAGGAAGAAACATTGAATACATTGGAGAAGACTTGGCAGGGACATGATTGGCAGATCTAAAATGTGGATGTGCAATTGGATGATCTGGGAAGAGCACAGCAGAACTGGGATCAGTGGGTGGGCCAGGTCTGCCCACTCCAAAGACCATGTTGGTTCCTCTACACCTTGCCAAGCTACACAACTAGACAGCAAAAACAATAACCAGACAGACCTCGGGTTGAAGCCCAACCCTGCCTCTCAGTCACTCAGCCCACTTATTTAACTTTCTTGGATGTCAGCTTCTCCATAAGTCAAAGGATCATTGGAAGGAAAAAGATAAGCCTGAGGTGGGGTTACAGCCAGCTTAGTGCAAAGCACTGGGATTCACTGCTCAATAAGTGTTGGTCCCGCTACCTCTTTCCTTCCCTTGTAGCATATTTTATAATTTTGTTTTGGGATCGTCTTCTAGGATGGAAGAGTCTAATTTCATAAAACGTGCAATAAATAATTCCTAACACTTTCTAAAGCTTTTGAATCATATGCATTAATGAGGATAGGGCATTGCCAATTCAGAACACCTGGAAGCTACTCAGGGCACACTCAGCTCAGCTCCTGACAGCTGTGTGGGTTCTCTCTGAATCTGTTAGAGTAGCACTTCTGCAGTATGGAAGCAAAGGAAACTCCACAGTAAGTGGAAAGAATCATGTTAGATGGGCACTGGGAGGCAAAGGGAACACAACTGCAGAACTGGACATTTTGTTGGGGTTTTTTGCCTGTTCTTATTAAATACATACAAAATTAATCCAACTTACTGTGGAAGAGGAGTATCTACAGTCAAATATAGCCATCAAATAAGCTACTGCCCGTTTCTCCCAATGCTCTTATCTCTTTCCTTTCTTCACATTAGGATTCCCCAACCTACTATTGGCTGATCAGAAAAGTGAGGCTCCCACAATTCCAGCTGTGCCAGTGAGGAGAAGAAGCATTTCGCTGAAATTGCTCCTCCCAGCCAGACCACACTCTCTCCCATTAATCCCTTGGAAATTTCACTGCAGGTCTCAGAAGAAAAATGAAGACCATTTATTTGACCTGTACTGATGTGCAGTAACACCAATTCACTTGAAAAGCCAGATTTGCCATCAGGGACTGTGTCTCTCTGCTTTGCACTTTTCAACTTGAAAAGTTGCCATCAGGGACTGTGTCTCTCTGCTTTGCAACAACATAAATACACGTATGTGGTCATCATGGTCTTTCAGAAGATCCCAGGCAACTGGAAAAAAAAATTCTAAGTATGAATGCGTGGGGGTTGGTTATATAGATTATGCTACACACATACATAGGAACACTATGGAACCATTGCAAAGAGTAAAACAAAACTATATATGCAAATCTGGAAAGTCTCCCAAGATCTATCACTACCTGACAAGTTCAACCTACAGAATAGTAATAGTTTATTAGGGTATATATAGTTTCATAAAGAAAAGTGCGTGCACAGGTATTGATACACTGGTGTGTGTACACAAAGGAATAGTAGAATCCCCCCATGTTAGCTGGGTCCATGGCTTCCTCGAATAAAGACTACAATTCCCAGACTCCCTTGCAGCTAAGATTTGCCCAATGGTGTGAGCATAAGAGATATGTGCAACTTCTGGGCCTTGTTTTTAAATGGAATAGGAATGTCCTGGTAGCTCCTTTTACCTCTGCTGTGGAAGTGGTGGTTGTGGGCTCTGGCCTAGCATGTGAAGAAAAGAGACTGTACTAGGAAACAGTGAGATAGAAGGGGCTTGAATCTCCAAGTGAGCGGTACCCATTACTGCATGGATAGCCCACCCTTAGGCTGTGATATGGGAGAGAAATCAGCTCATGTCTTATATATGGACCTGCACTGTGGAAATCTCTTTGTTAGAGCAGTGGGCTGTATCCTCATATGAGCAGGATAGTCCCCAAACAATTGACAGTGGTTTCTGAGATATTAACAGTGGTTTCCGAGGTATGGCATTAGAAGTGAGAAGAGAGGGATTCTTACTAATTTTACTTTTATACCTTAATGCTGCTATTTGTAAATGTTGCAATAATGTTTTACTTTTTAATTTCCTTGGACCTCAGGTGTCAAAATTGGGTTAATTATAAGCTGTGACTTGTAATACGCATTTATCATTGGCCTATAAAGGGGCCTCTTTTATTTAGTTAATTCATTTTTGCTCCCTTAAAAAGATACTAAGCACCGTCTATCGCCCCAACAACAAAAACTAGAACCTTCATCTAACCATACGCTGCTATCCACCTCACCCCATCCCCTGCTTCCCCCTACCTGGAATAAATAACCATTCTCCCAAATTCCATCATTTCCTTGTTTTTCTTCTTGTGTATTATATCTCATTTGTATGCATGCTTTAAATGCCTATTTTTAAATGTTAGCTGGGTTTATATTTATAAAAAGAATATCATGCTATATATAAAATTTTGACAATTTTTATACTTAATATTATATTTCTAAGATACATCCATGTGTTTTCCAAGTTGCTGTAGTTCTGAAGTTGACAGTTTCTGTAAAGGGCCAGAAAGGAAAAATTTTAGGCTCTGCAGGCCACATACAGTCTCCGTCACATGTTCTTCTTTTTTTATTTTGTAACCTTTAAAAAACTGTAAAAGCCATTGTTAGCCGGAAGACCCCAAAGAAATAGGGCCAGGCAGTTTGCCGACCCTGGCTCTGGTTCATCAGTTTTGATTGCTGTATAATGTTAGCTAGACCATGCTTTATTAATCCATTCTTCCATCAGCGATGCTTGGTCCATTTTTAAGCTTTTGCTATTGGGCAGAGTGTATTCTCAGTATCTTCTGGTATACCTGAGCCAAAGTATCTTTGGGAAGTTCTCCAGGAGGTGTGGAATTGCTGAGTCACGGGAGATGGAATGTCCACCTTTGGGGATAACACTGAAGACTGAAGGCAGCATTTCAGAGACAGCAGTGCCAAGCGTATGATGGCCTCAGAGGCTCTGATGTTTGACATTTGCTGCCTCTGAAGACTTCCCTGACTGTGCTCCACATGGTTCTTTTGCTACTAACCATTCTCATCTAGCTCTTTTATGGAGTTGTTTTATTTTTTTTGTGCTCTCATGCCCCAGCCTGGACATAATTCCTTCCCAGTTATGTTCAGTAGTAGCACCTTAATTGCACCTCCTATGGAACAATCAGCCTGAATATGAGCTCCTGCACTAGACTTGGACTCCAACGTCTGGGCTTTGCCAGTTTCTATCTGTTTGGCCTTGAGCAAGTCACTTAACAGCTTTGAATTTGAGTTTTTACACCTGAGGGAGCTGTGAGAAGAATTCCTGTGCCTTTGTTCATCATGTGGCTGCAAAGAACAGGAAGTCACTATTAGGTGCTCAGCAAAACTGAATTAAAAGGGTTTCTTTTTTTGTTGTTTTTTCCTTAAGTTCTGGGGTACATGTACAGGATGTGCAGGTTTGTTACATAGGTAAACGTGTGCCACGGCGGTTTGCTGCAGCTATCAACCCATCACCTAGGTACTAAGCCCAGCATGCATTAGCTATTTTTCCTGATGCTCACCCTACCCCCATCCCACTCCCTGACAGGCCCTGGTGTGTGATGTTCCCCTCCCTGTGTCCATGGGTTCTCATTGTTCAGCTCCCACTTATAAGTGAGAACATACGGTGTTTGGTTTTCTGTTCCTGCATTAGTTTGCTGAGGAAAATGGCTTCCAGCTTCATCCATGTCCCTGCAAGGGACATGATCTCATTCCTTTTTATAGCTGCACAGTATTCCATGGTGTATATATATATACCACATTTTCTCCATCCAGACTATCATTGATGGGCATTTGGGTTGATTCCATGTCTTTGCTATTATGAATAGTGCTGCAATGAACATGCATATACATGTATCTTTGTAACAGAATGATTTATATTCAAAAGGAAGTTTAAATAAGAACTGGAAAAATGACAGCTGCTCCAGCATGATGGACAAGGTCCTTCAGGGCCCTGGTGCCAGACTCTGTGCCACTCTACTTTTCATTCATCATCAAGCAACTATTGAGCACCTACTATTTGCCACACTATTCTAGGTGCTTGGAATGTGGCAGGGAATTAAACAGAGATCTCTGCCCTGAAGGGGCTGATATTCTAGTGTGGAGAGAGAAACCAAAATCAATGAACATAATAAATGAGGAAAATAAAAGATTCGTGGTAATGAGTGCTTGGACAAGAGAAAGAGCATGGACATGGATTAGGGACGCTGAGAGGGGCTGGCAGGGGGTGTTGCTTGTTAAATAAGGTGGGTGGAGAGAGCTTCAGTAAGGTGGTGGGATTTGAACAGAGATTTGAAGAGGTGAGAGAATGAGGTGTGGGTGTCTGGGGGAGGTGTTCCAGCAAAGAGCAAAGGGGTCAAAGGCCACAGAAATGTGGCTGCCCCTGGACACCTCCTGGAGCCCCATGAGTATGGGAGAGGGAAGGACTGAGGCCATCACTCAGGTCACACAGGAGGCATGGTCATCATAAGAACTTTGGCTTTCACCCTGCAGGAAATGGGAAGTCAGCAGCCAGGTCATAAAGGAGGCATGGCCATCACAAGGACTTTCACTTTCACCCTACAGGAAATGGGAAGTCGGCCAGCCCAGGCAAGGTGGCTCATACCTGTAATCCTAGCACTTTGGGAGGCCAAGGTGGGCAAATCACCTGAGGTCAGGAGTTCTAGACCAGCCTGACCAACATGGTAAAACCCCGTCTCTACTAAAAATACAAAATTAGCCAGGCGTAGTGGTGTATGCCTGTAATCCCAGCTACTTGGGAGGCTGAGGCAGGAGAATCACTCGAACCCATGAAGCAGAGGTTGCAGTGAGCTGAGATTGCACCACTGCATTCCAGCCTGGGCAACAGAGCAAGACTCCATCTCAAAAAAAAAAAAAAAAAGAGGAAATGGGAAGGCAGTGGTGGTCAGGCCATAAAGCAGGCGTGGCCATCACAAGGACTTTGGCTTTCACCCTGCAGGAAAAGGGAAGTCAGGCAGGATTAGGAGCAGAAGAGCCATGTGATGAGGTTGCAACCAGCTGAACCCTGGGCTGGGGCTGGGGAATCTGCTTTCGAGTTCACTCAGGTGACTGTTGGCATAAGGTGCAGTTCCCTGTCACATGGACCCTTTTGTGGGTTTACACATGACATGGCAGCTGACTTCCCCCAGAGAGAGACAGAAGCAGAGAGACAGACAGACACAGGACAAATGCAGAGGGAGACAGAGACACAGACAGATGCAGAGAGAGAGAGACAAAAATCCACAAATTCAGAGAGAGAGAGAAATAGAGAGGAAGACACAGAAATAGACAAACAGACACAGAGACAGAGAGTGAAAGAGTGACATGGATAGATATAGGCAGACACTGATACGGTTTAGATGTTTGTCCCTCTGAGTCTCATGTTGAAACGTGATCCCCAGTGTTGGAGGTGGGGCCTTCTAAGAAGTGTTTGGGCCATGGGGGCGGATCCCTCATGAATGACTCGGTGCCCCCCCACCCACCTCCGTGGTGATGAATGAGTTCTTGCTCTGTGAGTTCAGAAAATAACTGGTTGTTTAAAGGAGGCTGGCACGTCCTCCTCTCTCTCTCTCTTTTTTTTTTTTTTTTTGGAGATGGAGTCTCGCTCTGTCACCCAGGCTGGAGTGTAGTGGTGAGATCTCGGCTCACTGCAACCTCCACCTCCTGAGTTGAAGCGATTCTCCTGCCTCAGCCTCCCAAGTAGCTGGAACTACAGGCAAGTGCCACCACACCCAGCTAATTTTTGTATTTTTAGTAGAGATGGGATTTCACCATGTTGGTCAAGCTGGTCTGCACCTGTTCCCTCCTCTCTCTTGACCTCTCTTTTGACTTCTCTCTGGCTATGTGATGCACCTGCTCCTCCTTCACCTCCTGCCATGATTTTAAGTTTCCTGAGGTCCTCACAGAATCCAAGCAGAGGCTGGTGCCATGCTTGTATGGCCTGCAAAACTGTGAGCCAAATAAACCTCTTTGTAAGTTACCTAGCCTCAGGTATTTCTTATAGTAAAGCAAAACAGACTAATACAGTCGCGTGTGCGCGAGCACACACACACACAGACAAAGAGGCAGAAATTCAGAGACAGAGTTGGAAGGACAGAAAGTCAGAGAAACAGATGGACAGGGAAGCTCTCACTTCTGCTTTATTCTTTTTTTTTTTTTTTTTTTTTTT